>NC_074713.1:42512711-42847711 GCF_947242115.1 Biomphalaria glabrata
ATTAGGGCTCAATTAGGTATTATCATGCAAATACTGTCTCCGATGGTTCAGTCATTAAATTTTATTATGGCTTAATTAGGAATAATCTTTATTGTTTTTCAATACTGTAGCTTAAAACAAATTCATTAGTGATTTTTGTTTATAATGCCTTTTTTGTTCAAATGCAGCTCAATGGTTTAGTATGAGATTTTTAACCTTTTACATAGGTCTACTTTCACACTGATGATTTAGATCTAGCAATAGAATTATTTGACATAATTGTTTGGAAATTATAATAATTGAATCAGTGCATGATTTCTATATACATCTAGCTATAATGTCAACATATTTATAAAGTAATGGACAAGTTAAATTACATTTTTGGGTTTGAACACTATCAAACAATACAACTTTTGGTAACGTACTATATAAGACTTGCATGCTCTGATCATTTATTCTTAAATCAAACTTACACAATTAACTTTTTTTTTATTTTTTATTCATGGAATAATTAACCAACACAGAAGACAAATATAACAGCACAAACAAGATATCAAGACAGCATTTTCATTCAATTCTTAGCATTCTTTACAAGCTGACTTCAAGACTGGTGGCAATAATTCATATTTTGACTTCCATGCAGCAGCTGGAACAAACAAACAAACAAATAAATATTATAGTCATGTAATAAAACTACCTTCAAGCTGTATTAATAATAAAAAGAATCTAACAATTAAACATCAGAAGACCTTACATTTATCTATGTGGACATACTATTTAACGGTTATATTTCCAGCCCTTGATGATAAACGGTGCTCAAAAATTAGGTTGCTTCTAAAGCCTATTAAGCAACACAAAAATTAATGGTATTTCAAAATTTGGAGTTCAATCCTCTCCTTAAATTAAATGTTATGAATTGGTGTCAGCAAATGTGGCACTGGTATTTGACTATGCTAAAAGTGCAATGGCAGACTAGATCGAGCTAGGCTTCAATTCATTCAATATTATATTTTGTCCAATTTATTTATATTAACTTTATCACAGGCTCTTACTAATACAACTATATTCTGTTGTAATTAGAGTTCTATGGTAATTTTAAAAATAAGTTGGCTGAAAAGTTATTCTAGAATTAAAATAAACAATTATCACAGTGAAACTTAAAAAAAACATAACAAAAAAAAAAAAACACAACCAGCATATTTCAAAATTAGGATAGCATTTCTTTATTTACATTTAATCAATTCCATCCCATTAACAATTTACTTTCAGATTGCTGATCAGTAATCTTAAAGCAAAATTTAATTCTTACCTTCTTGAGCAGGCTTAAATTGCTTATGAAAAGATGATGAACAGCATCTGTACTGCATGCATAGGTTATTATTAACCTAAAAGATTAATGTCAACATCCCCTAAAGAAAATGTGGCGATCTGTTAAAAAAAAATAAAAAAATAAATAAATAAAAACATAAAAATTGTTTAAAGAATGCAAAAAAATAATAATATTACAATAGAGGCAAAACACAAAATGTTTAAGGTAAGGTATACAAGAAGGATTGTTGCTATATAATGACATTAGGTCAAAAACAATTCTATGTAGGCCCTATTTTCATTGTATAAATGTTCATTATAATTTTTTATGCAAATTAATAATGAACTTAAATCTCAGTGAAATTACAAAAAGCTGAAGATATTGCTCTCGAACATTGTTTCACAAGATTAACATTTATTTTACATTTTTTTTATTTAATCGATTTGATCTCATTAAAATTTTCATTTGGTTTGGGGGGATGGGGGGGGGTGTCACTGATAAGTAATCTTAAAGAAAAATTTATTCTTCGTACCTTTTTGAGCAGGCTTCCTCATGAAAAGATATTGAACAGCATCTGTAGTGCATACATAGACAATTCTTATTGTCAGCTGCCCTTAAAGAAAACTGGCATTCTAAAAAAAACAAACAAACAAAATAAAATTACAATAAAGACAAATCCTGAAATGTTTATGGTATGGTGTATAAGAAAAACTGTTGCTATAGCCTAATGATGAGACTGTATTTTTTCTTTAACAGTATCCACACAATGAAATTTTAAAAAGCCTAAGCCTTAGCTAAGCCTATAGAATGAATCCTAGATCAAATTGTAGAAAAATGTATAATATAATAATTAGTATTAAGACATCTAGATATTCTAGCTAGATCTAAATATAATCTAGATCTATGTCTAGTTTATAGATCTAGAATTTCTAGATCTGTATAGATCTATTTAATTCTATTACATAGAGCCTAGAGTCTTTAAAATTTACAAAAAATAAAATCTAACATATATTGAGTATTGGTGAATGAAGATCTAACGCTACCTGGACCTGGTTATGTGGTATGCACGATGGACTGTTTGGTCGGCTCGTTGGTCTCTGCATGGTCGTCTGGTTCATACCCTGCAACTACCATCACTTCCCTAAGCTCCTTTGAGGTTTAGAATAGAACTAAAATCTATATACGAGTATGAGTACTATGAGTACAATAATTATTATATTAATATACCAAAGTGTCCAAAGTCCTAAGTCTAAAGTCTAAGTATTAGTTTACAGTTACGTGACTAGATAGGCATATAGACTAGATCTAATATTCTGCCCTAAAAGTTAAAAGGTAGTAGATTTAGATTTAAGATCTAGTAAGTCCTTAACTAAATCTAATTCTATGCTGCAGATGCATTTCATGGTAGATTCTAGAATCTAAATCTAGAATCTATTCTAAATAGTAAATCTAGTCATAACGCATGCATGTTAATCACTTAAGTTTAAAAGTCGTCTAGATCTAGATTTAATAGGTCTCAAGTCTAGATATAATATATATATTAATAATATTATATCGTACTAGATCTAGAAGCCTATTACTACTATTAGATTTAGATATTATAAATTATAATAAAACTAGTCTAGAGAGATCTAGTCTATCTCTAGATCTAGATTCTTAGGATTCTAGATTATCTAGATATATCTATAAATCTATTCTAAGTCTAGACCTAATCTACTATCTAGATTACATCTGTTAGTAGTGTTAGAGTAGAATTAGAGATTCGTCATCTGATGATGATCTGTACTTGTGATAGGCTTAAGACTTTAAAAGTTACGACCATTCCAATTGAATTGAATTTCCATGGCTGCTGCCATTGCTGCCATGAGTTGAAGAACATATGCATTGATATCAAGAAGTACAGCTCATATAATTATTTATAATAGATCTATTATATTAATAAAAGTCTAGATTGACTAGACCTAGACTAGAGTGACTATAGCTCTAAAACTTGTAGTATAACTAATAACTTAACAGATTTAGATCTAGATCTAGCTAGCTCTAATTTGATCCACGTGTGTACGTTCTAGAGTGAAGACTGAATAATCCAGTTTGTGCCGAATATCGCGAGCTTAAAAGAAATAAATGCTTCTCATTCATTGGTCGAAAAAAATGTTAAAATGTATAAAACTTTTTTTTAAAATCTAAATCTAAAAAAAAAAAAAAACAAATATGTTCTCCTTTAACTTTAGATTCTATGTGTGATTAAATATTACTAGATATAGATATATTTTTTTATTGTGCACATTAAAAAATCAGACACACACACACATACACTTTTTTGATTACGAAAAGTCTGCATTGGGCCCATACGGGTAAAACTTCACTATTCCAGTTAGGGATTTCCCCAATAGAACCCTAATTAATTTTTTTTTTAAATCTTAATATTACTTACAAAAAGGATTCAAAGCAACATTTAGCTTTAAGACGATTAATACTACATTTTAAAACATCATAATATTGTTTTTTATGTTATAATAAAGATTTCATCATGTTGGTTCTGGCGTGATTGGGGAAATCCCACACCGGCACGAAAGCGGAAAGACGTTAACGGCCCAATAACTAAAATCCCACACCGATCCGTTAACGTTTTTATAGGGGTGATTGTAAGTAGGTCAATCTACCCAATGAAACCTTATTACCCCACACCGCGCCAGAATGGTTTCGATGGGGCTTTGTTTATAGGGTGTCTTTGTAACCTTGTTATTGTTGTGTTTGTTTGGGGAGGGGAGGTAGGAATTAGTTATCTTATCGACAACGTAGGCCTGTAATTAAAAAAAAGGCTTTTGTGTAGAACAATGGCTTTTAAATCATACTTTTGTTGAATAAACAAAACTATGTGAGGACCGGTAAATTAAACTATCACTATAATCAGAACTTTTTTTTTTTAAAGTAATACTGAATTTAAAAAAAAAGTTTTTTTAAGGCGGTATAGGCCTGTGTAAATATAAAATGACTAAAAAGTCATATAGAAATGCGATATATTCAACTCCTAGCACTTCATCAGCAGACGAAGGTTTTTTTATACAGAATGATTAATATGTAATATCCAGCTATAAGGCTAAGATGATGGACATATAATTGAATAGCCTACTACATAAAAGAAATAATTGTCTAAATATGAAATATCTCTTCAAATACTGAATGACACTAAGTACAAATAATCCTCATAAGATACACACGTCTGCTTGACCAAGTCACGAATCTCTAAATATCTCTCACTTTCTCTCCCTCAAAGTTTTCTCCCGTGTTTTACAACAGATTGAGATGCGTGACGAAATGTCACAACATGTCGCAGTTGAGGTTGTGACGGTTAAGAATCCCACAAATAAACTGATTTCCACTAGTTTTTTCATAATCTTGTATATTCATAAATTCATAATCAGTAGCTCTTTGAGATCAGTATCAAGTGAGCAGTCCAAAATGCTGGAATAATATTTCCAAGATTTACTCGGCTCGAGTCGGGATTCGAACTTGTCCCCTTGATCGGTTTTACACCACTCAGCCACACATTCGTTGCCTCATTTTTAATTCTTTTGTCAAAGCATGATTAAGAATGTCTGCGTTTTTAAATGTCGTATATGATCTTCTTTGCATGAAGGTACTTTTCTAACAAAGCAACGAATTCCCCCAAAAATTCCATTGTTTGGTTGAAACAGTCAATAACAGTGCACGAAGTGCTGAAATTTATTTTGCAAGAAACTGCACAATTGAAATGATTCTTTGTAAAACATTGTGCTAGTGCTAAGTCTCTTTTTGCGCGGGTCTTTGTGTTTCCTTGTCAATCGACTTTTCTTCCTTTTAAACAATTTCCCAGCTCAACCCAAGCGCAGATAGCAGAAATGTGCTTTATGGACTGTTCATGATCAGTTACAAGACTGGAAATGTTGTTCCAATCGCTATGTCTTTCCATTTTGAGCTTCATCTTTAGATCTGAGAAAAATCAATTTTTTAAAATGTTTCAAATAAACTATCTAACGACGATCTGAGATGTAGTACATGTGTAGCTTGCATTCAAGGATTCGTGTGCTACTATTTAGATTCATCTAGCAGATTTTAGTACACAAACACACAGCTTTCTATTACTAGGCCTAGTCTACTTTAATGCCATTGACTGACTTATCATGGACCATGTAATAAGTTATGTAAGTAGGCCTACTAAAATATAAAACATTGACCCAGTTTCCGTTACAGCCATTGACACTAGATAGTTTTTTTTTCAAAGTAATGTACTAGATGTAGCCTAGTAACAGAGATTGGGTTATTGCTCTGAAGCTAAATTACAAAATTAATTAATGTTTGTTTTGTTTAATCAATATAGGATGTTCCTTTAGAAATGAGACTAGTATGTCCCAGTACGATTGTCATAGAATGTAAGCGAGCAGAGTTCGAACTCGGGACCACGAAGACGATAGCCCGTTGCGCATATTCCACGACCAGGCAGCTATTCTATTTGAAATATTTTAACAAGAAAAAACATAAAAATACTTTTTAAACAAAACATTGTATTAACTAGTTTCAATCATTCATGTAATTATATGCACGACTGACCTAAACTTAAGATATTTAAATATTTTTACCCTTCAGTTTTTGTTTAGCTTTTAGCTTTCTCAATGCGCTATATCTGGACCAGTTGGGAAATTGGAGGGGGGTGATGGATGAGACGGGGGGTATCTTGGGGAATGTCCAGTTGATCGTTTTTTAAATGCATAAAAAAATATTTACTCAGGGTTCAACTTATACCACTACATTGTCTAGTACAGGGGTTCTCAACCTGTGGGTCGCGACCCCCCTTGGATGTCGATTGATGATTTGCCAGGGGTCGCCAAAGACCATTGAAAAAATGGATTGTTTTTGTCTACTCTTCTATTGCTGTGTGTGAATGCGGGGGGGGGGGGGGGTAGTCGCGGCATAAAAGGTTGAGAACCGCTGGTGTAGTATGATTTACTTACCTTGTTTAAGTTATCAAACAAAATAATCAATCACCAATAGTTAATTAACGAATTAATTAATTTGTTTCATTGATTCTTGTGTTGTCAGATAAAAGAAATAATTGTGAAAAAGTTCAGCTTAATCCGAGATTGGATGTGGGAGAAATAACGTGTAGAAACTATTTACCAGATAGACAGACAAACAGACAGATTGAGTTGATAAAATAGGATTCAGGTATCCTAAAAGGTCTTCTTCATATCTAATGTCTAATGTCTTTTTTTTAAACCTTTTTTTTTTAAACAAACTAAAATGAGGTCATAAAATGAGACTTAGTTTCATGAAGCACTGTTACATTTTTTTTTAATCGAGACGAATTCTCAGATAAGACGCTAGCTGTTAAAAACATTTCACAGTCTGTCCGCTATGTGTCTTCAGTCGGACGCAATTAAGTACAATAAGAACCTTGATTCTCCTTCTGTAATTTAATGTTTCTAGCTTGATAGGGCCCTACCACTACACTATGCTTCCATATTGATTGCATCTGTTCTGTGACTTGTCTTGGATAGCTTTAAAACTATTTAGAATCTCTTTATGGTAAGAACGTTTTAGGGCCTATACTTTTTTTTTAATGCTATAAATACTTTTTTCTAATAATTAGGTCTACAAATCCTTAGTATTGGCCCCATAGTGCTTTAGAATATTTCATATATAAACACTGACCATATTAAGAAGTTAGGAGCAGTGGTTGAGAGGTGAAGCGCTTGACTTACGAACTAAAGTGTCCCTGGCTCGAATCTCAGTGAAGACTGGAATTTTGATTTTTCGGTATTTTTTGGATGCCCCTAAAACTCTAATGGATACTTGACACTAGTTTGAGAAATTATAGGCGGTTGGTCGTTGTGCTAGTCACATGAAACCATCATTAACCGTCGGGCGTAGAAACAGGTGAACTTTGCACCATCTGCAGTCTAGATGGCAAGGTCTGAAAGGGGGACATTTTAGTATAGAACTAAAGTTTTATGATAGAACTAAAGTTTTATGATAGAACTAAAGTTTTATGATAGAACTAAAGTTTTATGATAGAACTAAAGCTTTATGATAGAACTAAAGTTTTATGATAGAACTAAAGTTTTATAATATAAATAAAGTTTTATGATATAAATAAAGTTTTATGATATAAATAAAGTTTTTGATAGAACCTAAGTTTTATGATAGAACTAAAGTTTTATGATAGAAATAAAGTTTTATGATATAAATAAAGTTTTATGATAGAACTAAAGTTTTATGATATAAATAAAGTTTTATGATAGAACTAAAGTTTTATGATATAAATAAAGTTTTTGATAGAACCTAAGTTTTATGATAGAACTAAAGTTTTATGATAGAAATAAAGTTTTATGATATAAATAAAGTTTTATGATAGAACTAAAGTTTTATGATATAAATAAAGTTTTATGATAGAACTAAAGTTTTATGATATAAATAAAGTTTTATAATAGAACTAAAGTTTTATTATATAAATAAAGTTTTAAGATAGAACTAAAGTTTTATGATAGAAATAAAGTTTTATGATAGAACTAAAGTTTTATGATACAACTAAAGTTTTATGATAGAACTAAAGTTTTATGATAGAACTAAAGTTTTTGATAGAACTAAAGTTTTATGATAGAACTAAAGTTTTATGATAGAAATAAAGTTTTATGATATAAATAAAGTTTTTGATAGAACCTAAGTTTTATGATAGAACTAAAGTTTTATGATAGAAATAAAGCTTTATGATATAAATAAAGTTTTATGATAGAACTAAAGTTTTATGATATAAATAAAGTTTTATGATAGAACTAAAGTTTTATGATAGAAATAAAGTTTTAGTATAGAACTAAAGTTGACTAAGTTGAACAGAACAGCAAATCTCAATGACTGCAGGTTATACTTAATAATTAAATCTTTTATCTTTAAGTATAAAGTAGACAATGGCTTTGTCTTCATTGGATTGTGGCAAAATATGCAGGATGTATCTGGGTTTGCCTGGTCATGTAATACACTCACCTCTAATAATCGGAATCGAAGACAATGTCTTTTTATTTTTTTTTTAATCTTGAGAACTAGAACTATGACCTGCATTGATATTCATTCAAATGTGCAAATGTTTTTCACTTTGAGAGCCACTTTTGTATGTGACCACTAATTCCCGAGCATAAAATTTAAAGAAATTTGAAATACATATTTATTCAAATGTATTCATACTTTCCCATCAACTGTGGTTCGTTGATTGGACAGAAATCATGTACCGCCATCTCCCTAAAGTCTTCATTTGTTCAGCACCTTTTAAAAGTCACTCTTTTAGACTCGTGAGGTCAAGGCTGTCTGCCTGTTTGAGATGGTTATCTACCGGCTCACTCATAGGTCCAGACAACATAGTCCGCAGTCACTTGCCGGACATCAACCTACCTACCAATGTCCCATTTCACCAGTTCATGTTTGAGAAATGTGACCAATACAAGAATCTAGTGGCTGTGGTAAGTAGACACAAACACACCGCAATGAAATGCACTCTTAGCCTACCTCTAGATGCTTATTCTAGAGTTAATATAAAAAAAATAATCACCATTCAATACTGAGTTTAGATTTTTGTGAAGTGTTAAAAGACTCTTGAAGATTTAGATACAGTTTAAATAAATGAATAATAAAAAAAAAACTCTTACAGCTCCAAAGAATACCCTGCTCTGCTTTCCTTCCCCACTCACAATTTAAAAAAAATATGTTTATTTAATTTCAAATAATAAAACTCGTTATTGTGTTAACATAAATGTGTCATGTGGCTACAAAAGATTTCAAACATAATTGTCCACTACATCACTACACAGATTTTTCAATTGTTCAATGTCAGTGTTTTGTAGACGTTTCAACATAACTTTCCCCCAATTATTTTGTGTGCTCTTCGACTCTGGAACTAGTTTCAGTCTGATCACTCCCAGAGGACGTTTGATCAATAAGCTTGAAACTTGTCATTCAGAAACTTATATCTTACTTGACTTTGCATTACAATGTACATTTGATAACTAATGCACTCAATATTTTAAAATGACCTTTTCAAATCTATGTTTTTTGTTTTTTGTTTTTTGTTTTTAAATTTAGGCCCTAGCATTGCACACCGGTTGCCCCCGTTGATTTGTTACTAGGCTAAATATTGTTCATTTGTTACTAGGCTAAATATTGTTCATTTGTTACTAGGCTAAATATTGTTCATTTGTTACTAGGCTAAATATTGTTCATTTGTTACTAGGCTAAATATTGTTCATTTGTTACTAGGCTAAATATTGTTCATTTGTTACTAGGCTAAATATTGTTCATTTGTTACTAGGCTAAATATTGTTCATTTGTTACTAGGCTATATATTGTTCATTTGTTACTAGGCTAAATATTGTTCATTTGTTACTAGGCTAAATATTGTTCATTTGTTACTAGGCTAAATATTGTTCATTTGTTACTAGGCTAAATATTGTTCATTTGTTACTAGGCTAAATATTGTTCATTTGTTACTAGGCTAAATATTGTTCATTTGTTACTAGGCTAAATATTGTTCATTTGTTACTAGGCTAAATATTGTTCATTTGTTACTAGGCTAAATATTGTTCATTTGTTACTAGGCTAAATATTGTTCATTTGGACCGGAACCCCCTTCCTCTCCAGAGCCACCTTTTTTTAAAACATATTTTTGGTCAATTAGATATGTATTGCTTTTTATCCCAAACTGTCAAATCTCTAAGAAAATCGATAGAGCCTTTTTTTTCAAATACCCGTCCAGTGTCCAGGTTCCAATTTCCACCCAATGTACTTTTTGAGCCCCTGAAGAATTTGCAAGCTAATAAGAGGAATTGAAAGTGCGCAAGTATTTTGCAGGGTTTATTATTTATCAAAAGAAAATATGTGATCTTCAGTTTTAAAAATAAAAAATATAACATAGTTCCAACAATCCCAAGATTTTGTCTCCGTTTTAATTTTAAAATATCTATGTTTGCATTCAAAGGTTATCTGTCAATGATTGGTCTAGTCGTATAATTTATTGAACAGGAAGACTATTTAAGTGGTCAGAAATACAGTTTCGGTCAGTTGAAAGAGAAGTCCATGAGAGTGGCTAGTGGTCTCCATCGCTTGGGTTATTGCAAAGGGGACGTCATGGCGGTGTATTCCTGCAACCAGATCGACTACACTGTATTACTATTGGCCTGTGCTGCTACTGGCCTTTGGTTCAGTGCTGTCAATCCTTCATCTACACCAGGTAATCAAGTGTGCTTTAGATGTATAGTTTCTGTTGATGATATAATCTATGGACAAGCAAATCTACTGAGCTTAAAATCTACTGAGTAAGTTTAAAATCTATTGAGTTCAATGTCAAATTAACACTTTCATAGCTCTGTCTTTGAAACTTGGTATGCTTTAATCTTTTATTATCTTAACTTTCACACACATCTCTCTCCTCCTTATCTGGACTCTTCTCTCTCTCTCTCTCCTCCTTATCTGGGTTTTTCTTTCTCCTCCTTATCTGGACTACTCCATCTCTCTCTTTGTTACGTGCGCATCTTAGTGTGAATGTGAAATGGTGCGATTGCGTGTTGAAAGTAGAAAGAAGAACCGAAATGGAGGACTATGAACAAGAAAGTGTTTTCAGTGTTAATAAAGATTAAAGTATTTATAAACTGTGATTTGTCGTTTACATGTCTAAAGAGTCTCATCCAATATGAAAACGTAACAAGTGGCGCCCAACGCAAAGGTAAAACCTACGTAGTCCTTTATACACAGTTGATCTCCTGTCAACAGACAGTAGAGATATCATATTATATAGTCTGGATCTAGTGACAGGATACTATTCAATTTGATTAATATTAATAGAAAATGGCGGACAAGGCTGAGGTATATACAAGAAAGGTTGATGGAGAGGGAGAGATTAGCAATGGAAAGAGAAAAAGAAAAGGAGAGATTAGACATGGAGGACAAAAGAGAAAGAGAAAAAGAAAAGGAAAGATTAGACAAGGAGGACAAAAGAGAAAGAGAAAAGATAGCCATTGAAAAGGAGAAGAAAAACGAATTAGTCGCCATTGAAAGAGAAAGATTAGCGTTTGAAAAAGAGACAGCAGAGAAAAAGTTAAAAACAGACCAAGGAAAAGAGAATGATAAAAGAAAGAGTGACTCTACAGGGAATAAACTGGCAAAATATAAAGGTTTGATATTCAACGAAGACAAAATGGACATAGACATTTTTTTGAAGAAGTTCGAAATAGAAATGAGAGAATTGGAATACCCTGAAGACAAATGGACATTCTTATTGTCGAGATCATTTACAGCGGAGGTGCCTTCAAAAATATGTATGAACCAGGGTAACTACAGCATTGTGAAAGAACAACTACTTCGAACTTTCGGGAAAACAGAAGCTTTCTATCGCCAACAATTTGTTAATTGTGATATAGAACCAGAGGATGACCCGCAGACCTTCTTGGACAAAATGAGCAGCCATTTCGATAACTGGATAGAAACTGCTGAGGTAGAAAAAACCTTTGACAGTCTTAAGACATTTCTCATGCTGGACAAAGTGATGTACGAGTGTCAGGAGGAATTAAAAATATTTCTGTTGGAGAGGAAACCGAAATCCATAGAAGACATAGTAAGACTGATAAGGGCTTATAAAGTGGCTCATCCCGAGAAGAAATTATCTAGAGGCAGTGATATAGAAGAAATAGTTGCCTTTAACAGAACATGTGAGACACAGAATAACTCTCACAGAACAAGGGAGACACAGGATAGACAGTATAGAAGTGGTACATATGAAAGACAAAATGATAGCCGCAACGGAAGATATCAAGGAAACAGACAGGAAAGAAAGGACTGGGAGAAAGGTAGAATAGAGCAAGGCTTATCATTGTCATCTGATACTGGAACATTGGAGATTTTTCAGACATTCGTAGGGAACAAGGCAGCCAAGACCATCAGGGATACAGGGAGCACTATTATTGGAGTGAATAAGGATTTAGTGGAAGACCATGAATATACAGGCGAATCTAGGAAGTGTGTTATGTTTAATGGGAATATTGTACAATTACCGATTGCTAAAGTTAGTATAGACACACCGTATTTTAAGGGGACAGTGGAAGCTTGTGTTGTAGATCAGGGTGAGATAGATTTAATTATTGGGAATATTCATGGGGTGAAAATATGTTCAGCAAGGGAGATTGAGAATTGGTAGAAATATTATGGGATAAAGTTTACGCGAGGTAGAAATGGGGATGTGGAAGAAGACATAAGATCTCATACATCAGATGACATGGGTAGCAGAGAGCACGGAGAAGAAAGAATTAACAGATAAGGTAGAAAGCAATGCAATAGGAATGGGTCCAAATCAAAGTAAAGTAAGGCAATCAGTGGTACAGGGAAAGCGATTTAAACCCACATATAGACGTACAAGTCCATACATCTTATGCTTTAATTGTGGGAGAAGGGGGCATATTAGAAGACAGTGTCAACAGTTAATTAGAATTAAGGAATCAAGGTACGATAGTGGAGAGGCGTATACGAGAAAAGAAAGGGATATTAGCAGCCTAGAAAACAGTACAGCTAGATCATTCGGTAGTAGGATCACAATGGGACATCATTGCAAAGGAGGGAAGCGGAAAGGATGGCATGTCAATAATGTTAGAATTATATAGATATGATTAGAAAAGGTAGGACTGATGGACACTAATTATTGTTCTATTCTACAATGAATAAATATATGTGTAATGAAGTAAATATTGTTGTTACATATACATATAGGTTAAGGATACTACATTATAGAAGTTTGTATAGGCTACATAGGAAATGTAAAAGAGTATAAATACTGGAAAGTAGATACGTAGATGTTGCACAATGTATTTAATTATGTGTGGTTCTGTTGGATTATAATTATTCTATTAAAATTACATTTGTAAGAAAATTATCGAAATGATGTGGTAGAAATACATAAAAAGAAACGTCAAGACTGGAATTATTATATAGGCCTGATGATACTAAGACGTAAATAGCATTGGATTAAATCTATGGTAGCCTATGAGGAGTGTTGTTAGTTATAAACTGGGTCATGTTGTGGAGGCTACAATATACATGGAGCAAGATAGACCTTGTTTGTTAACTATTTGATTGCGACTGGAATGATGGTGTTTGTACAGGTATAATATTATGAGTGGGGAGTTGTATTAATAGAAATATGATTACTTAAAGATATATGTTAACAGAAGTGGTTTCAATTGCTCGTAATAACAGTTATTATTGTGATGAATATAATTGTTATTCCATGTTGGAATTGTATTGGTATTAACATGACATTGTGTTTGAGTTTGTTTAGTTATTACATTATGGTTTTATATGTTACCGATTTTTTTTTTTAACTTGGAATAGTCTGATAATATATTCAGTGATTTGTATTTTGGACGTTCGATGTACATCGAACTTGTTAAACAGGGGGGGGGGGTGTTACGTGCGCATCTTAGTGTGAATGTGAAATGGTGCGATTGCGTGTTGAAAGTAGAAAGAAGAACCGAAATGGAGGACTATGAACAAGAAAGTGTTTTCAGTGTTAATAAAGATTAAAGTATTTATAAACTGTGATTTGTCGTTTACATGTCTAAAGAGTCTCATCCAATATGAAAACGTAACACTCTTCCTTATCTGGACTCTTCTCTCTCTCTCTCCTCCTTATCTGGGTTTTTCTTTCTCCTCCTTATCTCGACTACTCCATCTCTCTCCTCTTTATCTGGACTCCTCTCTCTCTCTCCTCCTTATCTGGACTCCTCTCTCTCTCCTCCTTATCTGGACTCCTCTCTCTCTCCTCCTTATCTGGACTCCTCTCTCTCTCCTCCTTATCTGGACTCCTCTCTCTCTCCTCCTTAGCTGGACTCCTCTCTCTCTCCACCTTATCTGGACTCCTCTCTCTCTCCGCCTTATCTGGACTCCTCCCTCTCTCTCCTCCTTATCTGGACTCCTCTCTCCTCCTTATCTGGACTCCTCCCTCTCTCTCCTCCTTATCTGGACTCCTCTCTCTCTCCTCCTTATCTGGACTCCTCTCTCTCTCCTCCTTATCTGGATTCTTCTCGCTCTCTCCCCCTTATCTGGACTCCTCTCTCTCTCTCCTCCTTATCTGGACTCCTCTCTCTCTCCTCCTTATCTGGACTCCTCCCTCTTTCTCCTCCTTATCTGGACTCCTCTCTCTCTCCTCCTTATCTGGATTCTTCTCGCTCTCTCCCCCTTATCTGGACTCCTCCCTCTCTCTCCTCCTTATCTGGACTCCTCAATCTCTCCTTCTTATCTGGACTCCTCTCTCTCCTCCTTATCTGGACTCCTCAGTCTCTCCTCCTTATCTGGACTCCTCATTCTTTCCTCCTTATCTGGACTCCTCACTCTCTCCTCCTTTTCTGGGCTTTTCTTTCTCCTCCTTATCTGAACTCCTCTCTCTCTCATCCTTATCTGGATTCTTCTCTCTCTCCTCCTTATCTGGACTCCTCTCTCTCTCCTCCTTAGCTGGACTCCTCACTTTCTCCTCCTTATCTGGACTACTCACTTTCTCCTCCTTATCTGGACTCCGATCCCTCTCCTCCTTATCTGGACTCCTCACTCTCTCCTCCTTATCTGGACTCCTCTCTCTCTCCTCCTTAGCTGGACTCCTCACTCTCTCCTCCTTATCTGGGCTTTGCTCTCTCCTCCTTATCTGGACTCCTCACTTTCTCCTCCTTATCTGGACTCCGATCCCTCTCCTCCTTATCTGGACTCCTCACTCTCTCCTCCTTAGCTGGACTCCTCACTCTCTCCTCCTTATCTGGGCTTTTCTCTCTCCTCCTTAGCTGGACTACTCTCTCTCTCTCTCCTCCTTAGCTGGACTCCTCTATCTCTCTCCTCCTTAGCTGGACTCCTCTATCTCTCTCCTCCTTATCTGGACTCCTCTATCTCTCTCCTCCTTATCTGGACTCCTCTATCTCTCTCCTCCTTATCTGGACTCCTCTATCCCTCTCCTCCTTATCTGGACTCCTCTATCCCTCTCCTCCTTATCTGGACTCCTCTATCTCTCTCCTCCTTATCTGGACTCCTCTATCTCTCTCCTCCTTATCTGGACTACTCTCTCCCCTCTCTTTCTCCCTTCTTATATGGACTCCTCTCTCTCCTCCTTGTCTAGATTCCTCTCGCACCTTCACTCTTCTCTCTACTCTTCGATGAGCTGTTTCTTTTTCTTTAACTACTTTCTTATCTTTCTTTTCCCCCCTCCCCTTAACTCTCTCTCTCTTTTTCTCTCCGAATCCCCCCCTCTCTGTACGGTTCTCTTTCTCTCCTTCCTAATTCTCCACCTATATAGTTTCTTCCCCATCCACCCAGCATCCTCTGCCCCCTTTATACTCCCCCCCCCATCTGGACTCCGATCCCTCTCCTCCTTATCTGGACTCCTCACTCTCTCCTCCTTAGCTGGACTCCTCACTCTCTCCTCCTTATCTGGGCTTTTCTCTCTCCTCCTTAGCTGGACTACTCTCTCTCTCTCTCCTCCTTAGCTGGACTACTCTCTCTCTCTCTCTCCTCCTTATCTGGACTCCTCTATCTCTCTCCTCCTTAGCTGGACTCCTCTATCTCTCTCCTCCTTATCTGGACTCCTCTATCTCTCTCCTCCTTATCTGGACTCCTCTATCTCTCTCCTCCTTATCTGGACTCCTCTATCCCTCTCCTCCTTATCTGGACTCCTCTATCCCTCTCCTCCTTATCTGGACTCCTCTATCTCTCTCCTCCTTATCTGGACTCCTCTATCTCTCTCCTCCTTATCTGGACTACTCTCTCCCCTCTCTTTCTCCCCTTCTTATATGGACTCCTCTCTCTCCTCCTTGTCTAGATTCCTCTCGCACCTTCACTCTTCTCTCTACTCTTCGATGAGCTGTTTCTTTTTCTTTAACTACTTTCTTATCTTTCTTTTCCCCCCTCCCCTTAACTCTCTCTCTCTTTTTCTCTCCGAATCCCCCCCTCTCTGTACGGTTCTCTTTCTCTCCTTCCTAATTCTCCACCTATATAGTTTCTTCCCCATCCACCCAGCATCCTCTGCCCCCTTTATACTCCCCCCCCCCCCATAAAAAAAAGGTTCTAAGGAAACTCTTTCCCTGCAACATTTTTCATAGCTCAATGCAAGGAGCAAGTTACATTTCTTAAAGAAGTCACACTCATTGTTTAGTTTCATAGCATAGAAAACTTGGAGGAGATAACGTCCTCTTCTATTGGGAAGTATTGAGCTGACTCAAACACTTTGAAATTTTTTTTCGACATTGTTTAAAAACACGCGTTTTTTTTCGTTCTCTTTTTTCTATGCTAGATGAACTCAGACGACATATAGTTCACAGTGGATCTAAAGCTGTGTTTGCGACGCCCAATTGTGTTGCCAGCGTTTCAAAAGCTTTAAAACTTGTCAAGCCCCAGGAGAGTCATGTCAAAGTAAGTTGATTGTTTTGCAATGATGAAGTTATTCAACTCAGCCAAGACATTAAATAGTATAGACTAACAACATTATGGCCAACAAAATTTTGACTTACAAATAAATTGTTGTCTATATAAAATATTTTTGAGTTTATTAAGTTGACCTCACGACTGACTTCTGTATCCATAGGATCTTATTGTGTTTGGGGAAGCTGAAGGATTTCGACCGTTTCAGACTTTACTGGATGACGATGGTCGAATGTTTCCAGACGTGGATATTAATCCAGTGGAGGATGTTTTTATTTTACCTTACTCTAGCGGTACAACTGGATTACCTAAAGGTGTTATGTTAACACATTATAACTGTATGGCCAACTGTCTACAGATTGCGTGAGTTTATTTTTTTAATTAAAATTTGCATAACATGTACAACAAAAAAAAAATTAACTGATATTTTCAAATTATAACCATGTATCTACTCGTTAGAAACTCAATATTTTAGTATTTTATTTAATTATCCAATTGGAAGCTTATTTTAATTAAAATAAGTTAAAATATCAAATACTAGCTAATATTTTTAACCCGGCTTTGCTGTTTTTTTTTCGTTTTGTTGTAATATAAATGGCATCAATGAAGTTTTAATAATTAAAATGTTTGTCAAGATGACACATTGACCTAAATCTAGTAAACTGTTTTGTTGTAGGGCAGCTTGACATCTCATAAGATCACCGCTTTAAACTAAGGAATGTTCATGCGAAGTTTTATCAAGATTAATCCAACGTTTTGGATTTCTATAAAAGACATAGGCATACATACACCTTAACATACACCTTAACATACACCTTAGCATACACCTTAGCATACACCTTAACATACACCTTAACATACACGTTAGCATACACCTCAACATACACTTTAACATACACGTTAGCATACACCTCAACATACACTTTAACATAAACCTTAACATACACCTTAATATACACCTTAAAATACACCTTAGCATACACCTTAACATACACCTTAACATACACCTTAACACACACCTTAGCATACACCTTAACATACACCTTAACATACACCTTAACATACACCTTAACATAAACCTTAGCATACACCTTAACATACACCTTAACATACACCTTAGCATACACCTTAGCATACACCTTAACATACACCTTAGCATACACCTTAACATACACCTTAACACACACCTTAACATACACTTTAACATACACCTTAGCATACACCTTAGCATACACCTTAGCATACACCTTAACATACACCTTAACATACACGTTAGCATACACCTCAACATACACTTTAACATAAACCTTAACATACACCTTAATATACACCTTAAAATACACCTTAGCATACACCTTAACATACACTTTAACATACACCTTAACACACACCTTAGCATACACCTTAACATACACCTTAACATACACCTTAACATACACCTTAACATACACCTTAGCATACACCTTAACATACACCTTAACACACACCTTAACATACACTTTAACATACACCTTAGCATACACCTTAGCATACACCTTAGCATACACTTTAACATACACCTTAACATACACCTTAGCATACACCTTAGCATACACCTTAACATACACCTTAGCATACACCTTAGCATACACCTTAACATACACCTTATCACACACTTTAACATACACCTTAGCATACACCTTAACATACACCTTAGCATACACCTTAGCATACACCTTAACATACACCTTAGCATACACCTTAACATACACCTTAACATACACCTTAGCATACACCTTAGCATACACCTTAGCATACACCTTAACATACACCTTAACATACACCTTAGCATACACCTTAACATACACCATAACATACACCTTAGCATACACCTTATTATACACCTTAACATACACCTTAGCATACACCTTAACATACACCTTAACACACACCTTAACACACACCTTAGCATACACCTTAGCATACACCTTAACATACACCTTAGCATACACTTTAACATACACCTTAACATACACTTTAACATACACCTTAACACACACCTTAACATACACCTTAGCATACACCTTAACATACACCTTAACTTCTACTTTATAAATGAGATATCAAAATAAAAAAGTCAAGGTAAGCGTGATACCTTTTTACAACGCTGAGATATTAACTAAACAGTGCCGGATTTAAGACAGTACAAGACTGTGCAGCTACCCGAGGCTTCAGCCTTAATGAAGACATCCACATTAAAAAGATAAATAAAATTTGAAAGACAAAATGGATATTAAATATATGAATATAAGGATTGAATTGACAAGTGCTCTATTAGTCTATTTCATTTCTTCACAATTAACACTTTTACCAATGGTGTCATCACAACTTTCTTATTGATTTAAATGTTCAGGAAACTAAAGAAATGTTAATAGGTTTTAGGAAACATGAAGGCCATCTTGCAGAAATTCAGAAAAACAACCAAACGATAGACCAAGTTATAGAATATAAATACCTAGGTACAATCATCAACAAACCAAGATAAAGTAAACACTGTCAAAACGTTTACATCAAAATTCATCAACGACTCTTCTATCTTATAAAGCTAAGGAAATTTAAAATAGACCAAACAATAATTAAACTTTTCTATACAGCACTGGCACAACTAAATAGGCTAATTAAAAAAAACATCGTATATCACTTAAATAGAGTTAGACCAACCTGCAACCATTAAACCACTGTTACATCAGATTTGTACGAAGTGGTCATCTCCTTTTCATTAGGACTAAAACAGAAAGATTTTAAAAAACTCCTTTATCCTGCTCTCGGCTACTGTAACAGTGTTATATGTCGTCACCGAAATGTACCTAGAAGTTTAATTTAAAAAGGAGCTGGTTGTGAGTGTGCATATATGTTTTATGTAATTGTTGTTAGCATTTGTGAATTTTATTTATGTTGTTTGTTGTTGTAGTAGTTACATTGAGTTGGCCAACTTTAGTTAAACAAAATTTCTATTAGTTTGGATCAATAACTATTCTCTCATCTATCTCATCTAAATAAGACATTCGTACAGATTTAATACTTTAAAGTGCAATTATCTTGAAGCTTCAAGAGGGTAAGGCCTCCATAAAAAATCCTGCCCAGTGCCTTCCCTTACAAAATATGTCACTGTGGTTAGTGTTATGCTCCTTTAGCCATGTTATCATTAAGTGCCTCAACTTATGTACCGTATCTAAAGCGCTGTAGCTTCAACTTGATCCTAGAATGGGAAGTGGGAGAAATACTGTGTACAAAATGTGTACCAGACTGACAGTGAACGGGGAGAAGCTTTATAAGAATCAAAATAATAAAATACTTTAAAAAAAAAAGCTTTTCTAAATGGGAAGAAATCCAGACTTACAATCCATCTTTCAATGCTGTAAGATTTATTTCCTCCTTTTCGATATAAAAAAAAATTAGAGAAATAAAGAGAAAAATTCGATACACTATTTCTCTATCTATCAACAGTTCCAGCATCCCCACAACGCCTGATGATCGGGCTCTTGGTCTTCTGCCCATGTTTCATATTTACGGAATGGTCGTAGTCCAGTTGTCTGTCATCCTAGGTGGCGCGTCAGTCGTATACTTACCAAAGTTTGTACCAGAAACCTTTCTGCAATGTCTGCAAGATAAACATGTAAGCTAATAGACTAAAAAAAATGAAGGAATTAAAAAACAAATGTATACCTTTAATTAATGTAACCTATGTGTTAACATAAATGTAACCTAGTCGTTACACTCTCTTTTTTTGATTAGATATATCACTCAATTATGGATACATGATTTTGTCACTCTCTTCTCTCTCTCTCTCTCTCTCTCTCTCTCTCTCTCTCTCTCTCTCAAACAGACACACACATTTAAAAAGCGCAAAATGGAGCCTTGAGGTCTATAACAAATGAATATTCTTATTTGACTGGAGTGTCACTAGAGCAACTCCGTGACAGTATTAGTAAATTGACTAAACTTAGAGACTTTCTTTAACAAAAAAAAAACATGACCTAATAAAATTCCTACAAAGACAAAAAACATATATTCCCTATGTTATATAAAATCATATATTCCCTGTGTTATAGGTAATTCATATCAAATCTCTGATTTTCCTAGTACCACAATGACTTATTGTAACTTGATCACGTGGGTCATTGACATTTCAATTTTTGCCTTACACATGCCTGTCCATAGCCTCCCCTCTCCGTAAGATGTTCTTTTCGTCAAAAAGATGGTGTGAATCTCTATTTGTGCCGTCTCCTTAGTTATTTCTTATTCCATTTGCTAGGACAATTGTGTACACGTGATCCTTCTTTCCTAGTCCCATTAGAGGTTGCCTGACTCAGCCAGGAAAACCAACGACTTAGCAGAGTTAAATTCATTAATCAATATGTATGACTAGATCATGAATTCGCGTCAGCTTAACAGAGCCTGCGCGCTACTGATCCCAAAATGTATCAGATATTCCGTTCCTTTGGTCACATCAGCTGTGCGAAGAGGGGGGAACTGCTTTGTGGGGGACATCGTTCCGACCATAAACAATGCCCAGGCTTTCATCTCATTTTGTTTGAGATGAACCATAGTCGTTCAACGACTGAAGGAGGCCAATGAATGAATGAGGCTGCGATTAACACTCTATTTGTAACCGTAATAGTGAATTCGATTTGTATATAATATAATATGTAACGTCACATATAGCTAGGAAGCTTGTGACAGACCCTCAGGGGCCGCCCACGATTTTCCTTTAATCTTTGCCTTACATATGTCTGTCCATTTAGTCTGTCCATTTAGTCTGTTCAATTAGTTGTTTGTTTGTTTTTTACAGATTAGTCTGGCACATCTAGTTCCTCCGCTTGTGTTGTTTTTATCCAAAATGCCTAGTGTCAGTCAATATAATTTAAAATCTCTAAAAAGAGTGATTTGCGGAGCTGCCCCTCTTGGAGTCGAAGTGACTTTGGAGCTTCTAAAGAAACTGGACCATGGCATTACTGTGAATCAAGGTAGACTATCGTGTAAAGTAATTAGTATTAATAATATCACGAGTTCACTCCCTTACTAAAATGGGTGTGTAAGGCAATGTAGAATTATTTATTTTAAATTTTTTTATTTTCTGGTTAGCTTTAAATATTAATTAAGTCAGCTAATTTACAGTCCATGCCCAACTGTGTTTACATCAACAGCCGCTGGCATGACGGAGCTGTCACCAGTATTCACCATTGACACGACAAGTACACCTGGGTCAGCGGGACACTTTGTGGTCAACACTCTTGGAAAGGTAGCACATAGCACAGTTTTAGAAATCTGGGAAACAAGCGGGAGTTATTGGGAACGAAACCAAAACAATAACAGAGATTTAGTGTAAAAGAAAAATAAATAAGTCTCTTTGATAAAGTTTGAGAAATGGTGCTCTAGCTCCTCAGTATCTACACTAGCACCTCAGTCTCTACACTAGCACCTCAGTCTCTACACTAGCACCTCAGTCTCTACACTAGCACCTCAGTCTCTACACTAGCACCTCAGTCTCTACACTAGCACCCCAGTCTAAACACAAGAACCTCAGTCTAAACACAAGAACCTCAGTCTCTACACTAGCACCTCAGTCTCTACACTAGCACCTCAGTCTCTACACCAGCACCTCAGTCTCAACACCAGCACCTCAGTCTCAACACCAGAACCTCAGTCTTTACACCAGCACCTAAGTCTCTACACTAGCACCTCAGTCTCTACACTAGCACTTTAAGAATATAATAATACTAGCCTGACATTACCCGCGGCCTGCGGGTCTAAGTTTGTGTTTACTAATCTAGTGGATTGGATTTAAATGTATGTTAAACGTAGCTAATGATCCTTTCTATGTCAACATTGTAGACATGGCCTAGATCCATAAAATACTATAGCTGTAATAGAGTCGGACACCTTTTTTTTTTTTAGGGTCTTACGTTTGTTTTAGGGCTACAATACATACACTAAGGTCTAAGTTAGTACCTAAGAAACATTCCTGCCAAGTTCTATCAAGATTGGTCAAGCGGTTTTGATGTCTATAAGTAACATACATACACCTCACATTCTACTTTATAGTATAGATAATTCTCATCTTTAGAGCACTAAACAAAAGTATCGTCGCGATCTCGAAAAAATACAAAAGAAAAAATGCGTTCATTCATTAAGTGCTTTAGAAGAGTTGCTTACATCAGACAGCATGACAACATCGATACTCCTCACACCTGACTATTGGGCATGGTCAGGACTCATTTTTAACACGGTAATCTCCTCTTTCATAAGTTTCACTTTTTAAGAACCAGTTTTATATTATACAATTTGAAGCAACACAATGTAGTAACATAGAAAAAGAAGAGAAATCGATGGGAAAATGTGAGGGCGATATGAGGTAACCAAAAGAAAAAAAGTAAGGGAAAAAAGTATGTATATGTAATTATGTGTATTTGGTTATGTAATGTGAACGTAATTAAGTCTATTTTTAAAATATATATATATATATATATATATATATATATATATATATAAATATATTGTAGATTGTAGATACAGACACACATGAACCATTAGGAACTGGAGGTGTTGGGGAAATCTGTGTGAAAGGTCCTCAAATAATGAAAGGCTATTTCAAAGATAAACAGACAACAGATTCAATCATTGACCCCGATGGATGGATGCACACAGGTACATTAATGTCACATGATCACCACAACATTTCTATATTTATCTTTCTTTCATTGTTACTGTATTGTATTACTTTAATAATGTCAACTGAGGCTTAGATATCGAAAACTAAACAAAGAATGGAAGACTGTGTATGAAATATATCTCAGAGCCTTATGAATATGTGTTTGCGTGCGTCTGAGAGTTGGCATGTTGATATTAGCAACGAAAAATGAAAAAACAAGAACATCCGGCTACAAATACATTTGACAAGGAAGTCGTTGCTATGATTGATATAAAGAAGAAAAACAATGGAAGGATATATTGAAAGGACTCTGTTTCTATAAAAAGCAGAATAGTTGACATTTCGTGACCATATTAACAACGAGTCTTTATTGAATACAGAATTTCCATGAGATGATGGAAATGTTGTGTAGATAACACCCATAGCTGAAAGTACATTGGTTATGTTAAAAAGTGTATACATGTTTTAGCAAACGACGTAAAGATATTAGTGTCAGAATGACTGTAAGCACCTTTGTATTTTATTTGACAACACACCTGACATAGCACACCTGACATAGCACACACTTATCAGATTCAGAAGTTATACGATTTTAAGGGAGACAAAAAACAACTGATGAGATCAACTTAATATCTTAAATTGTCTAGAAAAGGTTGGAGCGCAAAGATGAGGTTGGAGCTCAAATATGAAAATGCAGCTTCAATGTCTGGAACCTTGGAGGAGTTCAGGAAATGTATTATGAACCAACAGAATAGCTATTTAATAGATGTGTATAACATTCACTCTATGTGGTCAACTTTCTTTTTCAGAAAGTAGCGTTTTACCGAGCATTTTTGATACGATTGAAATACTTTTTTTCGTTCTGAAATTATTGCCACTAGAGGCGCAGCTTAAGATCTTTTATTTTACCTATCTTTTTTTTTTTTGGAAGGGAGGTGGACGATGTACTAGAAGGCCAAAGATACACAAGACTAGGCCTATCATTAAACTATTGACAATGTGGTGACTAATTAAACATTTTCTTTCACAAAAGCTTTACACGTTTGCGCAAAGTGTTCTAAAAAAAGGCTCTTCTAAAAAAAAAAAGCAATGTGTGATTCAGAAGAAAAAAAAACAAGAAGAAAATGTCAGGCGAGCAATCACAAGATGCCGCACTTACTATTTAAGGAGAGAAAAAGAGGTTCATTCTTATGTGCATTGATCGTTTTTTAACTCTGAGCTTCATCTCCTACTGGAAGCAATCATTGATGTAGCAGATACATTTGGACCAATCTAACCGAAAAATTCTTTAGTCCAACAACCAAAGAAGTATTGTAGATGTCTGTTTCAAAATATTTGCGTATATGATGATTTGCCAAAAGGCGACATTCAAACAGAAACACCATGACTGAGAAGGGAAGGCAACAAAAGTTAGTCTTAAATAAAATAAACGTTGACAGTGTATGATTCATAAGCCACTAAGACCTTTAAAACTATCTCTAAATCATTAACAAAGCCTTTAACCGTTTCTTACCATCTGCTTATCTGTGGCGTCATGTGAAAAAGGATTTTTACATTAAGAACCTTTTAAAGACAAAGGAAAAAAACGACGCTTTCACAAAAGTGGAATTTTATTAAAAATGAAACCGTTAAAGACATTAACTTTGATATGTTAATAATAAGTTTTAAAGTTTGAAATCCAGAAAAAAAACAGTGTAATTTGCTAATGGTTGCATTGTTGTAAAATTGAACTATAGATTAATGGCAATGTCTTCGATGCGTGCAGAGCTTCACATGACTACGCGAACCAGTGAACTATAGATACATTGTAATCAACAAGTGATAAACTATATCTATTACAGCGCAACAAACAAACGGGGATAAAAGGATTTTTTAAGGGGGGGGGGTTGACACCATGAGATGACGGCACCGGGTGACACCCATCCTAGTGACGCCACTGATTATGAGTCTTGATTATTTATAACATCTCGCTATTTTGATTTTTTAGTCTGTGTAACTGGTTTACAGTGAATAAGATAAATAACTTCATTTGTTTTTGTTTCTTTTAGTCCTCTTGATAATGAGCATCTTCTAGGTGGAGACACGCGATCTAATGTATTTCTCTTCAATTCAGGTGATATCGGCCATGTCTCTCCAGATGGACTTCTTTACATTCAAGACAGACTGAAAGAACTCATCAAATATAAAGGCTTTGCGGTAAGAGGTATTGAACAGCTCGCTGTAATGTCGCCAATGACTTAAAACTTCACAGCAACAATAAAAAACGTAGGTTTACACGACCAATGGAAACACATTCCATAGCGCCAACTGGCATAGAATCACATAAACTGCGCTTATTTCCAAGCCAAGATAAAAAAATGTCTTGAGGTTGGGTGTCGATGTAATAATGGACATATAACTATTTGATGGATGAGGTTAGCGTTCCTTACATGTGTGTAGCTTGTTGTCCAGATGCTTGAAAGACTTATAGAGACTGGGAGTACTTTATAGAGACTGGGAGTACTTTATAGAGACTGGGAGTACTTTATAGAGACTGGGAGTACTTTATAGCGACAACCGTAATGGACTTGACAACTCTTCATTGCTTGGACACAATGTTTATGTACATAGATATACAGGTTGTGACGTACCAATGTTGCGTGAGGAATCCAAATATGAACCTAATGCATTAGAGTAGATGAGACATATAACAGTTTATAGTCCGTATTTTGAATCACACAATTATTGCTTCAATGACACAATTTTATGACTGCACTCTTACGTGACTCCTAGAATGACTACTTCACCTGACTGCACTCTTACGTGACTCCTAGAATGACTACTTTACCTGACTGCACTCTTACGTGACTCCTAGAATGACTACTTCACCTGACTGCACTCTTACGTGACTCCTAGAATGACTACTTTACCTAACTTTGCTTGATTGACTCTCCTATTGACTGCATACTTGTTGATTTCTCTGTACAAATTACAGCTTTCTGACTGCTAAATGACTAACTAATTTGACTGTATACTTGGCCAAACTCTGACTAAAATCTTGTACTTTCTTTCACTCGTACTTCCGGTCATCTGACAACTAATGTTCACATGTTCATGTTTTCACTCGTACTTCCGGTCATCTGACAACTAATGTTCACATGTTCATGTTTTCACTCGTACTTCCGGTCATCTGACAACTAATGTTCACATGTTCATGTTTTCACTCGTATTTCCGGTCATCTGACAACTAATGTTCACATGTTCATGCTTTCACTCGTACTTCCGGTCATCTGAAAACGGATCATAAGATAAGGGCGCCGTACTTCCGGAATAAACCTATTTTGCAACATCAATCATCTGATAACTAATGTTCACATGTTCATACTTTCACCCACTAGGTTCAACCAATACACATTAAATGTAATAAAGTACAACATGATCACTATTTAATCTGTGACAGTGGATTCTCCAGTTTTCTGAATCTAAATATAAAATGTCTTATTTCTCAGGTGGCTCCTGCTGAGTTAGAAGCCTTGCTGTTGGGTCATCCAGATGTCCAGGACGTGGCGGTCTTGGGAGTGCCCAGTGAGGAATGTGGGGAACTACCTAAAGCGTTTGTGGTCAAGAAACCAGGGTCAAAGGTCCAAGAGCATGAACTGGTGAAGTATATTGAAGGTGACCTACGAAGTAGAACATTTAAAACCTAAAATTGTCATCTAAAGCTGAAAACAGAGGAATTGTTGTTTTTGTATTTGATTCCACCACCGGTGTAGTTCTTCTGTATGAGATTTTTTAAATTTAGTTTGTAATTTTCAAATTCAACTAAGTGTATTTGACATTGTTTAGCATATCGTAAAAATCTCTCATCACTTTAGAAAGATAAACTTGTGAGACTGAGGCGGGAAATAAATAGACGTAACAGAATAAGTAAAACTTAATAATTTTCTTTAAATGAATAATTGTAGCAGAGATATTGTGTGCATCTATGTATAAGCTATTTTAAAACAATCTATTATCTCCCTTTAAAATCTATTTTTAGATCGAACCGCCTATATAAATAGACTACGAGGTGGTGTCCAGTTCATTGAGGCCATACCAAAAAGTCCAAGTGGAAAAATACTGCGGAGAGTTTTAAGACAGACGTTTTTGTAAAGTTGGTTGAATGTTTAGCATTGGTGGGAAAATGTTTTTCTAATATGTTTTAAAGATTTTGTTGTTTTTTAATTTTAAAAAGAAAATACAAAGTTGAAGAGTTCGTCAGATGTTGTTCTTTTTTACAAAGCTTTTATCAAATCACTCTGTCTGTCTGTCTGTCTGTCTGGTAAAAAATGTGTGTACACGTTATTTCTCCCTCACACATTCTCGGGTCAAGTTAAAACTTCATACAATTATTCATTGGCATAGACAAGACATGAATGAATAAGAAAAAAAAAGAAACCAATTAGTCAATTATTTACTGATAATTAATTATTTTGTTTGATACCATCAAGGGAAACTAATCCTTCTGTATTCTCAGATGGCTTAATAATTGTTAATCCTATTTCTCCCTTGCGCATTTTCCGATCAAGTTGATACTTTAAACAATTATTTATAGTACCTAACAAAACATGAATCAATAATTAAAAAATACTAGTAATTAAATATTTTGTTTGATATTGAATAAGGGAAATAATTAGTTCATTATTGATAGATATAGTCTTAAGGGCGGAGATCTTCACCTTTCGATAAGCCTTGTTCTTTAGAAAAGGACTTTAATATTTTGCTTTTCTTTTTCTTTTTTTTTTTTTTTTTTAACTTTTTATTTTTCATTTCTTTTTTATTATTCTAAACTGAAAATTCGATCGAAAAAAATATTCGCTCTCCAAAGAAAATATTTTTCGCAAGGGGAAAAGCCGCTATTACTTAAGTGTGGTCTGTCCGTCCGCCCGTCCGTCACGCTTATATTTCAAAAGAGATTAAAAATTCGAGTTCATACTTTGGAGGCCGCAAAGTTCTGGTGCAGCGTATTCCCGTTCATTACTTCCCCTGAACCAACAAATAAGAAATGTAAAAAAGTAAGAAAGTTACACCATCTCATTTATTTATTTTTATTTGCATGACAAAATAAAATGTGAGACATTAAATAAAAATAGAATTTTAGAACGAGGATTGAAAAAAAGCTTATAAACTACAAATCAATATACCATCAATAACCTATCTAATATATACATATGTTTATTTAGAATGTTGTTTTTGATATTTTTGAACCTGTTATTAAAAGTGTTTATAGTTATCTACCCTTCTTCTCTTCATACTTGTTGAGAAATGAAATAATATATGTAAATAGTAAAGATCAAAGGCCAATAGGAAGTAAGAAGAAATATGCAACACTGACCTATAAATAAAACGTTTTATCAGGATTTGAAATAACGTGCACATATTCAAGAAAGATATAAAGGGAACGATGGCCAGGAGTTATAAGCGGCAGGATTCAAATTTATTCGAATCGCTCTCATCGCACAAAAGATTTTCCTTACTTCCACCACACATTGGCCTTTGATCATTACAATATATCTTCCTATTTACATATATTATTTCATGTCATTACTATTCGAACTAGAGTTTGTTTAAATATCAGTTTATTTCATTACTATTAGCACTAGATTTTGTTTAAATATCAGTTTATTTCATTACTATTAGAACTAGATTTTGTTTAAATATCAGTTTATTTCATTACTATTAGAACTAGATTTTGTTTAAATATCAGTTTATTTCATTACTATTAGAACTAGAGTTTGTTTAAATATCAGTTTATTTCATTACTATTAGAACTAGAGTTTGTTTAAATATCAGTTTATTTCATTACTATTAGATCTATATTTCATCTCAAGTTCAATCGTGAATAATTACAATTATATTGAGTTTTTGTTCACAAAGACGTTTGTTCAAGTTATATCAAGTTAATTTTTTTTTTTAATTTAAAAAACGCCTTTATCGGTTCAGTTTGGAGCTACAAGCTAACAACCAACCAAAAACAGGGGGGAGGGGGGGGGCGAATAAAAAAAAGTAAAACTCCTTGCCGATTTGATAGGAAACCTGCTGCATCTTCAATTCTATCTCCAGGAAGAACTTTTTACAACGCTTAACAATTATGTAAAAAAAACACAATTTCTGAAAAAAAAAAACACAACTTGTTTTAGTGGACTTTCATGACGTCACTTTGGATTCTTTACACAGTGTTCGATAGATATAAATCTTGTACAATAAAGTAGAAAGTAAGGCGCATGTATGTTATGTATGTCCTGCATAGAAATCAAAACCGTTTCACCAATCTTGATAAAACTTGGCGTTAATGTTCCTTGGGTACTAACTGGGACCGTGATGTATGTATAGTAACCCTAAAACTAACTAAAAACCCTAAAAAAAAAGGTGCCCAACTATATGAAAGTATTAGTATTTCATGGATCCATTCTAGGCCCTGTTTTTTATGTTCAGATCGAAAGGATCTAAATCTACACTTTGCACTTTACTTTGACACATGAAAATACAAAATATAGTCTATTGATTTTATTATTTAGTAAAATTAACCTTCAAATTTGTGTTTCAAAAGTATTTTTACATAAATTCGTTCCTTATATCTGCGAATTTAGAATTCCTGACGTACATTCTTTCATTAGACAAGACCGAAATGTTACACATCTCTCTATTCCTAGGTCTAAAACTCTAATTCAACTCTAAGAGGATAGAACTTCTCTTCGCAAAGATAGTTTTATACTTTAACACATGAACATACTAATTATAGTCCATTCATTTCATATTTTAATCATATTAAATTCAAATTTGTTTTTCTAAAGCATTTTTTATACATTTGTTCGCTATAGCTGCGAAGCCTTTTGGACATACATTTTAATAGTTCCATTCATGAATCGCGTACATCTAACAAAAAAGGTCACGCTTAAGCAGACAGAGGCCTCCTCGCACGCGCAGAACGAACTCAATCCAAGCCAATATTTAACTCTGGATTAGTCTAGATCTATCTCTAACTCAAGATCTAATTCAAAGATGATAGAACTACTTTATACTTTAACACATGAACATACAAAATAAAGTCTATTCATTTCATATTTTAATCAAATATATGTAGGCCTACAAACAAATGTTTTTATTTGAAAAAATAGATTTAGGTCGATTAGCTATTTTGATAGCTCCATTCATACTATTTTTGCATTCACACATTCAGCATTCGCTTTACTTATAACATTATTATTTCGTTTAATTGTTTACAAAACACTCTCAGTGATTATATCGACAGTGATACGCAAATTAAGACCCGCGGGCCGTAGGTGACTAAGTTTTTCTTTTTATTACATTCTTAAAAAAAAACTCACGGACCTCACTGCGGAAGCCTACATCGCTCCTCTTGGCTTCAGCTTCTAAAGGGGTTCTCGAACGAAAATGTTGTTATCTATGGAGTTGCCACCCTGGAATGTGAGAAACACCTTTTTACTATGTTTTATTTCAAGTCATTGTAAAAGTGACTTATACTTTGGATCATTTCCTTTGTATTAGACTCGAGAAAAATATTCAGCTTCATTTTTTCGGATAAATGTGTAGGCAGCACTGATGAATTCGTGTATGTCAGATGATTGTGGATACAATGCACATCTCTCCAAAATACAATCGTGAGAATTATCATGAAAGTATATGGAAAGTTGAACAAGTTCCACTGTTAATGGCTTTTATATTTCGAGCTTTTTTTTTTCGAATTATGCTTTAATGTACAATGACAAGCAAGTTAACATATTCAAGTCCAGACCATGTATCACTGTTGAGCAGTCAAAGTAATCGAGAAAGTGTATATAGATCATGATCATTCACACTCTTCATTGTAATATACCCGCCGCAGCTCATCAATTATACTCGTCGCAAATACAGGAGCAGACGTGAGTAGTCAGAACGAGGTCAGTTTTTAAACCTGTTCACAAAGAACCAAAATGTCGGCTTCCTGTAGGCACGTTGTTCCTAGTGCATGGTTCCTGTAGGCACGTTGTTCCTAGTGCATGGTTCCTGTAGGCACGTTGTTCCTAGTGCATGGTTCCTGTAGGCACGTTGTTCCTAGTGCACGATTCCTAGTTCTACTTGAGGGATACAACAACTGTGCGAATATGAAAGGAAAAAATGGAATGGTCTACAAAAAATACATTTAAATCAAAGGGCACTTTTGGAACAGAGCTCAGTGTTACTGTGTTGTTTTTTTCCTAGAAAGTTCCTGTGGGGAACTACCTAGAAAAAAAAAAGGGAAGGGGCATTTTTTAATTTCGCAAGTAATGGCGGACACAACCCTCACGGCGGCCCCGGGTAGATATATCCGTTAGAGCGAGCGAGAGAGAAAGAGCAAAATAGACTAATAGGGAGGCAAGAGAGAGAAAGAGAGAGAGAAAGAGCAAAATAGACTAATAGGGAGGTAAGAGAGAGAGAGAAAGAGAGAGAGAGAAAGAGCAAAATAGACTAATAGGGAGGCAAGAGAGAGAGAGAAAGAGAGAGAGAGAGAAAGAGAGAGAGAGAAAGAGCAAAATAGGCTAATAGGGAGGCAAGAGAGAGAGAGAAAGAGAGAGAGAGAGAAAGAGCAAAATAGACTAATAGGGAGGCAAGAGAGAGAAAGAGAAAGAGAGAGAAAGAGAGAGAGAAAGTGAGAGAGAGAAAGAGAGAGAGAGAGAAAGAGCAAAATAGACTAATAGGGAGGCAAGAGAGAGAAAGAGAGAGAGAGAAAAAAAAAAGCAAGAGTAAAGTGAATCTGTTAATTGGTATTAATTGCAACATGTGTAATTAAGAGGCTCTGTTGTACTCAAATATTATCGGAATTTTTCATTTTATCGTCAATTAGATAACTTATTTTAATGTTAGTTTACATTTAGGAACTATGTAAGCTGTCCTACTCCATTCAACTGCTACATACCACAACACAGACACTACTCTGGTTACTTCTAACGAAACATTGCAGCATGGAGTGTCCTAAGAGGAGCTGCCTGGTTGTGTCGAGTTAGAAGCCTTGCTTTTAGATCATCCAGCTTTCCACTACGTGAATGCCCAGTAAGGAATGTGGCGAAATTCCTAAAGCCTGTCATCCCAAAGGTCCCGAGTTTGAACCCTGTCCACCTCCACCCCATACCGCCCTGCTGACCAGGACGTAGCAAGTGTTTTTTTCTAAAGGAACTTTCCACATTTATATACAAACAATCTACATAAATCTAAAAAAAAAAACAAAAAAACACAAGATTACAAAAACCGTTTGTGTGGTAACACAAACTCAAAATCGGCCCCCCGAAGTGGTCCACCTAGGCAGGTAAAAAAGGAGGTTTCAATATTTTCAGAAAGAACATCAGAATGAAATGATGGTTCACTTTCGGAAAAGAAAAAAAGTAGCCGTTGCATCGGAACTTTGAATGGTCTAACTCTAAAATGTTATGATGTCGGATTTTCACTATCTTTTCTAGTTTACGAGATCTAAACGGGACAGACGAATGGACAGGCCCTCTTTCGGGGGCCGCTAAAAACGTTTTCTTTTGCCTATTCCTTACAGGTTCACAGATTTACAATTTTACGGTTCAGTTGCAAGGTTAGATGTAGGTCTACACATTTTTAAAACAAGGCTATGTATATTTCTAGCGTCAAGTTTTTACATTTGTTGACTAGAAAGAACTAGAAAAACTGGTCGAGGACTAGTCCTAGAATGTCCTCTTCTTGATCAAATCTCAGTTTCTTGGCGGATGTTGTAGTGTGATGGTGACCGGGGGGTGGGGCGGAAAGTAGAGCACTGTGTGTATGTTTATCGTCTCTACTGTGTGTTCGTTTAGAAAGCAATTTCGTCTGAATTCGGATTTTGGTTAGGTCAGTCTAAATGATAGAAATGTGATAAATATGTAAATTTGTGACACGACATGTTGGTTACATTGATATTAGTTTAATCTTGGTTTATTTATTACTTCATTATGTGTGTATTTCTGCTGAAGCTGTATTGTATCATTATATTCATGTATCTATACAAGCTTAGGATATCTTTTTAAGTGCTTTTTTTTTAAGCCTTGACCTACTTACAGGCCTGTGAAGTGTGTTAACTTGGAGGCAGACGTGTAGAGAGGGGGCCGTGAGACAATTGACCCACTTTTATATTTTCATGTTTAGACTTTTCAGACCTAATTTCTGAGTTCCCCTTTACATTTAAAATCTATGGACTACTTTTTTTTTCAGTAGTGGAATTCATACGGCTGTATCCATTTGAATTCTATCAGGACTTTTGTAATTTAAAAGTTTTACTTTACGAAAAGCAATATTTACTTTACAATACTTGAATTTTAACGTTTTTTTTAATTAATTTATTAATAGTTAAAAGTTAGGCAATCCATCACTTAGTACCGGCACCTATTTATTTTTACAAAAAAAAGCATTATATATATGTATATGTGTGTGTGTGTGTGTGTGTGCGAGCTTAAAACTTTATTTACATTTGTAAAATACTATTGATATTTAATGATCAATATTAGTCAGAGCTGATGTTCTTGCTATTGTAGTTACAATGACCATAAGTTTCATTAAGATGTTACCAAACATGTTGGATAGTCAGAAATGGATGATTAGATCTACTATAACAGCAGTGAAAACGTTAGACCTTACGAGCACTCTCTAGGCCTGCTTCGAGATCACTTACCAAAAATTAAAAACGGGAAAATCCGATGTTTTCACTTTATTTCCACGTTAAGATTTGGTTCTGTTTGAGGTTCAAATTTTGGAGAAATAAATAATGTGTGACTTTCTTGGAGGGGATTAATGTATTACTTGCAGAATTAGGAAATCTATTAATAGCGAAGAAGAAATGTGACTTCAGTATGTTTTTTTTTAATTTGAAGAAAAATATATATATTTCTTTTTGATGTGACCATTTATTAGCATTTAGACACAGTATACGAGATGAATCAAAATAAATACTATCACTCCATGATAAAGATACTTCACACTCTATTTGTTTGAAGTTTGATTTAAGAATGGCTTATTTAGGTGTGGTCAGCCTCCACCACGGAAAGACCAGAGCGCCTCCAAGACTCCGCCCTCTAAGCACAACTTTTAGTTTTGGAACGTCTCTAGATATAACATGGACGTGTTAGAGCCTAGAGGTGGGGGTATTGCTGGGGGGGGTGTGCAGAGACCTGTATGGAGATTATGTAGAGCAGTAAAAATTTACTTGTAGAAATAAAAAACTACACGCTTCATTTCGGAAATTTTTCAGACAACCAATCTACGGATTGGCCCACTTACCCATCACTTCCCATGAATCAACATATAGCCTTGACATACAATGCACCCATCACTTCCCATGAATCAACATTTAGCCTTGACATACAATGCACCCATCACTTCCCATGAATCAACATATAGCCTTGACATACAATGCACCCATCACTTCCCATGAATCAACATATAGCCTTGACATACAATGCACCCATCACTTCCCATGAATCAACATGTAGCCTTGACATACAATGCACCCATCACTTCCCATGAATCAACATATAGCCTTGACATACAATACACCCATCACTTCCCATGAATCAACATGTAGCCTTGACATACAATGCACCCATCACTTACCAAGAATCAACATAGCCTTGGCATACAATACACGCATCACTTCCCAAGAATCAATATAGCCTTGAAATACAATACACGCATCACTTCCCATAAATCAACATATAGCCTTGACATACAATGCACCCATCACTTACCAAGAATCAGCATATAGCCTTGACATACAATGCACCCATCACTTCCCATAAATCAACATATAGCCTTGACATACAATACACGCATCACTTCCCATAAATCAACATATAGCGTTGACATACAATGCACCCATCACTTACCAATTATCAACATATAGCCTTGACATACAATGCATCCATCACTTCCCAAGAATCAACATATAGCCTTAACCTACAATACACCCATCACTTCCCAAGAATCAACATAGCCTTGACATACAATGCACCCATCACTTACCAAGAATCAACATAGCCTTGACATACAATATACCCATCACTTCCCATGAATCAACATGTAGCCTTGACATACAATGCACCCATCACTTACCAAGAATCAACATAGCCTTGGCATACAATACACGCATCACTTCCCAAGAATCAATATAGCCTTGACATACAATACACGCATCACTTCCCATAAATCAACATATAGCCTTGACATACAATGCACCCATCACTTACCAAGAATCAGCATATAGCCTTGACATACAATGCACCCATCACTTCCCATAAATCAACATATAGCCTTGACATACAATACACGCATCACTTCCCATAAATCAACATATAGCGTTGACATACAATGCACCCATCACTTACCAATTATCAACATATAGCCTTGACATACAATGCATCCATCACTTCCCATAAATCAACATATAGCCTTGGCCTACAACACACCCATCACTTCCAATGAATCAGCATAGGCTTGGCCTACAATACACGCATCACTTCCCAAGAATCAACATAGCCTTGGCCTACAATACACGCATCACTTCCCAAGAATCAACATATAGCCTTGACATACAATGCACCCATCACTTACCAAGAATCAGCATATAGCCTTGGCCTACAACACACCCATCACTTCCAATGAATCAGCATAGGCTTGACCTACAACACACTTTTTACACAGAACAGTTATCAGTTAAGTGTTTTTTTTTTCTAAACTGATAGCTTCTTTTTTTTTTCTTAGTTACCATGCTGAAAGCGTTCCAATGCGCAATCTTCTGATTTCTTTATACGCTTGCTCGGACAATGGTCTCTTGTAGAGCCATGCACAGACAACTCCACAAGATGATGAGCTGCATGTTTCTGCGAAACTATCTTCCGGTCACATTTAGGTCAAGGTCTCCCTTGTTTGTTTGTTCCAAATGGATGTCCACATCCACTCTCATAGGTCCAGACAACGTAGTCCGCAGTCACTTGCCGGACATCAACCTACCTACCAATGTCCCATTTCACCAGTTCCTGTTTGAGAAGTGTGACCAGTACAAGAGTCTAGTGGCTGTGGTAAGTAGACATACATTACTGCTTAACTAACAACTTATTTGTGGCATTTTATTTTGTAAGCATTAAATTATATCATACTTTTTGAATGAATGACGTACCAGAGGCGGCCTTAGCAATACGCCATATGGAAAGATCACTTTTGCCAGCGAAATAATACAAATTATTTAGTGCTACCAGTTAAAGAACACAATACTTATCGTATGACTTGTTAGATACTTAGTTAACTGTGTACACACAATACTTATCGTATGACTTGTTAGATACTTAGTTAACTGTGTACACACAATACTTATCGTATGACTTGTTAGATACTTAGTTAACTGTGTACACACAATACTTATCGTATGACTTGTTTGATACTTAGTTAACTGTGTACACACAATACTTATCGTATGACTTGTTAGATACTTAGTTAACTGTGTACACACAATACTTATCGTATGACTTGTTAGATACTTAGTTAACTGTGTACACACAATACTTATCGTATGACTTGTTAGATACTTAGTTAACTGTGTACACACAATACTTATCGTATGACTTGTTAGATAATTAGTTATATGTGTACACACAATACTTATCGTATGACTTGTTAGATACTTAGTTATATGTGTACACACAATACTTATCGTATGACTTGTTAGATACTTAGTTAACTGTGTACACACAATACTTATCGTATGACTTGTTAGATACTTAGTTAACTGTGTAAACACAATACTTATCGTATGACTTGTTAGATGCTTAGTTAACTGTGTACACACAATACTTATCGTATGACTTGTTAGATACTTAGTTAACTGTGTACACACAATACTTATCGTATGACTTGTTAGATACTTAGTTAACTGTGTACACACAATACTTATCGTATGACTTGTTAGATACTTAGTTAACTGTGTACACACAATACTTATCGTATGACTTGTTAGATACTTAGTTAGCTTTGTACACTAAATACTTATCGTATGACTTGTTAGATACTTAGTTAACTCTGTACACACAATACTTATCGTATGACTTGTTAGATACTTAGTTAACTGTGTACACACAATACTTATCGTATGACTTGTTAGATACTTAGTTAAATGTGTACACACAATACTTATCTTGTGACTTGTTAGATACTTAGTTAACTGTGTACACACAATACTTATCGTATGACTTGTTAGATACTTAGTTAACTGTGTACACACAATACTTATCGTATGACTTGTTAGATACTTAGTTAACTGTGTACACACAATACTTATCGTATGACTTGTTAGATACATAGTTAACTGTGTACACACAATACTTATCATATGACTTGTAGATACTTAGTTAACTGTGTACACACAATACTTATCGTATGACTTGTTAGATACTTAGTTAACTGTGTACACACAATACTTATCGTATGACTTGTTAGATACTTAGTTAACTGTGTACACACAATACTTATCGTATGACTTGTTAGATACTTAGTTAACTGTGTACACACAATACTTATCGTATGACTTGTTAGATACTTAGTTAACTGTGTACACACAATACTTATCGTATGACTTGTTAGATACTTAGTTAACTGTGTACACACAATACTTATCGTATGACTTGTTAGATACTTAGTTAACTGTGTACACACAATACTTATCGTATGACTTGTTAGATACTTAGTTAACTGTGTACACACAATACTTATCGTATGACTCGTTAGATACTTAGTTAACTGTGTACACACAATACTTATCGTATGGCTTGTTAGATACTTAGTTAGCCGTGTACACACAATACTTATCGTATGACTTGTAAGATACTTAGTTAACTGTGTACACACAATACTTATCGTATGACTCGTTAGATACTTAGTTAACTGTGTACACACAATACTTATCGTATGGCTTGTTAGATACTTAGTTAGCCGTGTACACACAATACTTATCGTATGACTTGTTAGATACTTAGTTAACTGTGTACACACAATACTTATCGTATGACTTGTTAGATACTTAGTTAACTGTGTACACACAAAACTTATCGTATGACTTGTTAGATACTTAGTTAACTGTGTACACACAATACTTATCGTATGACTTGTTAGATACTTAGTTAACTGTGTACACACAATACTTATCGTATGACTTGTTAGATACTTAGTTAACTGTGTACACACAATACTTATCGTATGACTTGTTAGATACTTAGTTAACTGTGTACACACAATACTTATCGTATGACTTGTTAGATACTTAGTTAACTGTGTACACACAATACTTATCGTATGACTTGTTAGATACTTAGTTAACTGTGTACACACAATACTTATCGTATGACTTGTTAGATACTTAGTTAACTGTGTACACACAATACTTATCGTATGACTTGTTAGATACTTAGTTAACTGTGTACACACAATACTTATCGTATGACTTGTTAGATACTTAGTTTACTGTGTACACACAATACTTATCGTATGGCTTGTTAGATACTTCGTTAGCCGTGTACACACAATACTTATCGTATGACTTCTTAGATACTTAGTTAGCCGTGTACACACAATACTTATCGTATGACTTCTTAGATACTTAGTTAGCTGTGTACACACAATATTTATCGTATGACTTGTTAGATACTTATTTAACTTTGTACACTAAATACTTATCGTATGACTTGTTAGATACTTAGTTAACTGTGTACACACAATACTTATCGTATGACTTGTTAGATACTTAGTTAACTGTGTACACACAACACTTATCGTATGACTTGTTAGATACTTAGTTAACTGTGTACACACAATACTTATCGTATGACTTGTTAGATACTTAGTTAACTGTGTACACACAATACTTATCGTATGACTTGTAAGATACTTAGTAAACTGTGTACGCACAATACTTATCGTATGACTTGTTAGATTCTTAGTTAACTATGTACGCACAATACTTATCGTATGACTTGTTAGATACTTAGTTAACTGTGTACACACAATACTTATCGTATGACTTGTTAGATAATTAGTTAACTGTGTACACACAATACTTATCGTATGACTTGTTAGATACTTAGTTAACTGTGTACACATAATACTTATCGTATGACTTCTTAGATACTTAGTTAGCCGTGTACACACAATACTTATCGTATGACTTCTTAGATACTTAGTTAGCTGTGTACACACAATACTTATCGTATGACTTGTTAGATACTTAGTTAACTTTGTACACTAAATACTTATCGTATGACTTTTTAGATACTTAGTTAACTCTGTACACACAATACTTATCGTATGACTTGTTAGATACTTAGTTTACTGTGTACACAATACTTATCGTATGACTTGTTAGATACTTAGTTAACTGTGTACACACAATACTTATCGTATGACTTGTTAGATACTTAGTTAACTGTGTACACACAATACTTATCGTATGACTTGTTAGATACTTAGTTAATTGTGTACACACAATACTTATCGTATGACTTGTTAGATACTTAGTTAACTGTGTACACACAATACTTATCGTATGACTTGTTAGATACTTAGTTAACTGTGTACACACAATACTTATCGTATGACTTGTTAGATACTTAGTTAACTGTGTACACACGATACTTATCGTATGACTTGTTAGATACTTAGTTAACTGTGTACACACAATACTTATCGTATGACTTGTTAGATACTTAGTTAACTGTGTACTCACAATACTTATCATATGACTTGTTAGATACTTAGTTAACTGTGTACACACAATACTTATCTTGTGACTTGTTAGATACTTAGTTAACTGTGTACACACAATACTTATCGTATGACTTGTTAGATACTTAGTTAACTGTGTACACACAATACTTATCGTATGACTTGTTAGATACTTAGTTAACTGTGTACACACAATACTTATCGTATGACTTGTTAGATACTTAGTTAACTGTGTACACACAATACTTATCATATGACTTGTTAGATACTTAGTTAACTGTGTACACACAATACTTATCATATGACTTGTTAGATACTTAGTTAACTGTGTACACACAATACTTATCATATGTCTTGTTAGATACTTAGTTAACTGTGTACACACAATACTTATCGTATGACTTGTTAGATACTTAGTTAACTGTGTACACACAATACTTATCGTATGACTTGTTAGATACTTAGTTAACTGTGTACACACAATACTTATCGTATGACTTGTTAGATACTTAGTTAACTGTGTACACACAATACTTATCGTATGACTTGTTAGATACTTAGTTAACTGTGTACACACAATACTTATCGTATGACTTGTTAGATACTTAGTTAACTGTGTACACACAATACTTATCGTATGACTTGTTAGATACTTAGTTAACTGTGTACACACAATACTTATCGTATGACTCGTTAGATACTTAGTTAACTGTGTACACACAATACTTATCGTATGGCTTGTTAGATACTTAGTTAGCCGTGTACACACAATACTTATCGTATGACTGGTTAGATACTTAGTTAACTGTGTACACACAATACTTATCGTATGACTTGTTAGATACTTAGTTAACTGTGTACACACAATACTTATCGTATGACTTGTTAGATACTTAGTTAACTGTGTACACACAATACTTATCGTATGACTTGTTAGATACTTAGTTAACTGTGTACACTAAATACTTATCGTATGACTCGTTAGATACTTAGTTAACTGTGTACACACAATACTTATCGTATGGCTTGTTAGATACTTAGTTAGCCTTGTACACACAATACTTATCGTATGACTTGTTAGATACTTAGTTAACTGTGTACACACAAAACTTATCGTATGACTTGTTAGATACTTAGTTAACTGTGTACACACAAAACTTATCGTATGACTTGTTAGATACTTAGTTAACTGTGTACACACAAAACTTATCGTATGACTTGTTAGATAATTAGTTAACTGTGTACACACAATACTTATCGTATGACTTGTTAGATAATTAGTTAACTGTGTACACACAATACTTATCGTATGACTTGTTAGATACTTAGTTAGCCGTGTACACACAATACTTATCGTATGACTTGTTAGATACTTAGTTAACTGTGTACACACAATACTTATCGTATGACTTGTTAGATACTTAGTTAACTGTGTACACACAATACTTATCGTATTACTTGTTAGATACTTAATTAACTGTGTACACACAATACTTATCGTATGACTTGTTAGATACTTAGTTAACTGTGTACACACAATACTTATCGTATGACTTGTTAGATACTTAGTTAACTGTGTACACCCAATACTTATCGTATGACTTGTTAGATACTTAGTTAACTGTGTACACACAATACTTATCGTATGACTTGTTAGATACTTAGTTAACTGTGTACACACAATACTTATCGTATGACTTGTTAGATACTTAGTTAACTGTGTACACACAATACTTATCGTATGACTTGTTAGATACTTAGTTAACTGTGTACACACAATACTTATCGTATGACCTGTTAGATACTTAGTTAACTGTGTACACACAATACTTATCGTATGACTTGTTAGATACATAGTTAACTGTGTACACACAATACTTATCATATGACTTGTTAGATACTTCGTTAACTGTGTACACACAATACTTATCGTATGACTTGTTAGATACTTAGTTAACTGTGTACACACAATACTTATCGTATGACTTGTTAGATACTTAGTTAACTGTGTACACACAATACTTATCGTATGACTTGTTAGATACTTAGTTAACTGTGTACACACAATACTTATCGTATGACTTGTTAGATACTTAGTTAACTGTGTACACACAATACTTATCGTATGACTTGTTAGATACTTATTTAACTGTGTACACACAATACTTATCGTATGACTTGTTAGATACTTAGTTAACTGTGTACACACAATACTTATCGTATGACTTGTTAGATAATTAGTTAACTGTGTACACACAATACTTATCGTATGACTTGTTAGATACTTAGTTATCTGTGTACACACAATACTTATCTTGTGACTTGTTAGATACTTAGTTAACTGTGTACACACAATACTTAACGTATGACTTGTTAGATACTTAGTTAACTGTGTACACACAATACTTATCGTATGACTTGTTAGATACTTAGTTAACTGTGTACACACAATACTTATCGTATGACTTAGTTTTTAGTTAACTGTATACACACAATACTTATCGTATGACTTGTTAGATACTTAGTTAACTGTGTACACACAATACTTATCGTATGACTTGTTAGATACATAGTTAACTGTGTACACACAATACTTATCATATGACTTGTTAGATACTTAGTTAACTGTGTACACACAATACTTATCTTGTGACTTGTTTGATACTTAGTTAACTGTGTACACACAATACTTATCTTGTGACTTGTTAGATACTTAGTTAACTGTGTACACACAATACTTATCGTATGACTTGTTAGATACTTAGTTAACTGTGTACACACAATACTTATCGTATGACTTGTTAGATACTTAGTTAACTGTGTACACACAATACTTATCGTATGACTTGTTAGATACTTAGTTAACTGTGTACACACAATACTTATCGTATGACTTGTTAGATACTTAGTTAGCTGTGTACACACAATACTTATCGTATGACTTGTTAGATACTTAGTTAGCTGTGTACACACAATACTTATCGTATGACTTGTTAGATACTTAGTTAACTGTGTACACACAATACTTATCGTATGACTTGTTAGATACTTAGTTAACTGTGTACACACAATACTTATCGTATGACTTGTTAGATACTTAGTTAACTGTGTACACACAATACTTATCGTATGACTTGTTAGATACTTAGTTAACTGTGTACACACAATACTTATCGTATGACTTGTTAGATACTTAGTTATCTGTGTACACACAATACTTATCGTATGACTCGTTAGATACTTAGTTAACTGTGTACACACAATACTTATCGTATGGCTTGTTAGATACTTTGTTAGCCGTGTACACACAATACTTATCGTATGACTTCTTAGATACTTAGTTAGCTGTGTACACACAATACTTATCGTATGACTTGTTAGATACTTAGTTAATATGTACACACAATACTTATCGTATGACTTGTTAGATACTTAGTTAACTGTGTACACACAATACTTATCGTATGACTTGTTAGATACTTAGTTAACTGTGTACACACAATACTTATCGTATGACTTGTTAGATATATAGTTAACTGTGTACACACAAAACTTATCGTATGACTTGTTAGATACTTAGTTAACTGTGTACACACAATACTTATCGTATGACTTGTTAGATACTTAGTTAACTGTGTACACACAATTCTTATCGTATGACTTGTTAGATACTTAGTTAACTGTGTACACACTACTTATCTTGTGACTTGTTAGATACTTAGTTAACTTTGTACACACAATACTTATCGTATGACTTGTTAGATACTTAGTTAACTGTGTACACACAATACTTATTGTATGACTTGTTAGATACTTAGTTAACTGTGTACACACAATACTTATCGTATGACTTGTTAGATACATAGTTAACTGTGTACACACAATACTTATCGTATGACTTGTTAGATACTTAGTTAACTGTGTACACACAATACTTATCGTATGACTTTTTAGATACTTCGTTAACTGTGTACACACAATACTTATCGTATGACTTGTTAGATACTTAGTTAACTGTGTACACACAATACTTATCGTATGACTTGTTAGATACTTAGTTAACTGTGTACACACAATACTTATCGTATGACTTGTTAGATACTTAGTTAACTGTGTACACACAATACTTATCGTATGACTTGTTAGATACTTAGTTAACTGTGTACACACAATACTTATCGTATGACTTGTTAGATACTTAGTTAACTGTGTACACACAATACTTATCGTATGACTTGTTAGATACTTAGTTAGCCGTGTATACACAATACTTATCGTATGACTTGTAAGATACTTAGATAACTGTGTACGCCGGAAACACCAAAAAGACAGCTAATTGTTATTCACATTTGGTGGAAAGCTCCAATGAAAGACGGCGGTAGGAACTGTGGGACTGTGAGTCGCAACTTCTTTTTTTTTTCTTACGTTGCTTTCCAGAATCTCCTTCCGTTTCCGGTAAAATGGCGGTTGTTCGTCGTATGAACCCCACGCCCTTCTTGTAAACCAGGGGTTCTCAAACTGTGGATCGCCACCCCTTGGGGGCCGATTGACGATTTACCAGGGGTCGCCAAAGACCATCGAAAAAATGAATTGTTTTGTCTATTCTTCTATTGCTATGTGTGTGTGTGGGGGGGGGGGTCGCGGCAGAGTGGGCGGTTTGTAAAAAGGGGTCGCCGAGCATAAAAGATTGAGAACCGCTAATAAATGTAAACCATTATCTAGTGACGCGTGATCACCACTAAAAAAATGTCGCTTGCTGATGAATTGTGAGCTTTTCCTTTTACAGGAGGAGTTCTCCAATGGACAGAGCTACACGTTTGGCCAACTTAAAGAGAAGGCTATCAGAGTGGCCAGTGGCCTGCATCGCTTGGGTTATCGAAAAGGTGACGTCATCTCCGTGTTCTCCACAAACCACATCAATTATTCCGTCCTGATGTTTGCCTGTGCCGCCACTGGCGTGTGGTTCAGTGCTGTCAACCCTTTGTACAAAGAAGGTAACTTTTTTTTTCCACTAAATAAGTTATGAAATTATTTGTGGTTTTGGCACTAGAGACTAAGACTTTTAAGAAAGCAGTGTAGTAATTTTTCTTAGGTCGTTCATTTTGCTAGTAGTGATGCCAAGACTTAATCTTGGTTCTAAGTCACTGCTCGCTTCCTTTGATCAGTCAAGGGATGCAAAAAAAGAAAGACCATCTAAGCTGAAAGGATTCTTGCTTGGGGTTCTTGTGTTTCTTTCTTGGGCACTAGCTATTAGAAATGGAAGCTTGCAGATATATCAACACTACTGACCACTGTTTCCTCATGTCGAGTGAAATGAACGTTGTATACATAAATATTTCCTTGGGCACTAGCTATTAGAAATGGAAGCTTGCAGATATATCAACACTACTGACCCACTGTTTCCTCATGTCGAGTGAAATGAACGTTGTATACATAAATATTTCCTTGGGCACTAGCTATTAGAAATGGAAGCTTGCAGATATATCAACACTACTGACCCACTGTTTCCTCATGTCGAGTGAAATGAACGTTGTATACATAAATATTTCCTTGGGCACTAGCTAGTAGAAATGGAAGCTTGCAGATATATCAACACTACTGACCCACTGTTTCCTCATGTCGGGGTAAATGACTACATTTGTATATACATAAATATTTCCTTAGATGAGCTACGTTACCAGTTGGTTCACAGCAATTCTAAAGCTGTGTTTACGACAGCCAGCTTTGTTTCCACGGTAACGGCGGCAGTGAGACATAAAGGCATTCAGATCAAGGTAAACTATGTTAAAAGAAATTAAAAATGACTTTTCATTCATAAACGTGATAACTATAACTGTAACAAACATTCTTTCTATTTTGAAAATTCTATTAATACCTATGGACTATCGCCAGACGTTGTAACGTAAATTATATTAGTAGACGATATGGTTTAAATATGACTCATTAATTAATTCCTTTAGTTCTAGTGACATAATTCTCCTCAGTAAAAGACGGCATTGGTTGTGCTATAGGGCGCCAAAATAAATGACGCGGAATTTGATGTAGAACAAGTGTATTGCTTCATCGGAAACATTATTTAAAAATTCGCTTGCTTTAAAGTAACTACATAAATTCATACCATTTTTGTACATGCTGGTCAAAGTAAAAAAAGGGTTCTCAAGTAAAAATAAATAAATAAAATAATAAATAATTATTTCTATTTCCACAAATTATCATTCTCCTATCGACCAAAAACTCATGTTACGTGGGCGTGGCAACGAGCTATGATCTAACTGTCTAGGTTTCCACGCCCTGGCCTACAACGAGCTATGATCCAACTGTCTAGGTTTCCACGCTCTGGTCTACAACGAGATATGATCCAACTGTCTAGGTTTCCACGCTCTGGCCTACAAAGAGCTATGATCTAACTGTCTAGGTTTCTACGCTCTGGCCTACAACGAGCTATGATCTAACTGTCTAGGTTTCCACGCTCTGGCCTACAACGAGCTATGATCCAACTGTCTAGGTTTCCACGCTCTGGTCTACAACGAGATATGATCCAACTGTCTAGGTTTCCACGCTCTGGCCTACAAAGAGCTATGATCTAACTGTCTAGGTTTCTACGCTCTGGCCTACAACGAGCTATGATCTAACTGTCTAGGTTTCCACGCTCTGGCCTACAACGAGCTATGATCCAACTGTCTAGGTTTCCACGCCCTGGCCTACAACGAGATATGATCTAACTGTCTAGGTTTCCACGCTCTGGCCTACAACGAGCTATGATCCAACTGTCTAGGTTTCCACGCCCTGGCCTACAACGAGATATGATCCAAATGTCTAGGTTTCCACGCTCTGGCCTACAACGAGCTATGATCTAACTGTCTAGGTTTCCACGCCCTGGCCTACAACGAGCTATGATCTAACTGTCTAGGTTTCCACGCTCTGGCCTACAACGAGATATGATCTAACTGTCTAGGTTTCCACGCTCTGGCCTACAACGAGATATGATCCAACTGTCTAGGTTTCCACGCTCTGGCCTACAACGAGCTATGATCTAACTGTCTAGGTTTCCACGCTCTGGCCTACAACGAGATATGATCCAACTGTCTAGGTTTCCACGCTCTGGCCTACAACGAGATATGATCCAACTGTCTAGGTTTCCAAGTTCTGACCTACAACGAGATATGATCTAACTGTCTAGGTTTCTACGCTCTGGCCTACAACGAGATATGATCCTACTGTCTAGGTTTCCAAGCTCTGGCCTACAACGAGCTATGATCTAACTGTCTAGGTTTCCACGCTCTGGCCTACAACGAGATATGATCCAACTGTCTAGGTTTCCACGCTCTGGCCTACAACGAGATATGATCCAACTGTCTAGGTTTCCACGCTCTGGCCTACAACGAGATATGATCCAACTGTCTAGGTTTCCACGCTCTGGCCTACAACGAGATATGATCCAACTGTCTAGGTTTCCACGCTCTGGCCTACAACGAGATATGATCCAACTGTCTAGGTTTCCACGCTCTGGCCTACAACGAGCTATGATCTAACTGTCTAGGTTTCCACGCTCCGGCCTACAACGAGATATGATCCAACTGTCCTGGTTTCCACGCTCTGGCCTACAACGAGATATGATCCAACTGTCTAGGTTTCCACGCTCTGGCCTACAACGAGATATGATCTAACTGTCTAGGTTTCTACGCTCTGGCCTACAACGAGATATGATCCTACTGTCTAGGTTTCCAAGCTCTGGCCTACAACGAGCTATGATCTAACTGTCTAGGTTTCCACGCTCTGGCCTACAACGAGATATGATCCAACTGTCTAGGTTTCCACGCTCTGGCCTACAACGAGATATGATCCAACTGTCTAGGTTTCCACGCTCTGGCCTACAACGAGATATGATCTAACTGTCTAGGTTTCCAAGCTCTGACCTACAACGAGATATGATCTAACTGTCTAGGTTTCTACGCTCTGGCCTACAACGAGATATGATCCTACTGTCTAGGTTTCCAAGCTCTGGCCTACAACGAGCTATGATCTAACTGTCTAGGTTTCCACGCTCTGGCCTACAACGAGATATGATCCAACTGTCTAGGTTTCCACGCTCTGGCCTACAACGAGATATGATCCAACTGTCTAGGTTTCCACGCTCTGGCCTACAACGAGATATGATCCAACTGTCTAGGTTTCCACGCTCTGGCCTACAACGAGATATGATCCAACTGTCTAGGTTTCCACGCTCTGGCCTACAACGAGACATGATCCAACTGTCTAGGTTTCCACGCTCTGGCCTACAACGAGATATGATCCAACTGTCTAGGTTTCCACGCTCTTGCCTACAACGAGATATGATCCAACTGTCTAGGTTTCCACGCTATGGCCTACAACGAGATATGATCCAACTGTCTAGGTTTCCACGCTCTGGCCTACAACGAGATATGATCCAACTGTCTAGGTTTCCACGCTCTGGCCTACAACGAGATATGATCCAACTGTCTAGGTTTCCACGCTCTGGCCTACAACGAGCTATGATCTAACTGTCTAGGTTTCCACGCTCTGGCCTACAACGAGCTATGATCTAACTGTCTAGGTTTCCACGCTCTGGCCTACAACGAGATATGATCCAACTGTCTAGGTTTCCACGCTCTGGCCTACAACGAGACATGATCCAACTGTCTAGGTTTCCACGCTCTGGCCTACAACGAGATATGATCCAACTGTCTAGGTTTCCACGCTCTGGCCTACAACGAGCTATGATCCAACTGTCTAGGTTTCCACGCTCTGGTCTACAACGAGATATGATCCAACTGTCTAGGTTTCCACGCTCTGGCCTACAAAGAGCTATGATCTAACTGTCTAGGTTTCTACGCTCTGGCCTACAACGAGCTATGATCTAACTGTCTAGGTTTCCACGCTCTGGCCTACAACGAGCTATGATCCAACTGTCTAGGTTTCCACGCTCTGGTCTACAACGAGATATGATCCAACTGTCTAGGTTTCCACGCTCTGGCCTACAAAGAGCTATGATCTAACTGTCTAGGTTTCTACGCTCTGGCCTACAACGAGCTATGATCTAACTGTCTAGGTTTCCACGCTCTGGCCTACAACGAGCTATGATCCAACTGTCTAGGTTTCCACGCCCTGGCCTACAACGAGATATGATCTAACTGTCTAGGTTTCCACGCTCTGGCCTACAACGAGCTATGATCCAACTGTCTAGGTTTCCACGCCCTGGCCTACAACGAGATATGATCCAAATGTCTAGGTTTCCACGCTCTGGCCTACAACGAGCTATGATCTAACTGTCTAGGTTTCCACGCCCTGGCCTACAACGAGCTATGATCTAACTGTCTAGGTTTCCACGCTCTGGCCTACAACGAGATATGATCTAACTGTCTAGGTTTCCACGCTCTGGCCTACAACGAGATATGATCCAACTGTCTAGGTTTCCACGCTCTGGCCTACAACGAGCTATGATCTAACTGTCTAGGTTTCCACGCTCTGGCCTACAACGAGATATGATCCAACTGTCTAGGTTTCCACGCTCTGGCCTACAACGAGATATGATCCAACTGTCTAGGTTTCCAAGTTCTGACCTACAACGAGATATGATCTAACTGTCTAGGTTTCTACGCTCTGGCCTACAACGAGATATGATCCTACTGTCTAGGTTTCCAAGCTCTGGCCTACAACGAGCTATGATCTAACTGTCTAGGTTTCCACGCTCTGGCCTACAACGAGATATGATCCAACTGTCTAGGTTTCCACGCTCTGGCCTACAACGAGATATGATCCAACTGTCTAGGTTTCCACGCTCTGGCCTACAACGAGATATGATCCAACTGTCTAGGTTTCCACGCTCTGGCCTACAACGAGATATGATCCAACTGTCTAGGTTTCCACGCTCTGGCCTACAACGAGATATGATCCAACTGTCTAGGTTTCCACGCTCTGGCCTACAACGAGCTATGATCTAACTGTCTAGGTTTCCACGCTCCGGCCTACAACGAGATATGATCCAACTGTCCTGGTTTCCACGCTCTGGCCTACAACGAGATATGATCCAACTGTCTAGGTTTCCACGCTCTGGCCTACAACGAGATATGATCTAACTGTCTAGGTTTCTACGCTCTGGCCTACAACGAGATATGATCCTACTGTCTAGGTTTCCAAGCTCTGGCCTACAACGAGCTATGATCTAACTGTCTAGGTTTCCACGCTCTGGCCTACAACGAGATATGATCCAACTGTCTAGGTTTCCACGCTCTGGCCTACAACGAGATATGATCCAACTGTCTAGGTTTCCACGCTCTGGCCTACAACGAGATATGATCTAACTGTCTAGGTTTCCAAGCTCTGACCTACAACGAGATATGATCTAACTGTCTAGGTTTCTACGCTCTGGCCTACAACGAGATATGATCCTACTGTCTAGGTTTCCAAGCTCTGGCCTACAACGAGCTATGATCTAACTGTCTAGGTTTCCACGCTCTGCCCTACAACGAGATATGATCCAACTGTCTAGGTTTCCACACTCTGGCCTACAACGAGATATGATCTAACTGTCTAGGTTTCCACGCTCTGGCCTACAACGAGCTATGATCTAACTGTCTAGGTTTCCACGCTCTGGCCTACAACGAGCTATGATCTAACTGTCTAGGTTTCCACGCTCTGGCCTACAACGAGATATGATCCAACTGTCTAGGTTTCCACGCTCTGGCCTACAACGAGCTATGATCTAACTGTCTAGGTTTCCACGCTCTGGCCTACAACGAGCTATGATCTAACTGTCTAGGTTTCCACGCTCTGGCCTACAACGAGATATGATCCAACTGTCTAGGTTTCCACGCTCTGGCCTACAATGACGGTTGGGCGGCAAGCTGTCTTATTAAAGACCTGTACATTTGTTGAGAATAAAGTATGAATTAGATTACTTGTTTAATGAAAGTCCAGTCCAGCGGTGTAGCATCCGTGGTGCGAAGGGGTTCAATGAACCCTGGCCCATGACGAATAGGGGCCCACCAAGGTACTTACAAAAAAATTTAAAACAAAAGTTAATGACTACAAGGACTTAGATGCACTGACCCTTATATAATTTACTATGTTTCTAACAGAGATATAGCAAAAGAAAAGCTACGCTACGATTACCATTGCGATTTCCCCTAGAGACCGATTTGGTCGAATGGCGCGAGAGGAGCTAGAGTTTAAGTAAGCGTCTAAAAAGTGCATTGAATGTAATGACTCCATTACTTCTAGTAAGTAGTACCGACAAAAGAATGTTTTATTTTTAAATGTACTGATGCTTACTTGACAGCAAGATCTGTTTTTGTTTTACTCAATGTAGGGAAGGGGGGCCCACACTCATATTCTTGAACCCGTGCCCACGGGCACCTTTCTGCGCCACTGATCCAGTCATTTATTTTCAAGAATGTTTTCTGTATCCACAGGATCTCTTTGTGTTTGGGGAAGCGGAAGGATTTCGACCGTTTCAGACTTTACTGGATGACGATGGTCGAATGTTTCCAGACGTGGATATTAATCCAGTGGAGGATGTTTTTGTTTTACCTTACTCTAGCGGTACAACTGGATTACCTAAAGGTGTAATGTTAACACATTATAACTGTATGGCCAACTGTCTACAGATTGCGTGAGTTTTGGTATCTATAGCTTTACATTATGATGTTGTTGTTTTTTTTAATTGTTATGTGCAGGAGACAACCTCGAAGAAAAATCAGTAGTGAAGCCCCTTAGGCGTTAGGAGTATCAACTAGGAAATTCCCTCCGGCAGCTTCTGCAACTGAGTTGGTGCCAAATGAATGCGATGCGTTCCTTTGGATCACATCAGCAAGGTCGAGAGAGGGATCATGACGCATGGGCATCAGCAAGGTCGAGAGAGGGATCATGACGCATGGGCCACCCATGACCCCTTTATATAAGGCCCAGGAATGCACCCCGGAGAAGAAACTCTGGTGCTGCTGCAAAGCGGCCAAAATAAGGCCTAACCAAAGCCAGTGACTCATCTGGGTGCATCCATTATTTTCCGAGATAGAAGGAGACATATATATATATGCATTGTTATTTTAACACCACTTACAGCAAAATAACTGTAGACATAGTCACTTGTTGTCATTAAGTTCCCATACTTACACCTCAGTGTGTTTCTGTGGACAAAGGCAGAATGAGACTCGATGTACTTTCTATTTCCCAGTGCAAGTCTGCACACCAGCCCAGAAGACCGTGTGATTGGATTGCTGCCCTTGTTCCACATCTATGGAATGATAGTTGTCCAGTTTACAGTTCTGCTCGGTGGATCCTCAGTTGTCTACCTTCCCAAATTTGAACCAGAGACATTTCTCAGTTGTCTTCAGAACAAGAAGGTTAGTGAGGCTCTTTCTAACTACTTCAAGTAGACCCATAGCATTAAGCATTGTACAAATACGCCTATTTCCCTAGTACTATTAGAGCATGGAATGGGTTGCCTGAGCTAGCCAGGAAAACCAGTGATTTGGCAGAATTTAGGTCATTGGTTAACATGCATGACTAAATGCATGACGCGTAGGACGTAATCATATTCTTTTTTGAAGCATCGTCTGTAATATATAAGATAAGGTAAGATACTTCCGGAAGTGATGCTATGCGTCTCAAATAGACCCTGACAACCAGTCCAACTTTTGGGTCTTGACGTGTGGCTCAGTTAATGGGTCGAGCAGTCCAGGGAATTAAATGGGAACAGTTGCCATTTGTTGAAACTTGGTTCCCAAACATACAGAAATTTTGGAAAGCAAAAAATAATTCACTAAATTAATGAGATAACGTCGATTAGTACATCCCGTATTTAATTGACCAGTGTTTTGTGTTTTATATGAGACTTTAGATCTATATTGCATGCTTAACATATAACACATATTACATGTGAGATTACATATAATGTGAAATAACAAATAATACATGTAAGATAACATATCATACATGTAAGATAAAATATATTGCTACTCCTAATTCAAAGTTCTAAATTGTTCTGTTTTCTTTAGATAACTCTGGCTCACCTTGTACCACCCCTGGTTGTCTTTCTTGCCAAACATCCACTAGTAAGTCAGTATAATTTGACATCTCTCAGGACAATTCTTTGTGGAGCTGCTCCATTGGGGAGTGAGATTACTTCAGAGTTTCAAAAGAGATTTGATAAAACTACAATAAATCAAGGTGCTTGTAGATGTTTAATATTCATTAATAGAGCTTAAATCTATTAAACTAGTCGACCGGTGGCGTAGCATACGCCGCTATTTTGCAGGGCCGGCCTTAGGCCACTACAACCTATGCGATCGCATTGGGGCCCGCACTTTCATAGGACCCGCACTGTCATAGGGCCCGCGCTAATTCTAGGTTATAAATTATTAAATGTAACCATGTTATAACTTAAAACAGATTTCCCGCGGTCTCCTGTTGATTTGCCAGGAAAAAGTCCTTAAAATACACGGAAACATATAGACAAAGTTGTCATTTTGGGGTGTCATTCAATATGGAAAACGCCAATCCTATGCGCGTTAAATAAAAACGGCATTATGCATTAGCCGTAATTGTGTAATCTGTTGAAAGAAGCTTCTCGCGCCTCAAACTAATGATGAATTACTTGAGGTCAACAATTCTCAAAGATAGATTGAAACATTTGGTAATTCTTGCTATTGAGTTCTTGGTCACAATGGTTAAGTCCGGCGCTGCTATTTAGTGTTTGTAAAATGTTTGTTTATAAGATGTTTTACAAGTTTCGGATGTTCCTTCAGAGTTTACTTCTTAGTCCAAACCTCCCGCAGGACGAAGCGGGGTGGGAGCGGCCAGGGTTTGACAGTCCGTCGCGCATCCATCCGTAGCGACGTGTGAATACCCACTTGTTCTACTCCCCTCCCCTTGTTTTTTCATGGGGTGACTATCCGCAGAAATAAAAGAGTGATCTTTCTTTTACTTCTTGCTCGTCCAAGCTGTTGAGCGAAGAAGAGAATTATATATAGAGATACTCGTGAAACTTCGCTGACTGACTCTTTCATGCAAGAAATTTCCAGAACCTCTAAATGGATTAGCTTGAAACATTGCAGCTTCCCTTTACATTTCAGGTGCTCACTAGGAAACGGTTAGGATAGATACGCCGTCTGGGAGCGGATTTTCCAGAAACATCGCAAACTTTGTATTAAACTAAAACAACATAGAGTGCAGGGTGCAAACAGAAAAAATGGGGTGGGGGGTACCGGAGAGAGAGGGGGAGAGAGAGGACCGTTCCTCTTCAACGTAACAGAGAAATAATAGAATCCACGGGCTCAAGTGTATATTGGGGGGAAACGTAAAAAGGAGGCAGATTTTTTTTTATGGGGAATAAAAGAAGAGGATGTTGTGGTCAACTGGTTAGATGTGTATAGGCTGGGTATAGGCTGGGTATAGGCTGTGTATAGGCTGGGTATAGGCTGGGTATAGGCTGTGTATAGGCTGGGTATAGGCTGGGTATAGGCTGGGTATAGGCTGTGTATAGGCTGGGTATAGGCTGGGTATAGGCTGGGTATAGGCTGTGTATAGGCTGGGTATAGGCTGTGTATAGGCTGGGTATAGGCTGTGTATAGGCTGTGTATAGGCTGTGTATAGGCTGGGTATAGGCTGGGTATAGGCTGGGTATAGGCTGTGTATAGGCTGGGTATAGGCTGTGTATAGGCTGGGTATAGGCTGTGTATAGGCTGTGTATAGGCTGGGTATAGGCTGTGTATAGGCTGGGTATAGGCTGGGTATAGGCTGTGTATAGGCTGTGTATAGGCTGGGTATAGGCTGGGTATAGGCTGTGTATAGGCTGGGTATAGGCTGTGTATAGGCTGGGTATAGGCTGTGTATAGGCTGTGTATAGGCTGTGTATAGGGTGTGTATAGGCTGGGTATAGGCTGGGTATAGGCTGGGTATAGGCTGTGTATAGGCTGGGTATAGGCTGTGTATAGGCTGGGTATAGGCTGGGTATAGGCTGTGTATAGGCTGTGTATAGGGTGTGTATAGGCTGGGTATAGGCTGTGTATAGGCTGTGTATAGGCTGTGTATAGGCTGGGTATAGGCTGGGTATAGGCTGTGTATATATAGGCTGTGTATAGGCTGGGTATAGGCTGTGTATAGGCTGGGTATAGGCTGTGTATAGGCTGGGTATAGGCTGGGTATAGGCTGGGTATAGGCTGTGTATAGGCTGTGTATAGAACACATGAACGAAGGTAGCCGGGGTATAATGTCTGTTTCATGTACAGAAAGTGGAGTCTTGAATAGAAACTTTGCACGACTCGATCGTCAGCTTATAAAAGATCTTAGTTGAATCACTTTGCAGTGGCAAGTTTCTGCCTGATACTTAATTTACATTTTACGTTCCAGGAGGGGGGGGCGAAGGAAGGGGGAACCATTCTTTTACAAGAAAATCGTGTTACAAATACTTCTGGTTTTTTTTTCCTTGGAATCTCAAGTTACGGTCGACTGATTTCAAAAACATTTTTCTTGACTTTAGCATGTATGAAACTATTTTCACATTCACGCATAAAGATCAAGTATTAAATTCTTACTCGTGTTGTTTGAAAGTCTGTCAACCTGCCAATCCAAGTTTGAAAATAACGGATAATAACATGAGTTTGTTGGGGGGGGGGTTTGTTGTTGTTTCTAATTTTTGGAGTGACGGAGAACTAATATTTGTGAATGTCATTTGAGTTAGTAAATACAAATCTTATTAATCTTATGTTTTATGTGGTCAAAGTTCCACTGTTTTGTTACTATAACATGTCTCATAACATGATGAGGCAAGTGGGAGATAATATATATTAAAGCACACGCGAATCAAAACGGAGTGGGGGGGGGGGAGATCATCGTCACTTCATTGAAAAGTTCTGCATTCGCACTTTGTGGACTGTGTGAGTGAGAGAGAGATCTAATCCAGGTCTCTGACCAATGTCTATCTTCCAATGATAGGTTACGGCATGACCGAGCTCTCCCCTGTTGCATCACTGGACACCACAAACACTGCTGGCTCTATTGGGCATCTGGTGGTCAACACTCTCGCCAAGGTAAACTTTCTTAGACTCTAGTTCAGTTTGTTTCTCAAACTGTTCCTTGTAACCCCCTCCAGTCTATAAAAAGGCTACATCTGCGCTCTCAAACTGTTCCTTGTTACCCCCTCCAGGCTTAAAAAGCTACATCTGCGCCATCAAACTGTTCTTTGTTACCCCCTCCAGGCTAAAAAAAAGGCTACATCCGCGCTCTCAAACTGTTGCTTGTTACCCCCTCCAGGCTAAAAAAAAAAGGCTACATCCGCGCTCTCAAACTGTTGCTTGTTACCCCCTCCAGGCTAAAAAAAAAGGCTACATCCGCGCTCTCAAACTGTTGCTTGTTACCCCCTCCAGGCTAAACAAAGGCTACATCCGCGCTCTCAAACTGTTGCTTGTTACCCCCTCCAGGCTAAAAAAAAAAGGCTACATCCGCGCTCTCAAACTTTTGCTTGTTACCCCCTCCAGGCTAAAAAAAGGCTACATCCGCGCTCTCAAACTGTTGCTTGTTACCCCCTCCAGGCTAAAAAAAGGCTACATCCGCGCTCTCAAACTTTTGCTTGTTACCCCCTCCAGGCTAAAAAAAGGCTACATCCGCGCTCTCAAACTGTTGCTTGTTAAGCCCTCCATGCTAAAATAAAAGTTACATCCGCGCTCTCAAACTGTTGCTTGTTACCCCCTCCAGGCTAAAAAAAAAGGCTACATCCGCGCTCTCAAACTGTTGCTTGTTACCCCCTCCAGGCTAAAAAAAAAGGCTACATCCGCGCTCTCAAACTGTTGCTTGTTACCCCCTCCATGCTAAAATAAAAGTTACATCCGCGCTCCTTTACCTCAGCTGCGGGTTGTGGGTTCCTTCTAAAGTTTCAGAAACACAATTGTCCAGCGCACAAGTCATCAAAGTAATACGACTTACTAGTACTGAGATTCACATGCGCTGTTCAGTTATAGGGCGGCAAGTTGCCTTCACAGAGATTGGTTTAGAGCCTCTTACCTACAGGTGGGAAACTTTAAAAACAAAATGAACGCCTTCGCACCCCCTTCCCTTGTCAGCAAGCCGCACCCCCACTTTTTTGGGTGCGCGCTCCATAGGTTGTGAACGACTGCCTTAGTTTAGTACCAACAAGACAAAACAAATCAAGTTTAGTACCAACAAGACAAAACAAATCAAGTTTAGTACCAACAAGACAAAACAAATCAAGTTTAGTACCAACAAGACAAAACAAATCAAGTTTAGTACCAACAAGACAAAACAAATCAAGTTTAGTACCAACAAGACAAAACAAATCAAGTTTAGTACCAACAAGACAAAACAAATCAAGTTTAGTACCAACAAGACAAAACAAATCAAGTTTAGTACCAACAAGACAAAACAAATCAAGTTTAGTACCAACAAGACAAAACAAAACATTCTGATCTCATTGAAAATTTCCTATTTACTAAAGGCCCTGTTGTAAGGCTCTGGATAGTACACTTGCAAACACTTGTCGGTATTCACAGCAGAGCTGACTCGCGTTTTGTAGATGGATTACTTAGAATCTTAGATCATGAAGAGAAACATAAATCTTTGCCATTGAGTAATGTATTGATTCCTGAATGTTTTCAAAACAGATTGTGAATCAAGAGAACCAAACTTTGCCACCAGGTGGTGTTGGAGAGATCTGTGTGAAAGGTCCTCAGGTCATGAAAGGTTATTATAAGAACAAACAAGCCACTGACGAAATGATAGAGCCCAGCGGCTGGCTGCATACAGGTAGGTCATCTTGACATGGTTCTTTTGCAGGTCGTAGAATGACAAACTGAGTTAAATCAATGATTTTTTTAAAACACTTACTTCTATTAGCATTAAATCATGCGCACAAAACTATTTGGTTTTATTTTTGTTAGGAGATCTTGGCTATTTTACAAAAGATGGAATATTGTTCACTCAGGACAGATTAAAGGAACTGATCAAATTTAAAGCTTTTCAAGTAAGCTTTTTGTTTTACTAACATATCAAAACTTGTATTTAATTTGTTCATTTGTTAAATGGATCTATTCACGTAGAACATTTGGTTTTAAAATGAAGTCCCTTTATTTCATTAGTTTTATCCCATTACCATCTTAAAGACATTTAGACTTGCAATCTATGGGGAAGATGATGTATAAAGTTCATCTGTTGCTATGGTCAACATTACAAGTAACCAATTACATAATCAGATACCTAAAATTCTGTATTTCTATTGGGGATATTTCGTATTGAAAGATCACATTTACCAACGAAATACTTAAGGTGACTTTGTGCTGTAAGTAAAATCTACAATTTATGAACGCTGATGAATTCTTTTTTTTTTGTTTTCTAATCGTTTTGGAAGCTCACCCAACACACTATTTTCAGGTGCCTCCGGCTGAGCTTGAAGCCTTGCTGTTGGGTCATCCAGATGTCCAAGATGTGGCTGTGTTGGGAGTACCCGACTTAGAATGTGGAGAGTTACCAAAAGCTTTTGTTGTCAAGAAACCAGGGTCAAAGGTCAACGAACAGGAACTTGTGAAATACGTTGAAGGTAACAAATTTAATTACATCGTGAATCTTATTGTGAACGAATGAAGTTCCAACATCAAATATAGTATAGAAACAAACTAGCCCTCACAATGACATTCTGAATGCATTTTAAGAACGCATGTAAGGTTTACATTCTTGCTTTATAATTGTTTACCTTTTTTTATTAGTTGGTATTCCATGAAAAAAATTAAAAAGCCGTTATATAAAAGTCATTTAGTAATAACAAAAATGAACAGAAAAACTAAATAATTCAGAGTTGATATACGGCGGCAGTAACATGAAATCTCTGTACAAGTGTACTACCAATCTACAATTGTTTTTTCACTGATTCTCAGCAAAGACATTTAATGGACTAAACTTTTTAGCTGTTTATGTGAAAGATTTTATTATTATTTAAATGCGTGGAATGATGACCTTCAAATTACACGTAAGAAAAGTAACAAAACAAGGACCTACCAGGATAAAATTTGACCTGGACAAGCTGAAAGACCCCCAAGTTGCTGCCATATTCGAGGCACAAGTAGGAGGACGCTTTGCAGCCCCTGGACTCCAATGACCAGGATATCGATACGCAAGTCAATATGCTAAACACAGCAGTCACAGATACAGCCCTGGAAATACTAGGGAAGCTCCGCCCGCCCAAAAAAACCTGGGTAACTGAGAATATACTCCAACTCTGTGACAAGCGACGGGAGCTTAAAGGGAAAAAGTCCGACCCAAAATATGTCCACGAATACAAAAGCGTCAACAAACGGACTAGAAAGGGAATGAAAGATGCGAAGAAAAAGTGGATAGAGAATAAGTGTCAAGAAATTGAACAGGGAATTAACAGGAATGACAGTAAAAAAAAAGCGTACCAATTAGTAAAGGACTTCACTACCTCAAGCATGGAAGAACCAACACAATACAAGACAAAAACAACAAATGCTTTTAACCGAGGACAAAGATGTGTTGAAAAGATGGATGGAATACTGTTCAGAGTCGTAGAACTTTGAAATCTCAGGAGATCCAGAGATACTAAATGTCCCGGCAGTATCCAACATCGACAACTATCCGATTCTTCGCTCAGAAGTAGCAGCAGCAATAAAAGCCCTGAAAAAGGGAAAATCGGCCGGAGTTGACAACATTCCTGGCGAACTTCTTCAGGCGGGAGGAGAAACTATGATAAACGCACTCTATACGATTAGCAACAAGATCTGGCAATCAGGAGATTGGCCCAAACCCTGGACCCAATCACTCATCATAACCCTTCCAAAGAAAGGCAACTTACAACTCTGTCAAAACTATCGCACCATCAGCCCCATAAGCCATCCCTGCAAAGTACTGTTAAAAATTATATTAAATCGACTAAAACCGATAGCAGACAACATCATATCAAAAGAACAACCTAGTTTTAGACAAGGTCGCAGCACAACAGAAAATCGTAAACCTCAGAATACTCTGAAAAATACCTCCAATACCAAGAGAATCTGTTCCATGTATTTATTGATTTTAAGAAAGCTTTCGATCGAGGGGGCACTCTGGGCGACTATGGAAAAGTACAACATCAATAAAAACATAATTAAAGTTATCCAGAACCTCTACAAGGATGCCACCAATGTGATGTACTCAATATTGGGGACTGGTTCAAAACCACAGTTTAAGTAAGACAAGGCTGCCTACTGTCACCAACACTCTTCAATATCTTCCTTGAAAGGATAATGGAAGATGCTCTCGAGGGCTATGAAGGTACTGTTAGCATTGGAGGAAAAAGAATCACTAACTTGCGCTTCACAGATGACATTGATGGCCTAGCAGGGACAGAGGAAGAACTAGCTGACCTGGTGATGCGCATTGACAAGACTTCCGCAGCATATGGTATGAAAATAAATGCCGCAAAAACCCAAATTATGACCAATAGCCTACAGGGCTTTAAAAGGGGCATCGTTATTGGAGATGAAAAGCTTACTAGTGTTAGCATAAAAGAATGGACGGGCCTGCCATTGAAAGAGGTTCTAAACAAGGCAAAAGACAGAGAGGAATGGAGAAAGACGGTCGACGAGTCTTGCTTGGTGCCCCAACGGTCCAAAAGACTAAGGAATAGGTAAAGGTAAAGTGGAATATGAAAAGCAACTTAATTGAACTATTTGAAAGTTAGAGTGGACATACTGGGTCAAAGAAAAATGATAATTATAGTTACGAAAAGAAAATATTTGATTGGTATATCTTTATGCACTAATCTTTTACCCTAATTAATAACAATCTTATATGTTTTATAGATCGAGTCTCGCCCACGAAAAGATTACGAGGGGGTGTTCAGTTTATCGAGGAAATCCCAAAGACTGCTAGTGGAAAGATACTACGGAGGGTCATAAGAGAGAAATATCTTTAGAAGAGAACAGCGAACAAGTCTTGTACTTCTTGGTGGCGTTTCTGTTGTTGCTGTAGCCGTTGACGAGCGCTTGGTATTATTGTTTTCTAAGATGGCTGATGTGAGGATGTTCTTGGATTTGCAGAAGTCAAAGCGGTTATTAAATACTCATACAACACTGCTGAAGTAGGGTGTCGGGAATGTCCCTACAAAGTTATAGCAAAAATCTATATGTTAATATAGGTGCTGAAAAAAAAAGAATGATACAGTCGTATTAAGCATAAATGGAAAGCAGCATCATGGACAAAGTTTTTAGATAAGAGAAAGTAGTGAATTAAATCCGACAATAATATAGGCTTTTGCTGTATTTGCGTACGGTCGGATGACTCTGTACTAGAAGACTTTTTTATTAGAACATACCTATGGTCTCGAGGTTTATTTCGCTTTGCAGTGCATTACTGCTAGGCTGTGTTGTTTTCAGGGTCACTGGTTCGAACCTCGGTCGACGTAGTCCCTTATTTTCGTCGCATTTAATTCATTTTATGTATGTGAAGTTAAAGCGAGTACGATTAATGGTTGAACAGAAATATAGAAGTATGTTTGTTCCTAGTTTATCATTAGCTACTCTATATCTCAACGTAAGAACTATTTAACAATGAAGTGAAGTGGGTCAATCTTATTAGAAGTGTGCAATGCAAACAGTGATAAGACAGCTTTCGTACTTCTTATCAAAGACACATTACAACACATCTCAGCTGTGTAATAAACTAATAAATTATTAGATCCAGAATCAGCTGGTTTATTCGCGTAACCTTAGCACTAAAATGGCAGAACCACACACTATAAAATTGTGATTCTCAAACTGTGTAACGCGCTACACAACGTACAGACGAATTTTTTTTTTACCATACCTCTATTCAGCTTGTAACTTCGTGGAAACTTCAAAAACCTAAAATCTGATCCTCAAAAACAACTGTAACGATTTTCCTTGAAATGTAGAAGTTGATGTATATCGCTGAGAAAAGAATGACTATCTCGTTGGCCACACGACTGTAGTTTGAACGTAATAATTGTTCAAAGTATGAAAAGAAATCAATTTAAATTAGGCTAGAACTTAACAAACTGCACATCTTTGTCTGTCTACGAATGCAGGACAAATTCATTCAAGAGTTAAATCAATAATTATTTAGGGACATTTTGCGCTGCGTCTAGATCTAAAGGCCAATCCTTGGAATATTATTTAGCCTAGTCCATTTATACATTCATTTAACCAGGATTTTTTTTCTCAGATGTGTGTGTGGAGGGGGGCGGGCGGGGTAGAATTGTGTTTTAATTCATTAGTTCTTAAGAGAAAAAAATCGCTCTATAAGTTGTATTCAGGAATTATTGTCTTTTAAAAAAAAAGTATTTTTATTTATTTTATTTTTTTTCTATTTGCATTGACTTTCTAAATCCAAATGTGCGACCTATGTATAATGTTCACAAATTAATGTAGTACTTTTCATACTTTTTTGTGTCTCCTAGAAGCGAGTACAACAATATCGATTCAAAACTTTTTTTTTTAAAATATTCCACAATGCGATTGTAAGGTCTAGCCGTCTTTCCTACTTCAAAACAGTTTCTGCCCAGTGGTTCCGCTATTACAGAGGTTCTCAAACGTTTTGAATTCAGGGAACCCTTTACAAGCCACACGATATTAGCGGACCCCCGACACAGCCTAATGCTGGCTTGCGTAATCAAACTTTCCGCAACGCGTGTGCTTTTTTTTTTTTTTTTTTGCTCTGCGCTCTTTGCAATGCACTAATATAGGAAGCCTTAAGAGCTTTTTCATTTACTGTTGTCGCATCGCTAATCATTGTCTGATGATTTACATTCAGTTTTGTGTTACGTTTGATGAACTCAAAGGGTTTGCCTTTTATTTCAATCTGATGACGCTTTAGTTGAGCCGAATTTAAATTTTCGTTGATAACACATTCAAACAAATGACACATTGTGGCTGATCATTTAAATTAAATTATAGCTTTCATGTTTATAGCATGTTCACAGCGCTATGGTCTCATTTGTGGACCAGTGGGGAAAGTTTTTACTGCTGCCTTTATGCGCTCAGTAAACAGAACTCTGTTCGAGTCGGGTGTCGAACCTCGATCCCCATTCTTAATAGTCAAGCCAAGTTCCAGCCTCTCGACCACGCTTCCCACCTTTGCTCAGTTGCGATCCAACTTGTAAATATTCAGGAGCATGTTCACCTAATTTTTAATGCATCATGTCTCAGTTCATTTCCACTATTCCCCTTACACTCCTGCTCCTCCATCGATGTCAGATTACGCTTCAAATATTATGTTTGTGTGTCGTGGAATCTCAGGGTCGTCGGTAGGAAACTTTAAAACGAAGCCTGACCTTCTTTTGTGAGTAGCATGATTAAGCAGAAATTGAAAGGCCAATGTTGATTGGTTTCTAAAATAAGTAAATTCGTGCGCAAAATAAATTGCCAAATATATCACTCGACTATTAGCAATCATTGTTGTTTTTTCCAAGCTGCGTCAACAATGACGTAATAAACATATTCAACAGTAGTGAGTGGCGAGTTTATTTGTCTTCAAATTATCCGATCTAATTGTTTTGTAATTACATGTATTACGGTTATGTTTTTGATTTTCCTTTTTTTTTCTTACAATGGACCAATATGTTTTCATAACCTCATTTTTACTTTGCTTCATTTATATGCATACTGCATAATTTTGTATATAAATAATGCTATTAAATGCTGCCAATTGTTAAGTTTATGCAGCAAAAATGCTGATGTCTATTTAATGATACTACAACCTAATTAGCCCCTCTTTTGTTGCTGGCAACTATTAAGGAAGTAAAAGCCAATGAATTAAGTAGAACTGTCAAACGTTTGTTTCTTTGTTTGTTTTTTGTGGGGTTTTTTATTCATTTTTCTTGGGGTTTTTTGTTGGTTTGTAGCCCAAAACTTAACGTTGGCAAATAGTAATTTTTTTTTTCGTACATTGATAATTGAGGCGATCAAAGTTTTTGTTTTATAGTAATGACTTAATAACAAAGTTGCATACTTTTCATTGTGCATCGCCTATATGGACGTAGAAAGACGTGGAAGCTTCTGGAAGTCATATCCTCCTTAGACCTGAGTGTGTCCATCTTCATTGTCTATCTCGTTTGAAGCAACAGTCACCAAAAGGCAACTATATTGAGATGTGATGTCCATGAAAGATAGGTCTAAGACAGGGGTGGGCAACATTTTTCTATCGAGGGCCGCATTTAAAAAAAAATATAGGAATGGGTGAGGGGCGCATATATCTATATATGTATGTATTTACAACCAGTTCGTTACGTCATAAATGTGCTTTGAAATTCCACAAGTCTTTTCAACCATTCAACAAGACATAGTCTCGTCTTTCAGCAAAGGAAGGTGATACAACCCGGGAAAGCTTTGTTTCAAAAGATGCACAAACATTTGACGCGCAAGCAACCCATTGGAATACCTGCGATGAAAAACATTAAGTTTGTCTTGCACTCCTCATTAGAAATATTACTAACGAAGTCACAGTCAATGTCCCTCAAGGAACATAAACATTTATTACTTGAGATCCCATATTCTTCTCAATACCTTGCCCATGCTAACCCAGTGAACACTACTGTGGTACCGTCGGTACCGAACATCGGATTGTTGTGTTTCCACATCTTCAACTACTTCTCGGAACTGCCTGTGGTTAAGTCCCCCTAGCTCTGATACGTCTGATCGCTGAGTAGATTGCACCAATAACATGTTTGATATTCAATACAGCTTTGTGCAAACATTCCCGTGTAGAATTTATGGTTGGGATATTGTTCTTTACTTATCTTTTATCTTATATAATACAGATGTTACTTCAAAAAAGAAGATGATTACGTCCTACGCGTCATGCATTCAGTCATGCATATTAACCAATGACTTAAATTCTGCCAAGTCACTGGTTTTCCTGGCTAGCTCAGGCAACCCATTCCATGCTCTAATAGCACTAGGGAAGAAGGAGTATTTGTTCAAATTTGTCCTAGCATATGGGATGAGGAATGTGCCTTTATCTTTGTGTCTTACTGAGTATTTTATTAAAGTATTTTATTTAAAAACCTGTTTTACTCAGTTAAAGCACGGGCTCCATCAGTTGTAAACTTGCCTTCTTGTTCCAAGCCTGCTCAAAACTTTCAACACAGTTGTTCATAGCATTGAATAAATACTGGCCTGTGTCTTTGATTGAAAGTTTCGAAATATTGCCAATAAGCATAATTTTCATTTGCTTTAACTCTTTAACGTTGATTCCATCAGAATGTGGTAAATAATTACGGAGAGAAAGTGTTAAACTTTTTTGTATGACAAGTAAAGTCAATGTTTCTTTAACCTCTTCTTCATAAGTGATAAGATATTCGAAATTATTTAATTTTATTATATTTGTATTTTTCAATATATTTTGTCTGTGGGCACACCTGATTTCTGTGGGTGTCGCGGGCCGCATAAAACAGTCTGGAGGGCCGCATGTGGTCCGCGGGTCGTAATTTGCCCAGCCCTGGTCTATGAGTATAAAATGTAACTGAGTGCACTAAATGTGTACTAACGTGCGCATTGTTTATAGTTGAACACGTTGCCCCTGTAATACTACGTGCAAGTGTGTGTGTGTGTGTTTGTTTTTAGGAGGGGGTGGGATTTCAAAAAAAAAAAAAGTTAAAGCAATTTGAAAGAAAAAAAGAAGAAGAACCCATAGATTGGAAAACTTTAACTCTTTAAGCCTGCACATCGCTAGCTTCAAGTTTACCGTGTGATTGTCTAAGAGCTGAGCCGAAGGCTCTTCGATCTCTAGATTTGGAAAACTGATTGAACAGGGGAAAAAAAACACAAAGCCTGTTTGAACAACCGTTCTGTCTGGAAGAGATCCGAGTCAATGTCTATGTAAAGCATTGCTAGTTCCGATATATCTGGCGCATGGGCTAGAATGCATGGCCGAAGGCCGAGGATACCCGGAACCTTCCATTTTCCTATGTTGTACCAAGCTAACCATGTAGGACACGCCATTAATGTAACGGTCACTTGAAGAAAGGTGCATGGATTATCGACAGGACCGAAGGAGCTCTCTTTCAACTCCGCTCCGTGCAATGGGTCCACTCTCGCGTACCCTTGGACACTCCCACGGGAGTTTTGTTTTGCTATTCATTTAGCCTAACCACTTCCTCTAGTGATCGTTTCCACACGAGCGCTATGTTGAGACAGAATAGCGTGCTCGCGTAAAAAAAAAAATATATTGCGGGAACTAGATCTAGCTATCAGTAGCAGCAAGGTAGACAACCTCGATCAATTCTATTAGCAGTGCCTGCGCTAACTAGTTATGTACCCTACATACCACAGAGTTGCCTGCGTCTAACACGCCTGCTCGTGGTACACTGGTACGCTAATGATATGATGCGGCGAAAGAAGAAATGGAACTTTAGCCATCACTGTCTTTGATGGATGCGGTGCTAAGACGCTGTAGGTCACACAATCCCCCACTTGATTTGATTAGCCACATCAGGAAGCAAGTCAAGGGACTAGATCTTGTCATTTATGTCATTAAATATGTTTAACCATGGAACTAGAAAAGTTCTATACTAGTTCCATGGTTTCCCAGTTATTTTCCTACCCGAGACCCTTTAATCGTCATCTTCAACTTATCTTGACTAGCTATCCGTTGTTATTCCTTTCATTGTCCTTTGTTTGCTTTGAGAATTCATCTAAAAGTTAGCATTAAAATAACTAGACAACTTTGCTGTCTAGATATCAAGTTTGATAAATATTAAGGAACTATTGATATGATACAAATAAACAGATCAGAAACATGGCCGGATTAATGTGAGAGCAAGCGGGGCTACGGTTACGAGGCCTCCACAAAAAAAAAGGCCTCCACAATTTTTCTGAATTTTGACAGGTCAGAAACATTTTTTTTTCTAAAAACATTTTTCTCGTGTTTACGACAGGCAATTAAAAAAAATGTCCTGATTAAGAAGTGTACGCTTGTAGCATGCTCGGAATAAGACTAAGTAATTACGTAAATAAGTAAATATTTCAGCGCGTTTACCAAGGGCCTTACCCTCCAGAAACTTAAAAACAATATTCACTTTTTAAAGTAAAATATGCAAATGAAATATTTTTATAAAAGGAAAGTGAGATTAAATGTACAAGAATTCTATTTCTTTCATCTAAAATATAACATGGTTTTAGATAGAAGTATTTGCATTGATAAGTGGATCTTTATTAAAGCATTGGAAAAAACTATAGGGGCCTCCACAGGCTTAAATCCGGCCCTGCACAGAACACTGAGTATCTTATTTAACAAACATACTAACAGACTCAAAAGTCAACATTCAGCACATTACAAACTAAAATTTTAGATATTGCAGACAGTAATGTTACTGTAATAGTGAACATTTATACATGTCTAGACGATTAGAACAAAAAGCACACAATTATAGTTATAGAAAGATTTAGCCAATGTTCATTCTAACAAACATAGTCAAAGTAAGGAATAGTCTTCCCACACGCTCTAATGACATTTCAATAACTCTAACTTTAATCCTGCCTGGTTTCGGCAAGAGAGCTCAATTTTGACTGGAGTGCCATCCAGGAACACTTCCCATAATTCCACTCACACATCGACTCCCCCTGGTGGTTTTACTCACCGCCAGGCATACTACCTGTCTTTACCTGTGCCTACTCCCTCTAGTACTCTCCCCATCTCTCTCTCTCTTTCTCTCTATTCCATTAAAAAAAAATTACAGAATATCCCTTGTGTACATGTTTCTACCCCAGTTCTTCATCTCGGAGAGCTCAGTGTCAGCGATGGATGTGTTGCCGCATGGCTGTGTATGTGTGTAAATGTGTACCTGTGATGTGCTTCCACTACGGACATCAGATCTGAAACATAAACACTATATTTAAAAAAGAGTTTCTACCAATCAAATAGAGTTATCTTAGATCTCGTACATCTGGGATTGTATTTATTTCCATTGCGCTATCATGTGGAGTCTACTCACACTGAGCTTAATCCTGCCAGGTCTGCTCGTGAGCCATGTCCCTCCGATACAGGTAAGTATGTCATTCAAGTAAAGTGTTCGTTAGGTGTGTGAGTCTTGTATTTTAATATGAATGCCAACTATTTGACAGGACGTAAGTGTCATCAGTTCCTACAGTCAGGGTCGATAATCAAGTTTCTGTTGTGTATGTATCTTAAATTATTTTTTTAGATGTACTATATTCTAAACACAAGTATGTAAAAAAACAACAACCTCAAAGCCTCCCTCCCTCTCTCTCTCTCTCTCTCTCTCTCTTTCTCCATTTGCTGTCTTATTTGTAAGTGTAGCTGAGCGAAACAAGTATTTGACACCCTCCGCTTAAATGGGCTGCGTTTATACAAAACTACATTTGTAAGGCATTAAGAATCTATATCATAAGTCCATAATTCTAACTATTAACTCTTTCTCCCCTGATTTAAAAGTTGATAAAGTTTCTGAAAGTCCGAACACCAACGGAATAAAACTCCCCTTTCCCCCCCCCCCCCCCCCCAGTGTTCACTGTAACCAATAAACTCAAAATTGATTTCAAACAAAAAACGTGTGGCCCTATCTCACTCATACACTATTGGAGATTTTCATGCATGGCGGACAATGTATACATAGATGTTTGGTGTATCCGGTGGTAAAGGAAGTGTTGGAGTTTTCTACAAGAAATCTGATCGTTTCTGTGCACTGTTAGCCGAATGTGTAACTGTCTACGTTTATAAGACAACAACATTTCACTAGGACATAAACATTACATCATAGACATACTATTATATCTAGACTGGAAACCGGAAACTAATTCTTATCCGCGATTGATCGATTCATGTACCTATATATAGAGATTTTTATGTACGTAACTCTTTTTTCAAGCTGTAAGGGAAGTCGCACCAAATCTTGGAAAATCAATCTTTTCTGTCTTAGAAAAGTCATGATTTTGTTTTTGGAATCTGCTATTAATCACAGAGCTATATATTCACGCAAATATATGAAACAAAGCCATTTCCTGTTAGTTTCCATTGAGATTCAAAATCCTAGATCGAAATAATTCATGTCTATTGATTTTAATGATCTTATATACATTTAAATAGATTGATTACATAGATCTTTCTAGATTATGTATCTAAAAATTATCTAGATCTACAAATTATGAGACGAGAGTACTCTTATTGTTTATGTTCAATTACTAGATCTAGATGCATTAGACTTTCACTCTAGGACTTCAAACTTTTTAAAAGCAAATCAACAACTAAGCAGAGTTAATAAAAGAAAGATGTCAGACAGTTTACAAAGCACAAAACACAAAAGATGTGCACCTGTACATTTCTGTGTCCACTCCTCTCCTACAGTTTCAAACAGGGGCGGACTGGGTATCAAAATCGGCCCGGGCATTACCATATAGACCGGCCCACAAATGGCATGTTATATATTTTCGGTTTGGGGTGTGTGTCTGATTTGAATTTTTTTTCTTTGGTCGCGACCAGACCGGCCCATTTGGTACCGGCCCACCGGGCATTTGCACGTTTGCCCATATAGCCAGTCCGCCCCTGGTTTCAAACCACTTTAGTGTTATAGCAGGTTCTAGCTAACATTCGTCCATGTCGACCATATGAATGGAATATGTTCAATTTGTGTGCGGTTCATAGTCCAGGTGACATCAACCGAACCAGTTCCTGTGGTCAGAACAGTAAAAGAGTAAAATTTGGCCAGCGAAATCGTTCACTCTCCCTTCTACCCCCAGTGTCTGAGAATCAAAAGCCACTTCGGACATTTCTGAAATTCCAGTGTAGGCCTCTAGCTCTCCTGAGTTTTAAAGCTGTGTTTTATACAGTTTTATTCATACATTTGTTTTAAGTTTTTCTAGCTCTGGGTCTATTCCTCTTAACCTTATTTTATGGTTTCACAGTACGCTCATGTACCGCTATCCGTAGAAGCTAATGAATGTGATATATCATGTACATTAATCTGCATTGATAAAAGGGAGACTATAGGCAAGGGAGATAATTGCGCTTTAATCTTCGGACAAAATAATGGGCAAATGTTGTATTTATTTCTTTACCTCAAGAGAAACATTCAGGTGTCATTCTGTAGTGATCGGAATATCGTTTCCACTTCCCAAACAAGTTCTTTCACCATTACAAATGAATGTCTACTGTAAAATGTCTGTATAATTTGTTACAAGCAGATGAGAGTCTTTTTAACCATACACCAAAACAGAGCGTCCCTGAGTCTAATGTCCACCTGACATTTCAAAGGGAATTAAAGGAACTTAGTGTCCCTGCTGGCCACATGAGTGACATGACACCCTCAATAACAGTCGGTCACAGAAACTGATGAGCTTTATTTTTCTGCTTCATAGAAGACCTTTACGTCTCAACATTGTTGACAGATTTCCAAATGATGGTGTCCTTTATCAAATCTCAACATTCATTGATGAATGTTGTGTGTGTGTTAAGAATACAACATCATTCCGAATGTGTTTCACTCCTTGCACCAGTAGAACTTCAGAGGAAGACAGACTGCTCTGTGCCAACCGCTTCTCAAAATAACTTGTAACATCCTCTGACAGAGATGGGAAATGAGGAGAGGGGAAATAACTCTCTAAAAGGTGGCAGGGATTAAACAAGAGTTATCAGATTGTTACTGATGAAATTAGTTAACAAGAGTGAGCTGGGTACAAATGAAAGGGATCTACTGTGTTGACAGTGAGAGAAGCGTTGTCTTCTGTATATTTGTATTTGATGATAGAAGTTATGCATGAAAACAGAAGGCTTTAACAGAGTAATTAGGACAAGAAATTATGTGAAGCATATCCTAAAACTTTGTTGTTGACTAATGCCGAAAGAGCGGAACTGCCAGTGAGTCCAGTGAACACATAATGGCAGGATGTTCAACCTTATCAGAATCTGCCTACCTAGGTCGCCATAACCAAGTTGCAAAATTAATACACCAACACCTGGCTTTGACACATAATTAATAAAGTATACTTCCGCCACACCAAAAAGCTAAACTCCTCCCACCTACGCCGTCTAAGGAGTATCCATAAGGTGCGTTGGTCCGACCACATACCAGACACAGAAATCTTAAAGCTGTCCAACCTGTATAATATCAATGCGACAGTAAAAAGGTCCCAACTTCGATGGGCGGGACATGTAGTCCGCATGCTAGACAATCGCCTTCCCAAACGACTTCTGTACGGGTAGTTGTGTGCAGGAAAGCGCTCCCAGGGAGGTCAATATAAGCGCTACAAAGACACTCTCAAGAGCTCCTTCAAGGAATGCGATATCGACATTCACGGCTGGGAAGCACTAGCTCTCGATCGCTCCTCGTGGCGTGAAGCTGTGAGTCTCGGAGTCTCAAGATTTGAAGCAAGAAGAGTGGCCAGGACGAAAGAGCGCCGAACCAACAAAAATCTGAGAGAAGAAGCAGGCCTATCTAACCCACACATGCCACATATGCGGCCGGCTTTTTAAAGCGAGGATTGGACTTAACAGTCATCCTCGAGTCCATAGGAAATGAGCTCATCTTGGACCGCGAAGGAGGAGCTATAATAAAGTAAGATACGCCACCTTACTACAAATTATAATGCATTCTAGTGGTCGGTATGAATACGTTATAGACTAGTTTACAGTTTGGTGGGTGTAATGGAAAAGACTTATTCCAGAGTTATCGTTTTCAGGCATCTATACCACTTACTATGAATGGTCCTTGCATGTTACTTTGGGTTAGGGTTAGGATTAGACACCACTTATGACACTTGCCTACTGCTTAGATCACCTCTGAGTAACTCCCAACAGAAAATGTCCATCCGAAGGCAATTTCTATTTCCTCGGCCATGCACTGGTGAAATCTGACTGAAGAGGACGCTACTCTTCCTGTTAATTAACAGAATGAAAGGCCCGCTGTCTTCATAAACTTTTTGAGTACGTCAGAGTTGCTTCCCGTTGGTGTGTTCAACTTGTGTTCATTAACATGAAAAGAAAGTCAGTAGATAATAGAATTATCTGTACAGACTCTGCTAGCAATGTCTAACCAGCCATCAGCCTTGTTTGTAACGCTGGTTTTTGTAGCTTGTAGCCTTCGAACTTTCAAGTCAGATTGTTTGAAAAACATTTTTTTTTTACTTTATTGTCTTTTTTTGTTTGAAGTTGACAAGCGAGCTGGTTCAGCCAGGTTCAATTTTTTAAAATAGTGTCTATTTCACACATCGGAGTTTTATTTTGATAGTTTTCAAGAGCAATTTCTACTCTAAAATGTATTTTATGTGTGTGTGTACGTGTATCTGTGTGTGTGTGTGTGTGTGTGTGTGGTAAGAGAGATTGAGATAGAGAGAGAAAGTGGGAGAGAGGGATCGAGAAGAGAGGGAGAGAGAATTGAAGAGAGTTAGATCAAAAGAAAGAATACAAAAAGGACAAAGCAGGACTATCCGGACAAACAATTTTAATGAACTTTTGCTGGTCAGTTCAAAATTAATTTCGAGGAACGAAGCAAAAAAAATAATAATTTCCCACTAAATCATTTCTAGTACACTCTTAAGTAGGCGAGTTGGCTGAGTGGTAACGCGCTTAGCTTCCGAGCCGGAGTGTCGCTGGTTCGAATCCTGGTGAAGACTGGCATTTTAATTTCTTTAGGGCGCCTCTGAGTTCACCCAGCTCTAATAAGTAGCTGACATTAGTTGGGGAATAGTAAAGGCGGTTGGTCGTTGTGTTGGCTACATGACACCCTCGTTAGCCGTGGGCCACAGAAAGCGTGATCTTTACACCGTCTGCCCTTTAGACTGCATGGTCTGAAAGTGGAACTTCATTACAAATTTAGTGCATACTGAGCCGTTGTTAGTTTACTTCAATAGTAACAGATAGGTCAAGCTAGTATTTAATAGATTGAACTTTAATACATTCTTTTGATATGGCGTGTAGGATTCAATAGAGTACATTGAAGAGCTGTTTCCCATGGATATCAGGACTAGAGTTTAGTCTTAGTGACAAGTCATTGAATTAATTTTTTTTAAAGTTGCCCCCCCCCCTTTTTTTTCAGACCTTGCGATCTATAGGGCAGATGATATAAAGGTCATCTGGATCTGTGGGCCACAGTTAAAGAAGGTGCCATATGGCCAGTATAATGACCAACCACCTTTACTTTTCCCAAACTAATGTCAGGTACCCATTAGAGCTTGCTGGACTCATTACGCCCAAGGATACCGAAATTTATAGTTACAGTATTCACCAGGAATCGAAACCGGAACCTTGAGTGTGGTAGCTGGGCGCTTTAACGCTCGGCCACATCGCCTTAAATTGAACATTGAGTTAATTTTAGACATATCTGTAATGTAAAAATACAAAACTTGGACTGGAACAAAAAAAATCTTTTTTAAAAGGATATTCATTAAGAAACATTTTCAAAGACTCGAAAAATTCGTTTTCAAAGTCTGGCGGTAACTTTGTTATTTAAAAGGTTTTTGTTGTGGATTATCTCTCTTGCAGTCGGTCAATTTATACGGTTATAGAACTTAGTAACTTTGAAATTGGGGAGGGGTAGCGCCACCACCAGGATGGAACAGTGGGCATCATGGGAAGAGTATCTAATTAGTTACTTTACTAAAACGAGACACTTGACTAGATTGACCTAAGAACACGCATAGGACGTAACCATCTTCGTTTTTGAAGTAACGTCTGCATTTTATAAGATAAGATAGAGAAGATAGAAATAACTAGCATCTGTAATATCAACATATATAGGCAAGTTCTTCCCCTTAGACGAGCCTTGTCTTTCTTTAAATGATCGCTATAGTTTGCTTGTATACATTTGCCTCCTAAAATAAAGTTCAATCAAAGAAGATTGCTTTCTAGAAAACCGAGACAAATAGACTTAGGTCAGGGCTGGTCAGGGATGGTCAAGGCTGGTCAAGGCTGGTATGGCAATACTTCAATGGTACAAAGACATCATTAAAAAGACTAATGTAAAAAAGCATCGTATATCGCTCAAACACAGCTCCCATTTCTTAAAGAACTTTTTCATGACAGAAGCCTTTCCAAAACACGTCAAACCTTTAAAGATAATCTGTGTCCATTTAGCTTCCCTTACATTCAGTCGGGGGGGGGGGGGATACAAGTTCTTTCGTCACCACCGAGCAGTAAATAAAATCCAAACTCATCGAGCGCTGGTTTTGTGTGTGTGGGGGGGGGTATGTGTGTGTGTGTGGTTATGGTATGTTTTTTTTGTATTTGCATCTATATCATTCTTGTTATAGTAGTGATTATTGCTATAGCAGTGATTATTGTTATAGTAGTGATTATTGCTATAGTAGTGATTATTGTTATAGTAGTGATTATTGTTATAGTAGTGATTATTGCTATAGTAGTGATTATTGTTATAGTAGTGATTATTGCTATAGTAGGGATTATTGCTATAGTAGTGATTATTGTTATAGTAGTGATTCTTGTTATAGTAGTGATTATTGCTATAGTAGTGATTATTGTTATAGTAGTGATTATTGCTATAGTAGTGATTATTGTTAGAGTAGTGATTATTGCTATAGTAGTGATTATTGTTATAGTAGTGATTATTGTTATAGTAGTGATTATTGCTATAGTAGTGATTATTGTTATAGTAGGGATGCGAAGGTCGACAATTGAAGTCGAACTGAATTTCCAGATGTTTCGATCAATAAAATTATCTTATCTTATATTTAATCAATTGCAAATTCTCTTCACTTCGGAACTGGAGTTTTAAAAAATTTGGTTTATAAGAAGTAGGTATGTGCGTATAGCGTGATGTAACAGAGCTAAATTAACAGAAAACATCAGTGTCTTGATAATATAGATTTTGTATAAATCGTAAACTGTATCTTACTTTTAGATTTACACGATGCCTAATTTTTCCATTTATTTGTTGTTGTTGTTGTTTAACGCTCTAGACTCTACATCTACCTGTGCAAGTCACATTTCAACTCTCTAATTACTCTAGAAGTAGATTTCCACATCCAGCGAGCCCCCCATAATGATGTTTAAAAAAAACTAAAAAAAAAAACAACATTCTTTTTTTTAATATATTTTGATTTAGACTAAAATTATATTTCTTTCTTTAAATTATAGCGAAGGGAAAGAAGGTTCAAGGAAATAGGAAGGGATTTCACTCTGCTGAAAAAGTAAAAAAAAACAATAAACATTCTAATTTTTTTTTTTTTTTATTAAAGCTTCATCTGTCTTCCAAGTTCGTTCTACTGATATAGTTTAACCATGGTTTAACAAACCCAACCTTTATTATTGAATTCTTTTAATTCACTGCCATTGTACTACAATACTACATTATTGTAAGCAAATTTAAATAATTTCCATATATAAAACGTTGAACAGTAGTAATCAAAACAACTAATACATTGCCAAAGATAGGGTAGGGATGTATAAATGTTTGTGAGACAAATAAATTATTAAAACCATTTTCTTAATCTAGTTCTTTATGAATTATGTAGAGTCTAGGTTTAAAGATTAGAGTTTACAATAATTTGATTACCAGACGTCCGTCAAACTGAGGACATATCCTCCTTTTAGGGGTCGCGTCTTCCGCTCTGCAGACATTGCCATAAAGTTGGAAAATGTCAGGCCGTCACTCAATTGCCTAAACCCACTAGCTCACTCGCCGAGTTTGTATTATTCTGTATACAATACCTAAAAGGCCAAGATATTGACATGAATGATGTTCACTTGGTTGATCAGCGATGCAGCATGAAATCATTGGCAAGAAACGACAGAACACAACACAGAAACACGACAGAACACAACACAGAAACATGACAGAACACAACACAGAAACACGACAGAACACAACACAGAAACACGACAGAACACAACACAGAAACATGACAGAACACAACACAGAAACACGACAGAACACAACACAGAAACACGACAGAACACAACACAGAAAGACGACAGAACACAACACAGAAACACGACAGAACACAACACAGAAACACGACAGAACACAACACAGAAACATGACAGAACACAACACAGAAACACGACAGAACACAACACAGAAACATGACAGAACACAACACAGAAACACGACAGAACACAACACAGAAACATGACAGAACACAACACAGAAACACGACAGAACACAACACAGAAACATGACAGAACACAACACAGAAACACGACAGAACACAACACAGAAACACGACAGAACACAACACAGAAACACGACAGAACACAACACAGAAACACGACAGAACACAACACAGAAAGACGACAGAACGCAACTCAGAAACACGACAGAACACAACACAGAAAGACGAACACAACACCGAAACTCGACAGAAAGACGACAGAACGCAACACAGAAACACGACAGAACACAACACAGAAACACGACAGGACACAACACAGAAAGACGACAGAACACAACACAGAAACACGACAGAACACAACACAGAAAGACGACAGAACGCAACTCAGAAACACGACAGAACACAACACAGAAAGACGACAGAACGCAACTCAGAAACACGACAGAACACAACACAGAAAGACGAACACAACACCGAAACTCGACAGAACGCAACACAGAAACACGACAGAAACTCAATAATTTTTTGACAACCTCCATCACCCATTTTTTTAAAGTGAATCTAAAGCTACTCAGAGCTCCTGATGTTCTGTACTTTGTACAAAGCTTATATCAATTAACTCTTTCTGTCTGGTACAAAAGTTTGAGCATGTTATTTCTCCCTCACCAATTCTCGAATCAAATTGAAACTTTGCACAATTATTCATTGGCGTAGACAAGACATGAATCAATTAATTAAAAACTTTACCAATTAGTCATTTAATGACTATTTAATATCAGCAATAGAAGAGTTTTATGATCAATTACAGGAAGTGGTCAATAAGGTCCCGAAAAAGGACATCCTTGTTGTACAAGGAGACTGGAATGCCAAAGTAGGAAGTGACTCCTATCAAACCTGGAAAGGCACTTGTGGAAAATACAGTAACCTCTCAACCAATGAACGAGGTCAAAGACTATTAGAATTTGCGAAATACAACAATCTCTTACTGGCTAACACACTAAGATGCCACAAAAATTCGCGTATAACCACATGGCACAGTCCGAACGGAGAGCACCACAACCAGATCGACTATATCATGGTGCAACAGCGTTTTAAGACAAGCATCCATACGGCTAAAACAAGAAGTTTTCCTGGAGCTGACATTGGAAGCGACCATGACCTAGTTATGATGACCCTTAAAGTACACCTAAAAAAGGTAACAAAACAAGGACCTACCAGGATAAAATTTGACTTGGACAAGCTGAAAGACCCCCAAGTAGCTGCCATATTCGAGGCACAAGTAGGAGGACGCTTTGCAGCCCTCAATATCTTGGACTCCAATGACCAAGATATCGATACGCAAGTCAATATGCTAAACACAGCAGTCACAGATACAGCCCTGGAAACATTAGGGAAGCTCCGCCCGCCCAAAAAAACCTGGGTAACAGAGGATATACTCCAACTCTGTGACAAGCGACGGGAGCTTAAAGGGAAAAAGCTGTCCGACCCAAAATATGTCCACGAATACAAAAGCGCCAACAAACGGATTAGAAAGGGAATGAAAGAAGCGAAGAAAAAGTGGATAGAGAATAAGTGTTAAGAAATTGAACAGGGACTTAACAGGAATGACAGTAAAAAAGCGTACCAATTAGTGAAGGACCTCACTACCTCAAAGTATTGAAGAACTAACACAGTACAAGACAAAAACAACAAATGCTTAGCCGAGGACAAAGATGTGTTGAAAAGATGGACGGAATACTGTTCAGAGTTGTATAACTTTGAAATCTCAGGAGATACAGAGATACTTAATGTCCCGGCAGTTTCCAACATCGACGACTATCCGATTCTTCGCTCAGAAGTAGCAGCAGCAATAAAAGCCCTGAAAAAGGGAAAATCGGCCGGAGTTGACAACATTCCTGGCGAACTTCTTCAGGCAGGAGGAGAAACTATGATAAACGCACTCTATATGATTTGCAACAAGATCTGGCAATCAGGAGATTGGCCCAAACCCTGGACCCAATCACTCATAATAACCCTTCCAAAGAAAGGCAACTTACAACTCTGTCAAAACTATCGCACCATCAGCCTCATAAGTCATCCCAGCAAAGTTCTGTTAAAAATTGTATTAAACCGGCTAAAACCGATAGCAGACAACACCATATCAGAAGAACAAGCAGGTTTTAGACAAGGTCGCAGCACAACAGAACAAATCCTAAACCTCAGAATACTCTGTGAGAAATATCTCCAACACCAAGAGAATCTTTTCCATGTCTTTATTGATTTCAAGAAAGCTTTTGATCGAGTATGGCACGGAGCACTCTGGGCGACAATGGAAAAGTACAACATCAATAAAAAACATAATCAAAGTTATCCAGAACCTCTACAAGGATGCCACCAGTACGGTGTACTTCAACAATAATATTGGGGACTAGTTCAAAACCACAGTTGGAGTAAGACAAGGCTGCCTACTGTCACCAACACTCTTCAATATCTTCCTTGAAAGGATAATGGAAGATGCCCTCGACGGCTATGAAGGTACTGTTAGCATTGGAGGAAGAAGAATTACTAACTTGCGCTTCGCAGATGACATTGATGGCCTAGCAGGGACAGAAGAAGAACTAGCTGACCTGGTGATGCGCATTGACAAGACTTCCGCAGCATATGGCATGCAAATAAATGCCGAAAAAACTCAAATTATGACCAATAGCCATCAGGGCTTTAAAAGAGGCTTCAGCATTGGAGGTGAAAAGCTATCTAGTGTTAACAGCTTCAAATACCTCGGAGCTATTGTCTCAGATGAGGGAACAAAACCTGAATTATTGACCCGAATAGCACAGTCCACAGCTGCCCTTTCAAAACTTAAAATAATATGGAAAGATAAGGGCTTAGCCCTCGGCACCAAAATCAGACTGATGCGCTCTCAGGTCATGGCCACATTTTTATATGCTTGCGAGTCGTGGACGTTAAATGCAGAGCTTGAGAGGAGGATCCTAGCAATGGAATTGAGATGCTACAGAAGGATCCTAGGCATCACATTCAAAGACCGCATCACAAACCAAGAATTCAGAGACAGGGTTACTGTTGCGATCGGAGCCCATGACGACATGCTAACTATTGTGAAAAGACGAAAGCTTAAAACCTTTGGCCACATTACAAGATCTACGGGGCTCGCAAAGACCTTCCTTCAGGGAACAGTGCCAGGAAAAGAAGAAGAGGCAGACAGAAAAAGCGATGGGAGGACAACATTAAAGAATGGACAGGCCTGCCATTGAGAGAGGCTCTAAATAAGGCCAAAAAAAAGGAGGAATGGAGAAAGACGGTCGACAAATCTTGCCTGGTGCGCCAACGGTCCAACAGACTAAGGGATAGGGAAAGGTAAAAGTAAGTAATATCAGCAAGGTAAATGAATCCCTCAGTATTTACAGATATGTTTAAAGATGTCGTGTCTGTCCTCTTGTTACCTACGTCACTATAAAAGGGAGGGGGTTGTCTTCATACACTTGGTCATTCTTGGCGTTTAAGAAAGTGACGTAGGCCCTATAATCGTATAATTGTGCAGCTCTATGACCAAAGCACGGCATAAATTGCTTTATAAATTTTTAGTGTAGTTTTTTTTTAAATTAATGTTTTTATGAGGCGAACAGGTGTCTGGAAGCTCTATCTATTTAAATATGTATATTGTATGGGTGCAAGTGTATTAACTCATTGGCAGCTTATGTTTAGAAGAATCTGAGGCTCAACTTTAACGTTTCGTCTAGAACTAAAGATTCAAGAACACAGTGAACACGCTGATAGGGTTGATATGTCTGACATTCTTTTTTTTTTTTTTTTTTTTGTTATCTCACATGTCATTCTGTAACAAACATTATGTGTGAGCTGGTTAAGAAAAGACGGGGGAGGGGGGGGGGGAATGCAGCATGTGTGTTTGGAATAGAAGTCAAGGGGAGGAACTGCTATCAAGACAAACATCATCACGTGGTTCAAAATGGTGTGTGATGTTGTTTTTTTAAAGAACACTTTTGTTTTTTGCCTTTATTGAAACAAAAAAAAATAATAAATATATTCCGTGTTTTTAACGTTTTGGTAACTTAGTGCATAATCCAACTGTTCAAATAGACATTTTATACATTCTATCTTACTCGCTTGACTTGCATGCCTTGAAAATTAATTATTTAAGACTCACTGACATAGATATTCCGTTGAAAGTTTTTGTCTTACTTTTTTTTCACCACCTTTATGCATTTTCTTCTTTCAGGGGAAGGAACTCGTGGTGTCGACACTTTTGGTGAGCATATTTTCTACCTGTTACATAGGCCAGTGAATAAACATGTCACGCCTCTATCCACTCTATCCCATTTAATTTGAGCATTTTTTTTACCTGTTACATAGGCCAGTGAGTAAACATGTCATGCTTTCATCACTTAACTCCCATCTATTGTGAGAATAGACAGTAGAAAATTAATGCTATTCTGAAGAAAGTTGTCAGCATCTCTTTATCCTTTGAAACTTTAGGATATTACCAGTGGCGTAGCAAGGTATCCGTGGGCCCGGGTTCAAGAATATCTTGTTGGGCCCCCTCCTCCAAATAAAACGAATGTAGTGTTTGACAGAACAATTGAATAATCTGAATGTATGGGTTATTAAACAAAAGACATTCCAATACTTTCTGCTCTATTTAACGTAAACTTGACTGCGCTGACAATTTTGTACTCAACAATAAGCAGAACAATTGTATCGAATGTTTCTAATTTCCCTCAAAGTGCTGCAGCTTCCAGGCGTTCTTTTCTTTTGAAGAACACAAAGTCATTTGAGTGATCAACTTTAGTAAATCAAAATATATGAATCTCATTTTCTTAGAGCATTCCTTGATGACCAGCTTGTGGGCAAAAGTATTTGAGTGTACTATAAGCTATGCTCTTCGTATTGGATTTAAAACGCGACCATCTTGAGATGCTGTGAGCAAAAATAAACATACCAAGTCCTAGAAATTTGCAACGTCTTGAACACAGCTGACGGAATCATTTAGGGCCAAGTTTAAGCCGTGCTTAGCACAGTGAAAATGAAAGAGAACAATGGTGTTGATTGGACCTCGGTATTTTGTCCAGAACTTCATTTGTGCGGCTTTGTTTTCCTGTCAAAATTCAATATTCATAACAATTTCAAATAAAGCCTGGTCAGCGGATTTTGTATAAATATAACGGTGTTAACTTTCTTTAAGAACTATGAACCAGATACTAAGCATTTGTCAGAGAAAGACGCTATTCCTGATTAATTTGGACATCTCTCTATCTTCTAGATCTTTGTTATAAAGCTGCACCCCAATTTGGTTTCGCCATCCGTTGTAGCAGAACAAACATATTCAACTTATACGAGACATATGAAACATAGGCCTACTATGGTGTTTAGTTTGCTTGCTAAATATTTAATGTTATTTTTTATATATTTTCTTTTTTGGATTTCATCTCCTTTTTTTTATTCTTTTCTAATGATTACATCACATTTTTTTACACAATACAAAGACAACAAAACAATTTGATGAAGACTTCCGAGTTTGACACTATTTCAAAGTATCTACTTTTTTGGCGAGGATACAAACGTTTTTGAATCACAACTGTTAAAATAGTTTGCTACTTATTTAACTAGGTTGAAAGTCACTTAACATTTCCAATATACCTTTTAGGATAATTAAAACGTTGATGTAACACATTTTAAATACAAAAAAATAAAGAAACTAATTGAGCTTTGAAAAAATTGAATAATTAGTAGCTGTGTCGAAATTTTTTATTCTGAGCATTAGGACTTAGTGTCATCCGTAAGTTCTCACGTGGGCCCCAACTAGTCAAGAGTCATGGGCCCAAGTGCAACGTACCCCTTTGCGTCATTGTTGCTACTGTGGGCCCCTCATGGTCGTGGTCCCGGGTTCATTGAACCCCTTCGCGCCATGGATGCTACGCCACTGGATATTACGTAACTGCTTAACGTGGGAAGGGGGTATACATTTTTTTAAATCATTTTTTTACGAGAGAGAGGGAGGGGTCCTGAAGATTTCTTACGTAACAAAAAATATTAAAATAAAATTTGAAAAAAAAAATTAGATCTATATTTTTTCGTTTTAACTCTCGTGTTCGTGTTTGTAACAGCGCCATCAGCCTCATGGGCGTAGCCAGGATTTTTTTCGGGGGGGGGGGGGAGGGGCGGAGTTGGGGGGGATTTTTTCTACCCCCCCCTCCCCCACTACGCCACCCCCCACCCTGAATATATATATATATATATATATATATATATATATATATATATATATATATATATATATATATATATATATATATATATATATATATATATATATATATATATATATGTGTGTTTGTATGGATGGATGTGTGTGTGTGTACGTAATTAATCTCTATTACATTCTGATCCTTCATTCTTTTGGAAGACGTTTATAGGTTCTTCCTGGAGTTAGTGAAAAATTTGCAGATTCCTCACCATTGCCAGTAAGGGGTCTGGGAGAGCGCTAAGAGCTCCCAGTGCATTATTCTGCTATCAAAAAGTTTTATTTCAAAAACCTAATGTGCTATTCTTACTGACTTAGACCCTCAAGCGCCGTTCGTTGGCAAGCTGTTTCCATAAAAATCTGTCACTGGCAACGTCTGAAGCCTCTTCCCACCTGCTCTGAGGACTTCTATGAAAGTGTGGCGCCAAGTTGTACGAGGATGTCATCGCAACTTTTATTATGCGTATTTCATTTTGTCGGAGAACATGTCCCGCAAACCTCATGCGACGCTCTGTCACAACCTTACTAAGGGGTCGACTCCCACTTCGGCATAGGATTTCCTTGATTAAGACCCGATCTCTATAACTGGCTCCTAAAATCCGTCTTAGCCATCTTTGTAGAGCCACATTTAGTGCTTTTCAATTTCGGCAGATGACTATACATTGCACTTTATTAATGGAACCCAGCCACTGGTAGACATGTGGTACAGTGGTAGACATGTGTAACTTCTCTTGACTACGATCTTGAAATTAGGTGACTAGTTTGCTTTACATGTTATATCGAAAAGGGAAGTTTTATCGTCAAAATCATCTGTTGGGGGGTTTTAAACTAAAATATATCTGGAGGTTTTTTTTTTATTCAAAACCACATTTAGTTACGGTCATAGAATTTGGTGACTGTTGTTTGCTTTAGAAATTATATTGAAGAAAGAGGCTTTCAACCTTAAAACGCTCTGTAGGGGTATTTTAAACTCAAAACTATCTTGAGGGGTTTTAAAGCCATCTGGAGAAGAGGGGTTAAACCTCAAAACCCCCATAGGCTTATCTACACTCAAAGAATTTTAGTGTGTAATTTGCTTTATTTTATATTGAAAAGTTTGTTTTTTTTACATCAAACCCTACTGAAGGGAAATTTAAACTCAAAACACCCAATAGGCTTGGCTACGCTCATAGCATTTTGATTGCGAATTTTTTTATATTTTTTTTATTTTGAAGATTTATTTTTTAACTTCAAACCCCGCTGGCGGGGGGTTTAAACTAAAAACCCATTTGGCTATGCTCATAGTATTTTGAGTGCGTAATTTGCATTTTTTTATATTGAAAAGGTATTTTTAGCTTCAAACCCAGCTGAAGAGGAATTTAAACTCAAAACCCCTTTGGCTACGCTTATACAATTTTTAGTGTGTAATTTGCTTTTTTATATTGAAGAGGGGTTTATCGTAAATTTTGGAAAGGGGTACAAAATCTTCCTTAGATGTGCTCTTGGAATTTGGGGATTGTCGTTTGCATTTTTTTTTTTGTTTTATAGAAGAAGGGGATTTAAATGCAAAACCCTCTGGTATGGGGTTTTAAACTCAAAACCCCTTGGTAATGGGTTTCAAATCCAGAATCCCCCTGGTAGGGAGTTTTAACTTAAAAACCTCCTGGTAGTGAGTTTTAAACTCAAAACCCTGGTAAGGGGTTTTAAACTTGAAACTCTCTGGTAGGGGTTTTCAAACTCAAAACCCCCTGATAGGGGGTTTTAAACTCAAAACCCCCATTAGCTGTGCTAGGGCAAGTGATGGTTTAGTATTAAAACTTCACCTTAAATAAACAAAATTAAAGCAAAAGATCAGTCACTTAACTTCGACCCCCCCCCTGGCTACGCCCATGATAATCAGCCTACATTATGTTTGGTAACACGCTTTATAAATTTAAAGTATCATTATTAACAGATACAGTGGTCCCTTGACTTTCGCGGGTCCGACTTTTACTGACCACTGTGTTGTGAAAGGATTTGCGTGGAGTATGAGTGTCCCCCTTAAGCTACGCCACTGCTCTGTACCTGTCCAGGGGTTGAATGGTTTAGCCTAGCGGGGATAACGTCAGGAATGCAGAACCACAACTGAACGTCTAGGCCTGTCGGTGTAGGTTGTGAGATAGAAACTTAGTAGTGAACAAAAATACTGCAGATTAATATTAAATAGAGCTCTATTAATATGTTACTTTGATTGAATGTTTGTTGTTCAATAACAATTTCATTGGTTGTCAAAAAAATATTAATGAAAAAAATATAACCCACGTTTATTTGTTTTTTTACACCACGGGTTTTCCAACGGTTTATTTACACTCAATGCTTGCAAGTCAACTTAAAACAAATGCATGACTGCCTTGACCCCTATTAGTGATTGAGTCGTGCGCAATGATCCGTTCTGCGCCCCGTTTGCTACGCCAATGGTACATTCACTAGTTTGGCTAATATCAGCTAACATCACTCCAAATAGTTCAAAGACCTTTTCACAACCTTTAAAATTAAAATGAAATTCCCATTTGAAACCTTGAATCCCGCAGAGCTAGTTGCACACTTAATGAATAAATGTTAGCCCTGCCAGGATCTAAAAGAAGTTGTGCTGGACACACTGACACACTAGTCAACAATGGACGTTAAAAACGTGTAAACTGCCAATCATCGGACACGACTAATTGACTTGACATAATTCTTTTCTAAATTATAATAAATGATAATGAAAAACATTGACAGATTTCACCATTCCTGAAGAAGATTGAGACAACGGAGAAAGGGAAGACTGTAGTTCGCTATGAGGGCTTCATCCATGACTTGTTGCAGAAAATCTTCAACATCACAGGCACACAGTTTATCTACGCTGTCCGACAAGACAAGCGCTATGGTCAGCAGCTGGAAAACGGCTCATGGGATGGATTAATCGGAGATGTCTTAAATAAGGTGACATAGTTTCTAGGAGATGTCTTAAATAAGGTGACATAGTTTCTAGAAGATGTCTTAAATAAGGTGACATAGTTTCTAAGAGATGTCTTAAATAAGGTGACGTAGTTTCTAAGAGATGTCTTAAATAAGGTGACGTAGTTTCTTGGAGATGTCTTAAATAAGGTGACGTAGTTTCTTGGAGATGTCTTAAATAAGGTGACGTAGTTTCTAAGAGATGTCTTAAATAAGGTGACGTAGTTTCTAAGAGATGTCTTAAATAAGGTGACGTAGTTTCTAAGAGATGTCTTAAATAAGGTGACGTAGTTTCTTGGAGATGTCTAAATAAGGTGACGTAGTTTTTAAGAGATGTCTAAATAAGGTGACATAGTTTCTAAGAGATGTCTTAAATAAGGTGACGTAGTTTCTAGAAGATGTCTTAAATAAGTTGACATAGTTTCTAGGAGATGTCTTAAATAAGGTGACGTAGTTTCTAAGAGATGTCTAAATAAGGTGACGTAGTTTTTAAGAGATGTCTAAATAAGGTGACATAGTTTCTAGAAGATGTCTAAATAAGGTGACGTAGTTTCTAAGAGATGTCTAAATAAGGTGACATAGTTTCTAGAAGATGTCTAAATAAGGTGACATAGTTTCTTGGAGATGTCTTAAATAAGGTGACATAGTTTCTTGGAGATGTCTTAAATAAGGTGACGTAGTTTCTTGGAGATGTCTTAAATAAGGTGACATAGTTTCTAGGAGATGTCTTAAATAAGTTGACGTAGTTTTTAAGAGATGTCTAAATAAGGTGACATAGTTTCTTGGAGATGTCTTAAATAAGGTGACATAGTTTCTTGGAGATGTCTTAAATAAGGTGGCGTAGTTTCTTGGAGCTGTCTAAATAAGGTGACGTAGTTTCTAGAAGATGTCTTAAATAAAGTGACGTAGTTTCTAGGAGATGTCTTACATAAAGTGACGTAGTTTCTTGGAGATGTCTTACATAAAGTGACGTAGTTTCTTGGACATGTCTTACATAAAGTGACGTAGTTTCTTGGACATGTCTTACATAACGTGACGTAGTTTCTTGGACATGTCTTACATAAAGTGACGTAGTTTCTTGGACATGTCTTACATAACGTGACGTAGTTTCTTGGACATGTCTTACATAAAGTGACGTAGTTTCTTGGACATGTCTTACATAACGTGACGTAGTTTCTTGGACATGTCTTACATAAAGTGACGTAGTTTCTAGGACATGTCTTACATAACGTGACGTAGTTTCTAGGAGATGTCTTACATAAAGTGACGTAGTTTCTAGGACATGTCTTACATAAAGTGACGTAGTTTCTTGGACATGTCTTACATAACGTGACGTAGTTTCTAGGACATGTCTTACATAAAGTGACGTAGTTTCTAGGAGATGTCTTACATAAAGTGACGTAGTTTCTTGGACATGTCTTACATAACGTGACGTAGTTTCTTGGAGATGTCTTACATAAAGTGACGTAGTTTCTAGGAGATGTCTTACATAACGTGACGTAGTTTCTTGGACATGTCTTACATAAAGTGCCGTAGTTTCTAGGAGATGTCTTACATAAAGTGACGTAGTTTCTTGGACATGTCTTACATAAAGTGACGTAGTTTCTAGGAGATGTCTTACATAAAGTGACGTAGTTTCTAGGAGATGTCTTACATAAAGTGACGTAGTTTCTAGGAGATGTCTTACATAAAGTGACGTAGTTTCTAGGAGATGTCTTACATAAAGTGACGTAGTTTCTAGGAGATGTCTTACATAAAGTGACGTAGTTTCTAGGAGATGTCTTACATAAAGTGACGTAGTTTCTAGGAGATGTCTTACATAAAGTGACGTAGTTTCTAGGAGATGTCTTACATAAAGTGACGTAGTTTCTAGGACATGTCTTACATAAAGTGACGTAGTTTCTTGGACATGTCTTACATAAAGTGACGTAGTTTCTAGGAGAGGTCTTACATAAAGTGACGTAGTTTCTTGGACATGTCTTACATAAAGTGACGTAGTTTCTAGGAGATGTCTTACATAAAGTGACGTAGTTTCTTGGAGATGTCTTACATAAAGTGACGTAGTTTCTAGGAGATGTCTTACATAACGTGACGTAGTTTCTTGGACATGTCTTACATAACGTGACGTAGTTTCTAAGAGATGTCTTACATAAAGTGACGTAGTTTCTTGGACATGTCTTAAATAAAGTGACGTAGTTTCTAGGACATGTCTTACATAAAGTGACGTAGTTTCTTGGACATGTCTTACATAAAGTCACGTATGGTAACTTCCTGGTTCTGATCCAAGTTTTAAAAGTTGTCATTATTTAAGTTTTGAAATTATGGTTTGGATTAAGATTTCATTCTCACATTTAATATGGATCTTTTTGTAAACAAAGTGTACCTGGCTCTTAATGTGTCGGCTATTCTTCATTTCATTTACAAAGCACTTCGTTTCTTTCTAAAAAAAAAAAAAAAAAAAAGAAAGATCTACAACTAACCTCATCACATCTAAAATACATTTCTTTCATTCTTTCATTCGTTTTATCATCATTGGAAAACCCAGACGAGTGCACCTCGGTAAAAACCCTACTTTAGCTTTATGACCTAGTCTAACTTTGCTATTCTTAATCTCGGGTTTTCCAATGTGATAAGCGGGTCTTCGTGTGTATATTGTTTTCTTTATTTCTGCATTATGTCATCTTTCTCGACCCCTTCAATCCAAAAATAAAACAAAATAACAAAGAGGTATTTATACTTTTTTGTTTCTACAACTGAAGTCCCTTGCGGACCTCATGATACTCTAAGGCAGTGGTCTTCAATCTTTTTTTGGTCTACCGCCCCCTTTTCGAATTTTTTCTTTAAAAAAATCCGCCAGCGCCCCCCTCTCAGAAAAAACAGTTATAAAGAAGCTTGAGAAGGCAAATTTGAACAAAATATCATCTATTTATTAATTTGTAGGCTGTCAATAACACTTATCCCGCTTGGGAGACGACCGCATGCCAAAGGCGATTGCTGTGAACCCCTTGGCCTATGACTGACGAGCTTTGAGGAGGACTGAGTTACAGAGGTGCCACCCTCCCCCTTGAGTGCTATAAAGTTTTATTCAGGCGCCATTTCGCTCTGGAAAGTACCTGGCAGCATTCTCTGGCAGCAGATAGCCTCTGAGAGAAACAGTTCGAGAGCTCTCACAAAAACTGCGGGACAAACATTTGAGACTCAAAGAAAAGCCATTATTGAAGACAGGCGCAAAAGACGGAAAGAAAACTTATATAGAACACCAGCATACAACGGCTTTGTCTGCATAAAATTTCGGGAAAATATGTAGGTCGCAGTTGTTTGCGTAGTTATGTGAAACACTGGACTCAGCCGTAATCTTCGAAATTGAAGGCAAAAAAGCTAATATTATCATTATACAAAAATTATGACAAATAATTTGCAGTTATTACACAAAAAAATTAATTGTAAAGACTTTCTTTCAAATCCTAAGAATAGTCTCCGTTTAAATTTTTAAATATTAGGACCTACTGTTTTTAGGTTTAATTGTAAATTTAGTTTTATTTTTTAATATAATTATTATTATTGATGAATTCACTACAAAAAGAAATTAAGCTAATGGGAACCTTGTGCCTCCTGCAGTCTGACAATATTAGAAATTTCAAGCTTTAAGTTAGCCAAGGCAAGGCGAAGGTCTCCTCTACTGGCTACACCCAGTCTATTCCTTGGCTTATTCATTAAGTTTGTTACGCACTAAATCTAGGTTAGCCATGTATGTTTACTGAAAAGCTAAAACATAATTCCAATTTCGACCAAAGTTTTGGAATTTTACTGAAACATTTAAATGCAGCCACATCTCTGTTGTGCCTCCAGTGGCGTAGCTAGGAATTTCCATCGTTTGGGGGCCAGGGGGCTTGATATGTTGCGTAATATTTGATTTAATTAATTTAAAAAGTACTAATCTGGGTCCCCGCTTTAAATGGGGGCCCGGGGGATTTTTAAATTTCCCCCCTCCCCCACACTAGCTACGCCACTGTGTGCCTCCTATGTTTACATTCTTTTTACTGAAGACATAGTTTTGTAAATCTATTTTTTCATGCAACTCAATTTGAACATCAGTAATAGATGTTTCATAATTGTCATTTATTTTTATTTGTTTAATTTTAGAAGCGAATCTTAATTTCTTCATAGAGCATTGTTATGTGAATTGCATAGATATCAGTGTCCTTGGGCAGTAATTCATTTGTCAACAAACAAGTTATGTGAGATTGTAAAACTCTTTAAAATAGATTTAATATCTCGATAAAAGAGAAAATGATATTATCAATAAAAGTCTATCTCTTTCCTATCAGTCGGAGGTTCGTTTCATTCATTTGCGTTAGATGCCTACCATGTAAAACATTTTTTTTAGCCTGCTTTAAGTCATCGCCAACCGTTGAATCTTCCCGTTTCTCAAAAAAAAAATGTATTTAAGAGCTTAAAAAAACGAGCCATAACAATTAACAAACCCCTTTCGAAATCCAGCGAACTTCAGTTTACAACAAGAGTCTAACTCCTTTTTCATCATTTGTTTCATAAAACTGTTGAAAGATGCGCTTATTTTCGGCATGGGTTTGTATTTTATTTACAGTTTTATAATTAGATTCAAGTAGAAATGAAATTGCGGGCTAAACTTTTCTTGTGTATCATAACTCACAATGTGAATAGTGAAAAGATTTGTTCTTTATTCTATATTACCTATGAACTATGAAGTCATTGTAGCGTCCAACCACTGATGGTTTCCTATATGTCCTCATAAGCTACATAACTAGACAATTTTGAAATAATATTTCATCTCTAACAGAAAAAAAGTCTTTTATGTTTTAAAATAAATTTAGTTTTAATCAATTTTTCAAAAATATCATAAAAAATTTTAAAAAGCTATGCATTTTTCTAAGCCGTTTTTTTGTTTTTAATATTGTTTTAATTGTAGATTTTTATAATTGTTCATGAATATTCTTAAATTATTTATGGATATCGCTATATGTTCGTGAAGCAGACTTGGTTTCATAACCTCATCTGAAAAGGCCATCAAAGTATAACTTACTTTTTTTCTAGTGGCAATTCACTAAATCTCAAGGAAATATTACATGACATACCAGTGAGTTTTCGTAACAACATTTTATGAATATTTTTTGTTTTTAAAAAGTTAAATTATTCTATTAAATGTTACCTTTAATGTTTTTTGCAATTAACATTTACATATGAATATATTAACCTATGTAGATAAAATAAACTCTAATCTAAAAGGCGTATTACCTACTTTGTTTTATCAAATCTTAAAAGTTTATACGCGCAAGGTCAAAGGACAATAAATACTCTCCAATCATAGCAAAAGAGTAAGAAATTAAAAATAGAAAATGGGATTCCCGAACTCAATTTCTAACGCTGTTTCTGTTCTTAAATTAGAAGCAAGTTAACTTTAATTTGTCTATATTTAGTTTCCCAGCTTTAATGTTGAAGAATTTTTAAATTTGTTTTGTTTCAGAGCACCTTTAGTTTCTTCTTTCCGCCTTTATGCCCAGCGCCCCCTTACCGCCCCATTTTGCGCCCAGCGCCCCCCTAACGCCCCTTTGGCTCTCAGCACCCGCCAAAATCTCGAAAACGCCCCCTAGGGAGCGATATCGCCCCAGTTGAAGACCACTGCTCTAAGGCAACTGAGAATGAGTTCATATAGCAGATTTATCTACTTGGTTGATGCCTTGGTTACGTGCGCACCGTAGTGTAAATGTGGAATGGTGTGAACGCGTGTTGAAAGGAGGGTAGAACCAAAATGGTGGAATCATAGACTTTAAATATAATATATAAGTCTATGGGAGGAATAAAAACAATATGAGTGTTTTCAGTGCTAATTAAAATTAAATTATTTATAAACTATGATTTTGTCGTTTTAGTTTTGTTAGTGAATAGTCTCATTATAGAATAAGACGTAACAGCATTAAACAATGAACATATAGGTCGAGCTGCGTCACTATTGGTCTAGCTGCGTCACTATTGGTTGAGGTGCGTCACTATTGGTCAAGCTGCGTCACTATTGGTCTAAATCATTTCTACATTTGCTTTTTGCCTTTTACTATTCTATTGTAGATTTTTGCTATTGGTTCTATTTACAGGCTGAAAATGTACTGTGACAATTATACAGCTGCTAAAATAATATTTTACTTTTGAAAATGCACTCCCTAATGTTTTAGTCCGTTTAATTGTTCTGTTTAAATGTTATTTTTTATTTTCTAACACATTCAGTGGAGAATTAACTAGCCCATGTTCAAAAATCGTTGTTCATGCCTGTCATTTCAGAAAGCAGACATAGCAGCAGCGCCCCTAACGGAGACATCCAAGCGTAGATCTGTGGTGGATTTCTCAACACCATTCATGTCATTTGGTCCAGTTATCATAATGAAGAGACCGACCAAGAAAGTCATGACCTTAGAGGAGAGACTTCAGAGATTATTTCAACCTTTATCAGACAGGTACTGAGCACATTGCGAATACACTAACCACATTGCGAATACACTAGCCATATTGCGAATACACTAGCTATATTGCGAATAGACTAACCATATTGCGAATACACTAACCATATTGCGAATACACTAGCCATATTGCGAATACACTAACCATATTGCGATGTGAGATTTGCCAAAATACAAAATGACCACACTTTAAAACGTTACTCGTAAATTTACTATTTTAATCAACTTTTTGTTTTTACAGAAGTCTCACTGGCTATGATATGTCTCGTTAATTTAGTCTCGTGAAGTTTGCCCACCCCACCACTGGGGAGGACTGGCTATGATATGTCTCGTTAATTTAGTCTCGTGAAGTTTGCCCACCCCACCCCTGGGGAGGACTGGCTATGATATGTCTCGTTAATTTAGTCTCGTGAAGTTTGCCCACCCCACCCCTGGGGAGGACTGGCTATGTGGGCAAACGGGCAAATGCCCGGTGGGCCGGTCTGGTCGCGACCAAAGAAAAAAAACTTCAATGCAGACAACTTTTAAAAAAAAAAGTGACAGCAGCAAGACACAAAGACACGTTTTCTTGTTGTTGTTGTTTTTTTGTTGTTTTTTTGTAATCCTTATTACAGTTAGTTTTGTTTGAAATTCAACAAGAGTATAAAAAAAAAACAAGGTTACAAAAGACAGTTTGTGTGGAAACACAAACTCAAAATCGGCCACCGAAGAGGTCCACCCAGGCAGGCTTCAATATTTTCAGAAAGAACATCCAAATGAAATTATATCAAAGACAAATGAGAGATAAGAATGGAGAAAGAAGGTTAACAGATCTTGTGTAGTGCCCCAACGGTCCCGCAGATCAAAGGATAGGTGTAAGTGAATGTAAAGTTAGATGTGAACCTGGCCTAACTAGTTCCCCTTTTAGACCTTGTGGTCTACAGGGCAGATGATGTAAAGTTAATCTGTTTTTGTAGCCTAGGGAAATCTTTTGAAAGAGGAGAACGATTAGAATACTTATGACCATGCCACTGATAACTCCTGACGACCATCTTTTATTTTATTTTTTAATCGCTCTTTCTTGACAATAGGCGCGTCATTTGTAGCCTTGAAGTAAGGTTTTATGTGTTTTCTAAGAAAGTCTGACTTCACCCATCCTCAGGATATCATGTCGGCTTTATACATTTTGCTTTAATTCTCTTTAAACATTAATGTCGCAAATTGTGTTATAGGACTTTATCGGTATTTATTTTGATATTTCTATCGATATTTCATTTCTACATGTATATGTAAATTTGTTTATTGATATTCACTTTAGATATCAACACTGGTATATTTATGTGAGCAAATTCACCTGTTTATACCATACTTCCGTCATGATGAGGTTTCTAGAGCCTTTAAAATTGACGGAGTGCTTGTTTGAAATAATCTTGTATGTAGGGTGTGACTCTCTCTCTCTCTCTCTCTCTCTCTCTCTCTCTCTCTCTGCCATTAGGCGTCGATCTGATCTAAATTTTCCCACCCCACTCTATATCACTGGCGTAGATAAACACAAAAACATTTTTTTACATGACCTCTATATTTATACATGTTACATTTTTATTGTTTTTGATGGCTTTTAATTTAATTCTTATGTAATGCGTTACACTTTTTGTCATGTAAATAAAAATGAATATATTAAATATTGCTTATTTCACGATTTTTACAATTACTATTTGTTAGATAAAATGATCAGATGATGAAATGCCAGGGGATGAATTTACCGGGGATGAAATGAGCAGGGGATAAAATGACCAGTGGATGAAGAAACCGGGATGAAGTGACCGGGTTGAAGTGACCGGGAACCATTGTAATATACCCTAGGGAAGTCGGCTTTTCCTGCATTCTGAGCTATAGAAATGCCTTCAGCTCTCACATTAATCATAGTAAAAAAAAGAAAGAGCTAGTAAAATTTATTTAAATAAGGATGGGAGCAATTAAGATCCTTGAAAAAAAACACCTTGGCAGCCTCCCTCCTTGTTGTCATGGTGAGTCCCACAGGTGGAGAAGCGCTGCATTAAGCCATTACAGCACATTAGAGTTTAGAGACATGTCATAACATAAAGGAAATGATTGCTGAATTAAGTCTTTCCGTCCCAAAGAGCAATCCAATGTCTAGTGGTATAAATCAATATGTTTGATAACTGTTCTTTAGTAAAGTACGGATGAACAATGCCAGTAGCAACATTACCAAAGTACTTTTCGGGAAAAGTTTTTGTTTTTTACAAAGCTTATATCAACTCACTCTGGTTAAAAGTGTGTACACGTTATTTCTCCCATAACCATTCTCGAATCAAGTTGAAACTTCGCACAATTATTCATGAACATAGACAACACATGAATCAATTTTAAAAATTATATAATTAATTACTGGTAATTGCTTTTTTTTTTGTTAAATAGCAACAAGGAAAACTAATACTTCAGTATTCACAGATATGGCTAACTTTGTTGGGTTTAGTCCCCTTCAATAATTAGTAACGCTATTTCTCCGTTATGCATTCACTGATCAAGTTGATACTTTAAACAATTATTTATTGTACCGGTAACTAACAAAACATGATTTGTGGTAATTAATTATTTTGCTTGATATCAAATAAGGGAAAATCTTGTACATTATTGGTAGCTATAGTTTTAAAGATTCAGTTCTTTCCCTTTAGATAAGCTTTATTGTTGTTGCTTTTTTTTTTAAGATTTTTTTTCTGGTCATAACATAAAATAAACTCACTAGAAATAAACCATAAACTATAGATCTATGTTTGTACTCCCCAGTGTCTGGCTGATGTCCGGCCTCGCCTGGCTAGTGACCAGCGTTGTCCTTTACGTCATCTGTCACTTCAACCCTTACGACTGGAGGCGACTGGCCAAAGATAGACAGGCGTCGCTTAGGGAGGGCGAATCCTTCACATGTCTCAATAGTTTCTTTTTCACAATGAGCACAGTCTTGTGGCAAGGTAAATTTCATGTAGTACTATGGAAAGGTAAAGTTCAAAGAGTCATAAAATTACTCAGAAAGACACAAAGATAAAGGCAATTTGTTTTCTTCCATACGCTAGGACAAATTCGTACACATTCTTGTTCTTCCCTAGTACCAATATTAGAGCATGGAATGGGTTGCCTGAATTAGTTGAGAACCAATGACTGATTACCATGTTCTATCACATTGACCCATGGATACGCGTAGGATGTAATTATCTTCTATTTTAAGTAACGAATGTAATGGTATAAGATCAGGCCCGGCCTTAGGCCTCTGCAGCCTATGCGGTCGCAGTGGGCCCCGCGCTTTCGTAGGCCCAGCGCTAATTCTAAGTATTAAATTAAATCATTATAACGTAAATAAATTAACAGGGTTTTCGCGACCTCCTGATTTTCCAGGGCCTCCAGGAAATCTCATGAAAAGGCAAAATATACGATAAAGTCCTGAATTTTTTTTAATTTATTCAAATTTCCTGAAGAATATACCAAATTGACATTTTGGGGTGCCAATAAATAAAAAGTGGCATTGCGAGCTTTCATTTGATAAGAATCTATTGCAAGGACGAAAGTAGGCCTATTTTCTAATTTAAAAAAAAAAAAATTTGCTTATCCCTACCCAGACTAGGCCCCGCGCGATCCGTTTCGCATAGGGCCCCGCAAATGCTAGGGCCAGCTCTGTATAAGATAAGATAGTCTTGTAGGCTAATTTGATGTCAATAAACATTTGTATTCAGTTTACTTGCATCGTACTCTAGTCATCCCTTCTCACCGTCTCCTAGGGTACACCAGGTCACCGAGGTCAGTGGGCGCCCGAGTTGTGGTCTGCTTCTGGTGGTTCTATGTCCTTATTTTCCTAGTAATGTACATCGCCAGTATGACCAACTACCTGAGAGTTGGACCAACGCCCGCAATCACAGAGACATACGCGCACATCCAGGTCAGACTTTTGATACGACTTATGTAAATAATACTTTCTCTTCAACTGTTCAAGTCAATAAGTAACCTACTTAATGATGAGTTCAATTGTTTAAATCAATAAGTAACCTATGTAATGATGAGTTCAATTGTTTAAATCAATAAGTAACCTACATAATGATGAGTTCAATTGTTTAAATCAATAAGTAACCTATGTAATGATAAGTTCAATTGTTTAAATCAATAAGTAACCTATGTAATGATGAGTTCAATTGTTTAAATCAATTAGTAACATATGTAATGATGAGTTCAATTGTTTAAATCAATTAGTAACCTATGTTATGATGAGTTCAATTGTTTAAATCAATAAGTAACCTATGTAATGATGAGTTCAAGTGTTTAAGTCAATTAGTAACCTACTTAATGATGAGTTCAATTGTTTAAATCAATAAGTAACCTATGTAATGATAAGTTCAAGTGTTTAAATCAATTAGTAACCTATGTAATGATAATTAGTAACCTATGTAATGATGAGTTCAATTGTTTAAATCAATAAGTAACCTATGTAATGATAAGTTCAAGTGTTTAAATCAATTAGTAACCTATGTAATGATGAGTTCAATTGTTTAAGTCAATTAGTAACCTATGTAATGATGAGTTCAATTGTTCAAATCAATAAGTAACCTATGTAATGATAAGTTCAATTGTTTAAATCAATAAGTAACCTATGTAATGATGAGTTCAATTGTTTAAATCAATTAGTAACCTATGTAATGATGAGTTCAATTGTTTAAGTCAATTAGTAACCTATGTAATGATGAGTTCAATTGTTCAAATCAATAAGTAACCTATGTAATGATGAGTTCAATTGTTTAAATCAATTAGTAACCTATGTAATGATGAGTTCAATTGTTTAAATCAATAAGTAACCTATGTAATGATAAGTTCAAGTGTTTAAATCAATTAGTAACCTATGTAATGATAATAAGTAACCTATGTAATGATGAGTTCAATTGTTTAAATCAATAAGTAACCTATGTAATGATAAGTTCAAGTGTTTAAATCAATTAGTAACCTATGTAATGATGAGTTCAATTGTTTAAGTCAATTAGTAACCTATGTAATGATGAGTTCAATTGTTCAAATCAATAAGTAACCTATGTAATGATGAGTTCAATTGTTTAAATCAATAAGTAACCTACTTAATGATGAGTTCAATTGTTTAAATCAATAAGTAACCTATGTAATGATGAGTTCAATTGTTTAAATCAATAAGTAACCTACTTAATGATGAGTTCAATTGTTTAAATCAATAAGTAACCTATGTAATGATGAGTTCAATTGTTCAAATCAATAAGTAACCTATGTAATGATGAGTTCCATTGTTCAAATCAATAAGTAACCTATGTAATGATGAGTTTAATTGTTTAAATCAATAAGTAACCTATGAAATGATAAGTTCAAGTGTTTAAATCAATTAGTAACCTATGTAATGATGAGTTCAATTGTTTAAATCAATTAGTAACCTATGTAATGATGAGTTCAATTGTTCAAATCAATAAGTAACCTATGCAATGATGAGTTCAATTGTTTAAATCAATAAGTAACCTATGTAATGATGAGTTCAATTGTTTAAATCAATTAGTAACCTATGTAATGATGAGTTCAAGTGTTTAAATCAATAAGTAACCTACATAATGATGAGTTCAATTGTTTAAATCAATAAGTAACCTATGTAATGATAAGTTCAATTGTTTAAATCAATAAGTAACCTATGTAATGATGAGTTTAATTGTTTAAATCAATTAGTAACCTATGTAATGATGAGTTCAATTTTTTAAATCAATTAGTAACCTATGTTATGATGAGTTCAATTGTTTAAATCAATAAGTAACCTATGTAATGATGAGTTCAAGTGTTTAAGTCAATTAGTAACCTAATTAATGATGAGTTCAATTGTTTAAATCAATAAGTAACCTATGTAATGATAAGTTCAAGTGTTTAAATCAATTAGTAACCTATGTAATGATAATTAGTAACCTATGTAATGATGAGTTCAATTGTTTAAATCAATAAGTAACCTATGTAATGATAAGTTCAAGTGTTTAAATCAATTAGTAACCTATGTAATGATGAGTTCAATTGTTTAAGTCAATTAGTAACCTATGTAATGATGAGTTCAATTGTTCAAATCAATAAGTAACCTATGTAATGATAAGTTTAATTGTTTAAATCAATAAGTAACCTATGTAATGATGAGTTCAATTGTTCAAATCAATTAGTAACCTATGTAATGATGAGTTCAATTGTTTAAATCAATTAGTAACCTATGTTATGATGAGTTCAATTGTTTAAATCAATAAGTAACCTATGTAATGATGAGTTCAAGTGTTTAAGTCAATTAGTAACCTACTTAATGATGAGTTCAATTGTTTAAATCAATAAGTAACCTATGTAATGATAAGTTCAAGTGTTTAAATCAATTAGTAACCTATGTAATGATAATTAGTAACCTATGTAATGATGAGTTCAATTGTTTAAATCAATAAGTAACCTATGTAATGATAAGTTCAAGTGTTTAAATCAATTAGTAACCTATGTAATGATGAGTTCAATTGTTTAAGTCAATTAGTAACCTATGTAATGATGAGTTCAATTGTTCAAATCAATAAGTAACCTATGTAATGATGAGTTCAAGTGTTTAAATCAATTAGTAACCTATGTAATGATGAGTTCAATTGTTCAAATCAATAAGTAACCTATGTAATGATGAGTTCAAGTGTTTAAATCAATAAGTAACCTACGTAATGATGAGTTCAACTGTTCAAATCAATAAGTAACCTATGTAATGATGAGTTCAACTGTTCAAATCAATAAGTAACCTATGTAATGATGAGTTCAATTGTTTAAGATAAGATCTATACTCTCTAGTATTCCATATGTCATTTGGTCTTTCAGCATTTAGCTTCAGATTTGTATTTGCGTTTACAGCTGAACTGCTACTTACTCTCTGAAGTTTCTCTGTGTAGTGAATCTATCACGTTGTTCTATTGACATATTTACAATTAACATAGAGCCATCCATGTCTAGTATAAGTTATTCTAGACTGTATAAGCCTAATGGCTATATGTGTTGGCTCTGTTAAGGTTTTTGGTCAAAGAGGGTTTTGTAATTTGGGTGAGTCGTGTATCCTTTGACCTCGGAGGCGAAGTACGAAAGAGGTTGGAACACTACCGATCTTTTGTGTGTGTGTGTGTGTAAATTCTGGATAATCTCCCCCAGTGGTTTGTTCGCGTGGTCCCTTTTTACTGCTTTACTGGTGCTGGTGGGTTCATGGTTTATGTCCTGATCAGGACTGTCTTTTTTTGTTGTTGTTATTCACAATTTTCTCTCATTGCTTAAAGCTGCATATAGGCCTATACGTATGTCAATTGTAAGCATCATTCATTGTTTTAGCAGTTAGCTTCTCATTGTTTTATTCAATTTTTAAAAAATGCGTGATGCTAATTAATTGATTAAATATGTTATTTTATTTCTCACGATCAAATATCAAAACTGTACAAATTTAGAGTTAGAGTTGGCCTCCTTCAGTCGTAGAGCGACTATAGGTCATCTTGAACACTTATTCATATGACTGTGGAGCCTTATTTTGGAGAGATACTCCCGTCCACAAATATTGCAGGTTAAAGTGGCTTGCGCTTTGGTGGTAGAGGAGCTGGCTACTTTTTCGCATGACACGCTTTTCTTCCAGAGCTTTGGCCCATGTTTTTTCGCTGTCCATAGCTTTCTTGGTCACTGTCTCTCTCCATCTAGTGCGGTCTAGGGCTATGTCTTCCCAATGGTCAATATCAATGTTCACTGATTTGAGGTCCCGTTTTATTACATTTATGTAACGGATGTGGGAGCGAGCAGTTTTTCTCGAGCCAGACGCGAGTTGCCGTAGAGAATGACTTTCGGGATGCAATTGTCCTCAATCCGGCGAACATGTCCAAGCCAACGCAGGCGGCGTTGTACAAATTCAATAGCAATAAAAATGTTGAGTTTGTTGTACATCTATACATGTATAAGTCTAATTTGTTTTTCACCAGACCATTGAAGATTTGGTGAATCAAGATGAGATGAACTACGGAGTCATCAGCAGCGGAGCTACCAGAGTTTTTTTCGCGGAATCTGAGGTAATAAACATTTATTTGCCTTTAAGCCAACATACAATAGCAATAGTAATAATAATAATAATTGGAGGTCTGGAGGCCATGAGCCAATGAAGGAGTGGAGGTCCGTAATAATATTTTCTAATTTAAAAAAAATCCATACATTTTCTCAATAATTTATTGACAACAAAGAAAATTATTGAATCAAAGTGTTGTATTTTATTGTTGTATTTCAAATAGAATCGATATTAAAATAAAACTAAATTATTGCGTTAACGAATTAAACGTTTGCAAACCTTTTCGACGAAAAGTCGAATCATGATTTACCTGAAATCTAGCTTACGGAGTAAAAAAATAAATTTGATATTTTTAAATGTCAATTTTGGGGGCCCTCAATTTCTTGTGGATTCCCAGGAGTAGTAGCTCTGCCTGCCCTTCCCCAAATCCGGCCCTGATAGTAATGATGACCTTTATATTGTTTTAACTTTCATTTTTTTTAAACTATTTTAGCTTGAGGTTTTCAAGAAGGCCAACGATAAAATGACAAAAAGTAACACTTTTGTGAACAGCTTGGAGTCTGGGATTGAGAGAGTTCGCAAATTAAAGAATTTCGCACTCATAGCAGAATCGGCGATGGCCAAGTATTATACGAAACAAAAGCCTTGTGACATCTATATGGTTGGAGACTTTACAACACTCGGTAACATGTTCTTGAAATGTCAGACTAAGTTAACTAGAAGCTAGATATAGAGATCAGTTGGTCCAACTAGCTCAGTCTTCAACAACCGTGTGCCCCCCCCCTTGAATCTCCTAAAAGTGTATTTTAAAATTTAAACCAATTATGCTGAGGAACAGTGACCAGTAAAATTACAAAAAGTACAATGTACGCAAAGTTAACAAACATGGCGACAGGATAGTCCATATACATTAAATGTTTAGATATCACTTTTGGCGCTCCCTACGCTTCGACGCCCAGGGGCTATCATCACGCCCTCTCCCCCCTCCTCAGTAGGCCACCGTCTCCCCAACACTATTTGCTTTAACCTCCGAAAATTGCTTATTGTTATCCAGCCCCCTCGAAACTAGTCCCGTGGCTCAATGTTATCCATGTGCAGCCACCTCGTAACTAGTCCCGTGGCTCAATGTTATCCAGCCACCTCGTAACTAGTCCCGTGGCTCAATGTTTTCCAGATTCCAGCCACCTCGTAACTAGCCCCGTGGCTCAATGTTATCCAGATTCCAGCCCCCTCGAAACTAGTTCCGTGGCTCAATGTTATCCAGCCACCTCGTAACTAGTCCCGTGGCTCAATGTTATCCAACCGCCTCGAAACTAGTCCCGTAGCTCAATGTTATCCATGTGCAGCCACCTCGTAACTAGCCCCGTGGCTCAATGTTATCCATGTGCAGCCACCTCGAAACTAGTCCCGTGGCTCAATGTTATCCATGTGCAGCCACCTCGAAACTAGTCCCGTGGCTCAATGTTATCCATGTGCAGCCACCTCGAAACTAGTCCCGTGGCTCAATGTTATCCATGTGCAGCCATCTCGAAACTAGTCCCGTGGCTCAATGTTATCCATGTGCAGCCATCTCGAAACTAGTCCCGTGGCTCAATGTTATCCATGTGCAGCCACCTCGAAACTAGTCCCGTGGCTCAATGTTATCCATGTGCAGCCACCTCGTAACTAGTCCCGTGGCTCAATGTTATCCATGTGCAGCCACCTCGTAACTAGTCCCGTGGCTCAATGTTATCCAGCCACCTTGTAACTAGTGCCCACAGTGCATATGAAGCCGCAGAGTTTCGATTCCATTGAACTCGATGATTTCTTGAGGTAATGTGGCCCTCAACGACCTTTTGTAATGTTATATCACCCCTAGGAACAAAAGGTTGGATACCACTGCATACATCTAGTACAGCTTAGGAAATGTACGGTTTTACTGGTTGAACTATACTGTAAAAACATGGCTAAAGTATTATTAACTGAAATATTTATATAGGCCATTATAGGCCTATATATATATATATGTGTGTGTGTGTGTGTGTATATATATATATATATGCGTGTATTTATGTGTATGTGTGTATATATATATGCGTGTATTTATGTGTGTGTGTGTGTATATATATATGCGTGTATTTATGTGTGTGTGTGTATATATATATGCGTGTATTTATGTGTATGTGTGTGTATATATATATGCGTGTATTTATGTGTGTGTGTGTATATATATATGCGTGTATTTATGTGTGTGTGTGTATATATATATGCGTGTATTTATGTGTATGTGTGTATATATATATGCGTGTATTTATGTGTGTGTGTGTGTATATATATATATGCGTGTATTTATGTGTGTGTGTGTGTGTGTATATATATGCGTGTATTTATGTATGTGTGTGTGTGTATATATATATGCGTGTATTTATGTGTGTGTGTGTGTATATATATATGCGTGTATTTATGTGTGTGTGTGTGTGTATATATATATATGCGTGTATTTATGTGTGTGTGTGTGTATATATATATATGCGTGTATTTATGTGTGTGTGTGTATATATATATATATGCGTGTATTTATGTGTGTGTGTGTGTATATATATATGCGTGTATTTATGTGTGTGTGTGTGTGTATATATATATATGCGTGTATTTATGTGTGTGTGTGTATATATATATGCGTGTATTTATGTGTGTGTGTGTGTGTGTATATATATATATATATATGCGTGTATTTATGTGTGTGTGTGTGTGTATATATATATGCGTGTATTTATGTGTGTGTGTGTATATATATATATATGCGTGTATTTATGTGTGTGTGTGTGTGTATATATATATATGCGTGTATTTATGTGTGTGTGTGTGTATATATATATGCGTGTATTTATGTGTGTGTGTATATATATATATATATATGCGTGTATTTATGTGTGCTCTAAGGTGTTTACTCCTTGGCCTTTCCGCTGAACTTCAATCAAACTCTGGTCAGAGAAATCAACATGGCCATTGTCAGAATGCGAGAGTCTGGTGGGCTGAAAGCACTTGAAGACAAATGGTTCTCCGGACAGTGCAAGGGCTTCCTTCTAGAGCAAGAGAGTAGTAGCAAGCTTCAGATCCCGCCATTTTACGAAGTGAGTTCTTTATTAGGTCATTATTCTTGTGAAGACTGTTAAAGGTTGGGGTTTTTTTTTTTTTCATTATCTCCCTTTAGCCTAAATTTAACAAATTTTTAATTTAAAAAAAAAAAAAGAAAGGGAAATAAAAAAAAAGTAGGCATTTGCTTTTTTTTTGGCCCATATGGATTTTCTCCCATTCTTCACATAAGTTATTTCTATGCAAAACAAATCACACCCACTTTTATACCTTTAATGGCTAGTGACTGGACTTCATTTTTTAATGTTACACACAGACAAAAAGAAATCGCACTCTATTCTCTTCATTAATCTTTGTTATAGGACATTGTTATTTAGTTTTTCAATGTTATGTATACTGTTATATATTTATATGATACTCAAAAATAAGATCTACAGAACAACTTTCTTTTTAGGTTGACCTTGGATCCTTTTCTGGAGCTCTGATTTTATTGGGACTTGGTCTGATATTAGGCAGCATAGTGACAGCTCTAGAGATTTGTTTATTCAAATTAGCTGAATCTGTAAGTTCACTCGTTATCAAATAAATATAAATTCATGAGTACAGAAAGTGTACTGGGGAGACCAGCAGGAAAAAGAAACTATACTTTAATACTTATTAAATTTATAAGAAAATGAACATGTTTCACTTATGTTATTGTCAAATTTGTTTATTTTTGTTTTTGAATTCTTTAGTCTGAGAAAGAGGAAGAAGAAAATCAAGAAAAACTGAACGAGCCAAAACATATTCCCCTGGCAGCTGACATGGAACCAATTACTGATGTCTGATTAGTTTCTTGCCTTAGAATTCTAGAGTATCTTTAAAGTATTTTTTTTTATGTTTAGAAGTCTTTACACTTAGCCTAACTATTTCATTTTGAATTAATTAATTTAATTAATTATTTTAAAAAGTGTTTTATTCTTTTTTTTCATTTCAATCACCAAAATAAATTCACTAAATGTTCTTTACTAAAATTATAAGCTATTACTTGTGACCAACACTAAAACAATCATTTATATGAGCTGCAATACATTTGTCAATTGTGTTTAGTGTACGTTATATTACAGAAAAAGAAAATTAAAGCTAATAATAGTTCTGGGTCTAAGTTTAATTTTTTTTTCTTTGTCATTGGTGTATGTATTAGTTGTCTGTGTGTGCATGTCCTTTTTTTTTGTCTTCCCTGCCATGATTTTCAAATCAAAGAAGTTCTATTTATTTTTTCACCTACTGTGTTTTAAGCACTCATTTATTTTTCTAAATACACATTGTACATTTGCCTGCTATTTCTGAATACTTCAAACTAAATGTCCAGTTTGTGTGAAATATTAACTATTGTGAAAAAAATATTTATCAAGTAATTTTTTTGGTTTAGAAATGGCAAATTTAAAATTAACAATCTTTTGTTCTTGTTTTTTTTTTCATCTTATCTAAAATGTAATTTTGAGAAGCTAATTGTTTACACTTAGAAAGTAGTGTGAGTGTTTTAAATTATTCTTGTACATAATTGTATGAGTATTTTAAGGTGTATATTACAATAGTCTAAGCCATTTGCCAGTGTGTCTGTGTGTGTGCGTGTATGTTAACCAGTGTGTTAATGAGGCTATTGAAATTTAAAAAAAAAATGGTTTGATTTTGTTTTTATTTTTTACACATTTTTGTATGTTGTGCCCTTCATGCTAAATACTGTCAAAACAACTGAATCACAAACTCTAAGGCCATATCACAAGGTCATCAGGGCTCGGGAAAACCTTCCAACAAGGAACAGTACCAGGAAAAGAAGAGGAAACATAAAAGAAATCAAAGATAAAAAACAGAGAGGAGTGGAAAAAGAGTGTCAACAGATCTTGTGTGGCGCCCCAACATGATATGTGAAGGAGAAGGTGAAAAATGCAGTAGGATGTCTGAAAGCTTTTCTAGAAGTTATAAATAGATCATAGTTTGTTTCCTATCTCTAAATTACAAATTCAATCTCAGATCAATACATTCAAAAGACCTGTAAAAGTTAAGACCAATGTTTGGACATACTTTCATGCATGTGATAAAAGAATAAAATTGATTTTAATACAATTAAGAATGGCTAAATTTTTTAAAGTTTCTAATAATTAAAAGTTTTTTTAATTTATTTTTTTCATTGCACATTCATTTTGATTCTTATAGTTGGTTTATATAGATTGTCTAATTGTATTTGTTTGAAATTTTTTCTTTTAATGTTATACTTGATTTTTATTTTACCTTTTAAAATGTATAGATTCTCTATAAAAAAAAATTGTCTAAATATTGCCAATTTTTATTTTATTATTTTTTAAGTGATGTGATTACCTAGTTGTCATTCTCCTTTATCTTATCTTATGAAATACAGACGTTACTTCACAAAAGACGATGATTACATCCTACACGTGTTTCCTAGGTCAATCTAGTCATTTCTATTAATCAATGACTTAAATTCTGCCAAGTCACTGGTTTTCCTGGCTGACTCAGCCAACCCATTCCATGCTCTAATAGCATTAGGGAAGAAGGAGCATTTATACAAAATGTGCCTTTATTTTTGTGTCTCTCTAAATATTTTATAGGTTTTGTATTTTCCTTTAAAGTCTTCTATCCTAAATGGTTTCTAAATAAAGTGATTTGACTAAAGGTGTTATTCTAAATAGTGATATAGATTGGAACCTATTTTAAAATTAGAAGTCTTTTCATGTAACCTCAAACAGTTTTTAATTCACTTGACTTCAAATCTAATACAGAGTTCAATTTACAAATAAAAAATCATCTTGGAAAGATAATGCAAGTGTCAGGTGAACATACTTGCAGATTACTTTTTTCCAATTTGATGCACATATATGTGTCTGTTTCTTTGTCTCATAGTGTCTCTGAACTACAACACTGATAGTCAAGAAGTGAGTGTCTTCTGAGTGGTAGAGCTATAAGTCTGGGGTGACTTGCATTTAGAGCAAAATTATCTAATTCTTTGAAAAAATGTTTGTAGTCTATAAGATAGGACTAGAATATCAGCAGGACTTTAAATCTAAAACCACTAACATTTAATAAGTACTTATCTTTTTGCAAATAAAGTTTTTTTCTGTTGCCAAAATTGTTCATTAACTCAGAGATAACAAAAAATGAATTTTTCCTTGCAAGCTTTCAACCTCAAGATTGGGTAAAAACAAAAAAAAATTAAATTGTATCAATCTGTGTATTTTATGAATAGATTTCATGTCTTCCATCAAGTTTCATTTCCTTGTATTAGATTTGAAATTTGTACAATTTAATACATTCTGAAAGTTATTAAAAAGAAAAATGTATTAATTAGCTGTTTTATTAAAGGTTTACATTGATTCACAAACATAAAATAAAAAGTCACTGGTTTGATATACTGAATTTCATTGTCAATTTTTATCAAGTGATCTTTTTTTCTTTAACTTAGGGATCTCTATACAGAATAGCACAAAATAGACTATTAAAAATCTCATAAGGCAAAGATTGAAAAATATATTTGCAAATAAACTATTGCCAGAGAAACAAAACACAAAAGAAGAAGAAAGAGGGTTAGATATTTTACTGCTTTTATTATATAAAATTTTATAAAGTAATCTTGTCTCCTAAGTTATGTAATCCAGAGACTGTAAAAACATGCAAAATGATTATACATAGAAAAAGTTCTACACAAAAAAATGTTCAGGCTGTCATTATAAGAAAATAATTTGATAACAAATTTTTAAAATGTCTTCAATTGTCAAAAAAGCTTTATCTTACAAGAAATATAGCAAAACATAGTTGAAAGATTACTGAACAGTGCAGTATATCACCTGGATATGAGACCCAGCTTTGACCTAGATAATTTATCACATTTAATGCACACAAAGCCCTTTACTACTTGAGGCTTATATAAATTTCAAATTGGCTGCAACAAGTTAAAGCTGCGTCTGACCCTCTAGAATTGCACATTTTCCTTTTAAGTAAACTAATTTATGTTTGTATCATTACTGTCTAGCTGTATCAAGTTATTTTTTCAAGAAAATGAGGATTGATTTTTAATAAGAATAATATTTTTTCATCAGTTATGCTCAAATAAAATCAAATTGGATCTGGTCAAGTTTGATTGGATCTGATCTAAGAATCAACAACAGATATTATTTGTACAGATATAAAGAAATGTTTCAGAACTTGTGCCTTTCTTTGGACTGCAACATCTGATGGAACAATGAATACATCTTGACTCTTTTCTAGCAGATCAAAGTCTGTAGTGAAAGAAACATTTGGTATTCACAGCCTTCTACAATGTTATTGTTTTGTTTTATAAATCTTGATGTTGATAAAACATAAATTCTACAAAGTAAGACAAATGTAATTAACATTTCTAAATTACTCATTACCATCCCAACATCTGAGCTTAGACCAAAGCATGACTGCATGTAAACTTGCAGTTACAATCAGTATATTAAGCCTAGAACCATTAATGGGAGTGAAAAAGGCTACAAGAATTATCAAGCAAGCAAAACCTGTAAACATCATAAATTTCAGAACTGGAAAATGTAGAATAGTACTTAACAGTTGGCAGTCTGAGTTTTGTCAACAAAAATCATATTGCATTTTTATCTGATAGTTATAGCTTGGCCAGGCAGTGGATATTAGACAGATATCTGATAGTTATAGCTTGGCCATGCAGTGAACATTAGACATATATCTGATAGTTATAGCTTGGCCAGGCAGTGGATATTAGACAGATATCTGATAGTTATAGCTTGGCCATGCAGTGAACATTAGACAGATATCTGATAGTTATAGCTTGGCCATGCAGTGAACATTAGACATATATCTGATAGTTATAGCTTGGCCAGGCAGTGAACATTAGACATATATCTGATAGTTATAGCTTGGCCAGGCAGTGAACATTAGACATATATCTGATAGTTATAGCTTGGCCAGGCAGTGAACATAAGACAGATATCTGATAGTTATAGCTTGGCCAGGCAGTGAACATTAGACAGATATCTGATAGTTATAGCTTGGCCAGACAGTGAACATTAGACAGATATCTGATAGTTATAGCTTGGCCATGCAGTGAACATTAGACATATATCTGATAGTTATAGCTTGGCCAGGCAGTGAACATTAGACAGATATCTGATAGTTATAGCTTGGCCAGGCAGTGAACATTAGACAGATATCTGATAGTTATAGCTTGGCCAGGCAGTGAACATTAGACAGATATCTGATAGTTATAGGTTGGCCATGCAGTGAACATTAGACAGATATCTGATAGTTATAGCTTGGCCATGCAGTGAACATTAGACAGATATCTGATAGTTATAGCTTGGCCATGCAGTGAACATTAGACATATATCTGATAGTTATAGCTTGGCCAGGCAGTGAACATTAGACAGATATCTGATAGTTATAGCTTGGCCATGCAGTGAACATTAGACAGATATCTGATAGTTATAGCTTGGCCAGGCAGTGGACATTAGACAGATATCTGATAGTTATAGCTTGGCCAGGCAGTGGATATTAGACAGATATCTGATAGTTCTACTGCATGTCAAGACAACACGCCAAACAATTGAAAGAAAAGGTTTTGATCTCAGGCTAAAGGAAAAAGTCCTTATGAAAAGATGGAAATTCAAGGTGGAACATACCTTATCACAGTGGACTATTTTCCCACTATCTGAAACTTTCACTTATGTTTCCATCAATCAATTCAAGTCCATCAGAAGTCTAGAGCATACTCTCTGATTAGGTCAGCAGAGACAACATTCTCTTCATATCTCTATTAGATGCTTGTCTCCCTTTTTTTATCAATGTTAGAGCATCTACAAAGAGATACATGAAGCAATAGTTCCTACTTTTCTAATGCCACTTAAACACTATTGCCAATAACAATGACATTTGGTTCACCCTCCACTACTGCCATGTTAATTTGGCTATAAAATAAGACACAAAAACTCTTTGATTGGATTGAGTAACTTCTAGCATTAATAACCTGTTTATTGTTCACCCTGCGAGAACTGGAACATAAACACAAGGGCCAGTACTCTTATAGCATGCCTGAAAATGCCCGAATACAAAATAAAATATCATACAATACAATAAAATAAATGCATAGTAAAAATTATGATAAAAAGAATGCCAACAATTTCAAAAGACATAGAAATAAATAATATCAAGAAAGTTTGAAGTTAACCTCCAAAATGGGAAAGTTAGTCAAGACAAAAGTTTTAAAGACATTGTCAATTATGGGGAAGGCACACAGTTTTAACATATTGTTGTAAGTAAGCTGTACCCCCCTGAATGGTAAAGTGCTTGGCTTCTGAACTGAAGGGTCTTGGGTTGGAATCCCACTGAAGACTGGGATTTTAAATTTGGGGATCCAACTCTGAGTACCTAACATATGCTGTACCCCCTGAAAATAGTATTAGTTTAGAACACATTACCTAGGCTTTAGTTTACCAGCCTTGTGCAGGCTGTTGACTTTTTTTAAAACCAACTTGTCATTTCAACCAACTAAAAACAGCTGCTGACCAGAAAAAATGGAGGGATTTGCTTAATTAAGCTGTCACAGCACCCCTACGACGAAAGTAAAGGAACAGATGAATGAATGAATGAATTTCACACTGAGATGGGGTGCACATTGGTGTGAAGAAGACTATTAAGGTGACAACCCCTTATGCTTATGATAGAATTCTCATAAAAATGTGCATGTGATTGTTACATAAGATGATTTTATTAGTTTCAATTCATTATTTTATTGGTTCTTTCATCCAATTATTACTGCATCTGCTTGGAAAAGAATAATGGATGGAATGGACTGTGAATGCAGTTCCATATCAATAGCTTGTAAAAACAGCAACTCAAAAATTGGTGAGTTTTTGGGAACCCCAATATGTATCAGTTTGAAGAAATGAAACTGCATTGATGCCCTTGTTAAGGGAACCTTCAAATCTCAGAAAAAAAATAGGATTATGATAGATTTTTTGTTTAAAGGCATCAATCCCCAAACAAAACTGAAAGCGAATCTAAATCTAAACAATCACATTGCACTCTTACAGTGACCACAAGATCTAGTCTCAACACGCCTTTTTTTTTTACATTTTAAATTGACTGTCAGGACTGAGTTCTCGTCAGCCTGGGTCTCCTGTTAACTGTAGAGAAGAAGGTTGTTGACTTCAAAACTGTTAATGTTTTGGATTGTTTTACTTTGTGTAATGCTTTTTGAATGGAATGTAATTCATAATAAGGTAGTGTGGTTTTGTTCCTAGTCAAGGACAGTTGGACTTCTGGTTAAGGATAGAGTTGAAGTGTAGACTCTAATTATTTTCTGTACTTTCATTATTCAGTCTATGGGATATTGAGCTGTTATATTTCAATTGATACTGGACATTTCATTTGTCAGAACTGAGACTGTATTATATTACAGCCTATGTAATAAACATGTTATATGTCTGTGAATTGGCATTCTGAATCTTTATTCTGTTGTTGTATGTGTTGTTGCAGTATTGCCCAGGACTTGGGTACATTTAGTAATCAGCATTGAAGTACACATACGTAGGATTAGAGAAGAAAAAGAGCCTTGACATTGACAGACTCTAATTTTTAGATCTAGATACTGTTAAATTTTAGCAATAGCAAGATTAGAGTCTAGGTTTAGATAGTCACTAAGTCCCTTGGCCTTTTTAACCCTTAGAAATATTCCTTTATAAGCATTGTATTTTCAAAGTTTTTTGTTATCTACCAGATCTACTACTGTATGTGCAAGAAGTGATTACACTGGTGCTGTATTACTTGCTTCAGGATAAATGTACGCTTTCTATGAATTATATTGCTGGATGCGCCAGAAGGGGGGTGCAAGGTGGTGCACTTGCACCCCCCCCCTGGATTCTGAGTAGCCCAATTCTAGCCACTTTGTATCACCTTCCACTGAAGTGTCCAGTTGTAAAGATAAGTTAATGTTGTAGTAGACTAGCCTAGGCAGTAACCAAGTTTCTACACATTCAAATCAACTGAACAAGTAGTGCTTCCAGGGATGTACAATTGTAAAGATATGATATTATTGTAAGAAAACTAGAATAGGCTAATCTGTAGTTCATGTTCGACCATGTACGGTCTATAGCACGTTAGTTATGGCGATTTGTTTTCATTTGCACATAATTATAGTTACTATTATATTTAGTTAAGGACTAGAATATGATAAATGTTTTTTGTTCTTGTTGTTTTTTTGCCTTGGAGGAGAAATCCTTGCCCGTTATCTTTTGATGTGATAAATGTTCTAGTTTCTTTGAACAAAAGTAAAGAGTGTAAATGCATTAACGTCTTGTGGATTTGCATTTGGTGTCAGCGCTCGATAAAATAACAAGTTAAACACATCCACCAGTTTATGATTGAAGCGATACAAGAAAGTTTTTCACATGCCATCGTCCGAGTCAAAATAATTTGGATCACCGGAGCATTGGCAGCAGCAAGAAACAAAAAAAATACAAGCTGCAGAATCATGAATTAACTGCATTAGCTGGGTATTTAGGTGATGAAATTGTAGATATCTCAGACACTAAGCAGATGTCTTAGAGCGTTCGGTTTGTTGATTGTGATTGTAGTCAACTTTATTGGTTTAGTTCCTGTTGTTCAGAGAGACTCACTGCATCTGGCTAACGTCATTATCAGTAAATACATTATGTGTAGTTTAGACATGGATAAACTACTCGGCCAATGCTGCCCCACGATGGCTAGCATTCTTCTTCCATAACAGCCCTTAGCGATAGTGTTGGTGCTAAATTTACCTCTTTTGTGTGAGATACAAAAGGACTGAGAAATACTAATCCATTCATGTTTTAAGTCTTAACTTTGACATCTTTGACTGTTTGGCGGAACTTAAAATAATCACTGCAAGTGAAATCAGAAATTATTAATTAGAAAAGCTATTGACAGTTTCGGCAGCCACAGTCAACGTTAGCAGTTTTTGTTTGATGGAACGTAGGGAAGCACGGACCTGAGGGATAAAGTTAGCAATGTATACAGTAAATACTTTGTCTACGTGTTTAGTTTCTTATTTGTTTATTTCACAAAATAGAAGTATTTACTGTGCATTTAATATCGATAGGTATGGGGGGGGGGGCCAAATAAGGGGCAACTCTTCTCTTTAATATTCTCCGTAACATGAAACTTGAGGCTACGACTTTGAGCCATAAGTAGCAGCTTGCACCCCCCCCCCTGCAAAAAATCCTGCAGGCGCCTATGCTAATTAAATATGTTTTCTTTTGTGAAAATCCTTTACATCTACAACCAACTGGTGCTGCTACTAGTAACATGTGCCAAAAGTGGATCAACTGTTACTGGTAATATCACAAAAACTGCTATATGCTGACGATATTGTCCTCTGGTCTACCGGGAAGAAAGCCGACCAAATTCAGGCGGCACTTCAAGCAGACCTCCATACCATCTCCTCGTATTGCAACAAATGGCAGATTCAGATAAACGTTGCCAAAACAACCTGGTCCCTGTTCAGCCTAGGGATCGACATTCTTTAGGCTCCATTCGAGCTTCAACTCGGTGGGCTGCGACACCAGCGTGAAAATACGCCAAAATATCTAGGGGTGACCCTGGATAGAAAACTGTCAATGCTCCAGCACGTCCAGGATGTTGAACGAAAAACCTCGGAGAAGTTAGCGTTACTAAGAAAGCTGGCCAGCACAAAGTGGGGTGCCAAAGCTGACATGCTACGCACATTGTACTTTGGGGCAGTCAGATCACAAATTGAATACAGCTATACAGTTCAAATATACGCTAGTAAAACTGCCCTCGAATCACTCGACCGGGTACAAGCACAGGCTCTACGGCTCATTTGTGGCACCTTTAGGACAAGCCCAACAAACGCTGCTGAAATCTTAACTAACGTGGCACCCTTACATCTTAGGAGGGAGAGGGCAGTACTTACGGCCTACGAGCGCTACAAAAGGGGCGACTCTAGGCTACCCACCTCAATCTTAGTGCGACAGTGGAGAGAGAGGAACCACATTAAAATGCCATCGTTCCTCCATATTGCGCCAATTTGTCTAACTCAGCTGGACTCTCCACTGATAGAATCCCTATTAGGAGAATTAGTACGTGCCCTCCGTGGAGGAGATTGCCGGCCCCACAAATAAACCTGTCCCTGTTAGGGCAAGAGGGAGCCACCAAGAGGCGATTAACACCTGCCATTCTTCAAAATTTGGCATCCATAACCATAAAATCCTACCCATCAGATGCCATTTTCTGTTATACCGATGGGTCGGTAATGAGGGACCCCGACAGATCGGGGTATGGGGCCCTTATCGTCTACTCCGACCGGACTGAACCAGATAGGCTCTCTGGTCCATACGCCGCATGCTCCATGGATGCCAAACTCACAGGGATAACTAGGGCGTTCAAGGCCATTAGGGCCCGAATGCTCCAACGCGAGACTAGCGCCACTACGGTGGTGTTGGTCACTGACTCTCGCTCCAGTCTCCAAGTTATGGGTGGCGGCGGGGGAGGGTCGCCCGTAATAGATAACATCCGCCGAGCTATTGGAGCTGTCATTTTTATGCAGTGGGCGCCTTCACATTGCGGCGTAAGGGGCAATGAAACGGCAGACGCCCTCGTAAGGGAGGGTGCAATGGCAGCCACACACCTCGAAGCACCAAGCACGTACTTACAAGCAACGGCACAAATCCGAGCACTCATTCATGAGAAGTGGTTAAAGTCCTGGGAGGAATCCGACAGAGCACGTGGTGTCTGGCAGCGCATGCGTCACCCAGATCGCGACGATCCATGGTGGCGACTGAGGAGGTCAGAGCAGTCAATAGTTGCGCAGTGCAGGACGGAACATTGTCCTATTGGAGCATACTTTGCCCGGTTCCGCACTAACTTTGACTCCCGATGCCGTCACTGTGGAGAGAGCGTCGAAACAATGTCGCATGTCTTGTACGAGTGTCCCCAGCTCCGTGGGTGGGGGGGATGGGAGAATTTGAATATCCCCCTGGGCCTCCACTTGAGGGGGGCCCCCAAAAGAGTGTCCAAAATTTGTTTGTAAATACATAAATTAATATATTTGATTGACAAACAGTGTCAAGGAGAGTCTTTTTTCAACATTTATGGATTAAATTTATAACCGAGACTAGACCTAGATCTAGGTCTATCAGTAAGTTGACTTTGTTGACATTTTAAAAATATTTTTATCACACTGAGATCAAAGGTTTTTTAAGTTACTTTTAAATTTTAAAACGAAAATCTTTAATAGATTTGTTGCCGATTTATTTTCGTTTCAAAAGAGATCAAACATGTGCTTGCAGCAAGAACTAAAAATATTCTTTCTCTCTTTGTTAATAATACTAGATTTAAATGGCGAGTATTTTACGGTTACGCTAATTAACCTTGAAGAAAAATGTTCAGAATCGGGTATAACAGATCCAATAGTTATTCATAATAATGCTAGAATTGTCCATTATTTGGGTTTGGTTTCTATAATTTCAGAATTAAACTTCACACTCGAGTTATTACCCCTCTATTCATCTTTCCTCAATCCAATGGACACTTGCTTTTCTAAATTTAAAAAAAAAACCTGTTCCTATAGAGTGATAAATGAGTGAATTGAAAGGGTGGGAAAATGAATAAAAAAAAAACTAAATGTATGTCTCTTCGTCAGAGGAAATTTCACAATCATGGCATATTTTTTATTTGTGAAATTAAAAAAATGTCATTCTTTCAATCGGAAATTCCCCCATGCCGAGTTGACCAGAGTGGGGCTGCAAAACAGCTTGCTGCAGAGTGACCGTCTGTCTGGCCTGCAGATACATCTGTTGGACATAAATTCAAAGGTAACATTTCTGAACTGTGATAATCACTCTCTCAACCTGGCAGCTTTTCATTCTATTGAAATAGATCCAAGAATTGTCACCTTTTTTGGAACTGTACATGAATTGTTCAACTTTTTTTTCAAATTAACTTCAGAGATGGACCAAACTGAAAGAAGATGAAGCCGGGAGTTTAAAAAAAAGAGTAATACAAGAGAAGAAGCTATGTCGGCAGTTTCCTTGCATCTCGACAAAATCATCAAGCTGTGGGAGAAACTTTCTGAATCAACAACTGAAAGAATGGACACTAGAAGCAGTGCACAGAATCTTCTTCATGCAGTGGAAAATTAAGAATTTTTTGCCTATCTGGAATTTAGGTCAAAGCTCCTGCGCCCAAATATTATAGTTCAGAAGAATCTACAAAAGAGTCTGGACTGCACATACGGGAAGCTGCTGAAGAAATTAGTACCCTTTCATGCTTTCTGCAAAATGATGAGAAACTAACAAAAATCCAAACCTTCGAAAAAGCAAAAGAAGGTAGTGAATGCTATTGATTCACTGTAATCAAAACAACCAGAAGAAAGAAAAGACTTGATGGGGAGTTGAGTTCTAATGTAGGACTGTCAATAGAACTGCTATTCAAACGTGTTGCGACAGAAGTGCTGGACAGACTTCATATGGAGATGAAGGGCAGATTCCAAAGGCTGGAAAGAAAATGGACACCTTTAGGTTTCTTCTTGAACCAAGAAACCTGATGGATGATGACAAACTACTGTGATGCTTTTTCCTGTTTGAATGATAAAATAAAGGCTAATTGCTTGTTCAATGATGTCATTGATGCACAAGCACTTTTCACCAACAAAATAAAAATAAAGTACAAAGATGAACAATACCAAAGTGTGAAGCTCTCACTACTAGATTGACTAGTATCTGATCTACTATCTAGCCTAGGTTGAGTGTTGCTGAGAAGAGAGAACCGATCTTCGAAGTATAATCCTCTCACGGAAGAAGTTGAATTACTGATGTGTAACCCCCAATATGCCCAGCGGTAAAGAGGAGACGGTTTCTCTAAGACACTTGGCTTCCTCCCCCTCCCCAACAACAAGTGAACCTTCATTCTTCGCTCAGGGTGAGGATAAAGAATGTCCTCCAGAAGCTCAAAACACGGAAGTAACAGTCAACACCCCCTAAGCTGATACAAGAAAGGAAAGAACCCCTGGAAGCCTCTGAGGATCTCCGAGCGCTTCCTCTTGAAAATACACAGAACCATCATACCCCACTTGACGCTCAGGAACTCACTCGTGACTCAGTAACTGTAGAACAGGATAGTCAACCCCATTACAACTTAAGAGAGTGAGAAGAACCAGACCGAACTATAGGGTCTAGAGTTGTTTATCTATTGCACTACTTATACTGACTACATAAACTGGTACTGTTTATCTTGTGCTACTGATACTAGAGTTTACTTGTTACTTACTTATTTACATGTTTACTTGCTACACTATTTGTTATTGCTAAAAACAGAAACAAGCAATTGTTTATCAATCATACTACTGATACTGGGTTTATGTTTACTTGTATCAATATTTATTATTGTTTACAAGAGAAACTAATATTTGTTGACACTATTTATTGATCTATGGAATTACAGGTACTGGTATTCTTATTTATTTATGCTACGGCCTATTATACTACTATACTTGCTATTTTAATTCTAGGCGGGGTGAATGTGGTGAAATAGTTACTATTTGTTTATATTTGTGTAACATTGTGAGAATGTGTTCACAACATTGATTTAGTGTGCTACTGTCCAAGTCTCTTTCGTTCTAGTTTCTTTATTTCTTATTACACCATGATCAGAATTTACTGAGATTTTGCCACTATGAAATATGGTATCACTTTCAATAATAACAAAAGTGCAATAGCCTCCTAGGCTATAAAATGTCTAAAGGATAAATAAAACCAGACCTTGAAAGATTTCAGGCATTAAGAAATCTATCTCCACCACAAGATATGAAATCACAAAAGTCCATAGACTTTCATCATGGGGATGCTGTGACAGTTAATGTAACCAAATCCCTGCACTTTTCCCAGTCAACAGCTGTTCATAGAAGACTATCAAGAGAGAGGCCAATCCATTCTTTTCAAATTGTCCATTTACTAATGAAGAACAAATCCTTTGCTCCCTCCAAACAAGGAAGCTTTTAAACAATAAAAAGAACACCCTGCACTAGACCTTCAGTTAGAACAGATGTGTCAAACATTGCATTACCACAACTCTATATGACTGTCAAGCCACCGTTACCCAAAGAATTCTCATGAAAAGTGAACACAGATACTCTATAGTTTGAAAACTAAGCCTGTGCCATTTTTAGAAAAAAAAAAAATGACATCAATACCAGATAAGAAGACATTTCACACTGGTTACTGACCAATGCTCTGTGCCTTTTATTGTTTGACAATCAAAGCAAGGGCAAGATCCAGAGCTAAAAGATGGAAACTGGAACTCAGTACAAAGTGCTGATGATAAAAAGAATGAGTATTATAATGTCTTTAAATAGAACAAGATGGTAGTGATATTGTTTGTAATAAATGAAATTTGTTGCAATCAATCTGACCAAAGGAATAAGGTAACTAACAGAGCTACTTGTCTTTAGAGTATGTTTGACATAGATGCAGTGATACTACAATACTGTAGATTCCCTCAGTTCTGGTGTTCACAAGCTGCCTTCTAATGTATTGAAGGGACACAGACCTTTCATCCCAAGTCCAAGTCAATCAACCAACTTGGAAGACACCATACACCCTAAGCCTAAGTGCATGAAGAAAAATCAATTCCAGCAGTATATTGCTACAAGACATCTTGAGTTACAGTAATCCTCCCCCCCCCCAAGTTATTACATATACTAATATAGAGAAATATTCTATTATATCCAAAGCTGTAAAAATTTACAGTAATATAAATCTTTTATTTGTGTATTTTTACCAATCCAGTTTAATCTATTTACATACTTTCCCACTAGAATTCAAGTTGTCTGATTTGTTAAAAGCGTCTTCCATATTAGCATGATAGATACTAAAATATTATATGGAATGGTAGTATAAAATGTTCATAAAATCAACTTTGTAAAAATAATGCTTCTTTTATAAATGCAAAGACCAGGAGGATTAATATAAAAATATACATTAAATGTATGTACATTTAAAAAAAAACTCATGACAATTAAAATAATGAAAGCATTAAGGGTTTTTTAACAAAAATTAATACTAGTACAATTAATTTTTTTTAGTTTTCTGTTTTTTTAAGCTACAGATTTTTAAAAAAAACCACAGATATGGTACAACAATTATATTTTAAAACAAGTGCATTAACTTGTTTTAATCTGGGTTTGTTAACAAAACTAAATGGCAGAGTTGTAAACTACTTTCATTTGACTCTTTGCCATTTCTATAACAAGAAAGTAAGCACTTGTAAAAAATGTGAGGATGAAAAGTGTGAGTCTTCATTTGATAAACAAAGATCTAAAAATAGTTACAAATAACATTTTGAAAAGCCTTCATAGTTGAACACAAATTCAATCTGAGTAAAAAAAAAACAACATGTTTTGAAACCTGAAACTTACCACCACATGATTTAACTTTTGATAACATATAAGTAATGCCAGTTATCAAGATTAAGATATGTTGCTATCAATATTTGAGATTTAAACAATAGAGTAATACATCAGCCATCAGTGGCGTTTTCTTCTTCATCATTACTTGAAGGACATTCCATTGGACGATAATTAGAAGAAATGTCTTGTAAGATAAAACAGTGTAAAGATCTGAGGAGAATACAAGACAATGTGAATACCATAAGAAATGTAGGACAACACAAGACAATGTGAATAACATAAGAGAGGTAGGACAACACAAGACAATGTGAATAACATAAGAAATGTAGGACAACACAATACAATGTGAATAACCTAAGAAATGTAGGACAACACATGACAATGTGAATAACATAAGAAATGTAGGACAACACAATACAATGTGAATAACCTAAGAAATGTAGGACAACACAAGACAATGTGAATACCATAAGAAATGTAGGACAACACAAGACAATGTGAATACCATAAGAAATGTATTCATATATTACAACTAGTTTTTAAACTGCATGCACAATCAAGAATGAATATTTATGTCCTGCTGCCAGGCAATACAACAAAGCTTATACTTGATCATTGAAACAATAAATACTTCATCAAAGTTTTACAATGCTGAAATAGATGAACATACAAGTTTTTAAATTATATTCTTATGTGTATATGCATGCTGACCCCTCTCTCTTGCTCCAGAGTTTACATCTCAGACACACCCTACAATAGTTAAAGTTGGGATGCTAAATATGTGTTAATACGTGGATGCATAATAAATGAGTAGATTGTTTGTCTTACTTGGGTAAATTTAGCTGAAGGAAATGTGGCATTACTTTGTTGGGTTTTTTTATGTTCATTTACTCTAGTGGATAAATACTCTAAAACATTATTTTAATTTGATTTTAAAATCTTTGTTCAAATTAATATATATATATATATATATTTAAAATTTCTTTTTTTTTTTATTTTGTAAATATGTAGACAATACCCTTGCAGCATAACCAAAAGATCTGTAATTTAGATAAGTATTTTGTTTCATTTGTGAAATATACAGACTACAAACTTTGAACTGCAGAGTATCAAAAAATGTACTTTAGATTCTACTTGTATTTACTGGTGTTTGTATGCATTAAATCTTTCTATCCATAATTATTGTCCATGGAACGACAGAATTACTCATTTTGTTCATGTGTAGCTCACTTTCCTGTTAAACTTCTAGAACTTTGTGATCAGGAAATATTGTACTTGGTGTAGAATTGAAGGGGAATACATGCTCTTTTTATATAACACAAATTAATGTTAATAAAAAAAATTAATTTAATGGTATCAAATCAACGATATCATCAAATAGGAGAGAAAGAGTTTTTAAAAAATGACACAATCTGGCAGAAAAGGTAAGTTGGTTAATTAATTGATATTAATTACTAGTTTGGCTTAACAATCATAATTATGCAACTCTATATTGTGTATTTGATTTTTGGAGTCATTTACATTGGATTAATAAATTAAAGTACAGTATTCAGAATTTCTTAGTACTTATTTGTTCTGAGATTTATTCATTTCCAAGTTTTGTTTTGTTTTAAATGGGAAAACTAAGGATCAGCCACAAAAAATTATAACAATAGGAGATAATCAACTAAAGACACAATGTAACATTTCAATCAATCTAAAGACACAATGTAACATCTCAATCAATCTAAAGACACAATGTAACATCTCAATCAATCTAAAGGCACAATGTAACATCTCAATCAATCTAAAGACACAATGTAACATCTAAATCAATCTAAAGATACAATGTAACATCTTAATCAATCTAAAGACACAATGTAACATCTCAATCAATCTAAAGATACAATGTAACATCTCAATCTACTAAAGACACAATGTAAAATCTCAATCAATCTAAAGTCACAATGTAACATCTCAATCAACTAAATGCACAATGTAACATCTCAATCAACTAAAGACACAATGTAACATCTCAATCAATCTAAAGGCACAATGTAACATCTCAATCAATCTAAAGACACAATGTAACATCTTAATCAATCTAAAGACACAATGTAAAACCTCAATCAATCTAAAGACACAACATAAAATCTCAATCTAAAGGCACAATGAAACATCTCAATCAACTAAAGACACAATGTAGCATCTCAGTCTACTAAAGACATAATGTAAAATCTCAATCAATCTAAAGACACAATGTAACATCTCAATTAATCTAAAGACACAATGTACTATCTCAGTCTACTAAAGACACAATGTAACATCTTAATTAACTAAAGACACAATGTAACATCTCAATCAATCTAAAGGCACAATGTAACATCTCAATCAATCTAAAGACACAATGTAACATTTTAATCAATCTAAAGACACAATGTAAAATCTCAATCAATCTAAAGACACAATGTAAAATCTCAATCAACTAAAGACACAATGTAGCATCTCAGTCTACTAAAGACACAATGTAAAATCTCAATCAATCTAAAGACACAATGTAACATCTCAATCAATCTAAAGACACAATGTAACATTTCAATCAATCTAAAGACACAATGTACTATCTCAGTCTACTAAAGACACAATGTAACATCTCAATCAATTTAAAGACACAATGTAACATTAAAATATAAGTTTTTACTTACAAAACAATGAAGAATGCAATGACCAGAATACCAGCCGCTAACATGTAGCAGAAGCCAGGGTAAAGATCATAAGTAGCAGGATACAATTCATTAAACAATAAGGTTGACAAAAGTGATGTGATGCTTTCTGAGGCAGCAATGATACCAAACAGTCGGCCTGATCAAATTTAGATAAATAATAATAAACCTAAGACAATGTCTGGTGAAATTATTTCTAAAATTTAAAACAAGCAAGTTGACTAATTAGTTAATTTTTTTATTGATTCAAGTTTTGATTTGAATCCCCATGGTGATATTAAGATATTTCTTCGCACTGAAGGCCTTAGCTGAGAAAAGTAAAAGTGTGTGGTCATTGTATTGAACAAGTAAAACTCTTCAAAATACTTTTCCATAATTAACTTAAAATCCCCTGCCTTAAAGAACAAAATGGTCTGAAAAGAGAAAAGTATACCTTAAACAGCTTAAGTGCAAGCACCTGAACTTCTAAAGTGTAACAATACCTCGAAACATATCAACATATTATCCAAATATTAGTACTTAAAGTGGACTGACTAAGCACATTGAAGAATTAAAGTGTGGTTTAAAAGATCAATATAAAAAAAAAACGTCTGATCACTAATCACCTTGTTCATTCTTTGTGATTAGGGAAGACATAGTTGCCCGAAGTCCAGCTGAAGGAATTCCTTTAAACATACCTATCACCACACCTGCATGGAATATTTTGATATAAATTATTATTTATTCAACTAATTCCACAATATAATTGAATTTTTTTATTACTCAGCAAAATTAATTCATCATTTCTCAAATAATTAACAATAGCATTCATATAAAACAAAAAAATTAGAATTAAGGCATAAGAAATATATGGCATGGCAATAACAAAAAAAAAATAAAAAGATAAGCTGGTTACCGAGGAAAACTAGCCACTGTGTGCGGGCTGCTCCTGTGATGACAAATTCAGCAGCATAAGAAAACAATCCCAACAAGACCAGGATCATTTCCTTCAGCTTGACTTTGTGTCTCATGAGTGGCACAAAAGTGAGCATAATTAAGCCTCTGAGAAAATAGTCCAGACCTTTCATGAAGCCAAAAGTTGTGGGAGAAAAATTTAATGTTTTTCTCATGTACAACATGGCAATGTCCATATCACCTGAGAAATATCATTTAGAAATGATTAGAATACTACTACATTTCTATGTAACCAGTAAGAACAGGCTGGCCAATAGTTTATCTACCACTTACCAATAAAACTTGCAGAAAGATTGAGTTTTTTGTAAATTTTTTGATCTGATAAATTTAAATTCTATTGTTTTTAGGGAGAGAGGCATGAGAGGGTAGCATAGACAAAGAGCATTATTATGGTTTAAATCCTAGTGGACACAATGCTAATTAGAAATAGAGGTTTGGATATACAAGTTTCTTGGTTAATACAGCCCAAACTGAGTATAAGGTAGCCTCAGGATAAATACTGTTGTAACCCTGTTCCTCCCTGACTAACCATTTTTTTGTTTCCACGTGCAAAGTAGGGTGATTTTTGTTTATGCTGTTGGGCATAAATGACCTTGACTAAGAAAAAATGTGTGAAGAGACTTTAGTTATGACCGAGGATTTGTTTTGAACGGAGGATTATTTTTCTTGAATCGGTTTTTGTGAATAGTTGTATGGACATTTGATTAGGTGAACTGTGAAATTATTTCGATTACTTGGATTATTGACTGTTCATAGTGGATTGTGCATCTGCAACCAGAAGGATATCGGCGACTTGACAATCGGTGAGTTAACTTTCTTTAGTCTACTCCAAAGTCGTAACAATACAGAAAATCAGATCCAGTTCTTGTAAGATGGACAGACCTATTTTAAAACAATGTTCTGTTCATATTAAAAAAAAAAAAAATTATAAGGATATAAGGGGCACTAGAATAGGTATTATAAGGAAAACCCTCAAAAGGTAATTCTATAGAATAATTAAGAATATTTTGGGAAATATAGGTGTCTTTACCTCCAGTTTCATTATACCTAAATACAGGAAAGGAAACTTAGTGGCTAAGTATCATTAACTAGACTGCAGGTATGTTCAAATCCTGATGGAGACTAAACATCTTTAATTTGAGATTGAACTCAAGTTTAGTAAGATGTGTGCCTAGTGTAAGCATGGAGATCTTCACTACATCCCACAAAACAGATTGGACCAGACTAAAGTAAAGTGGATATGCACCATACAATTATGATAACAATAATAAAAAATATAATGATAATAATAATAAACAAATATAATAATAAACCAATACAATAATAATAATAAACAAATATAATAATAATTCCAATGATACCTGTGGTACAGAGCATCAATAAGTTTAAAGCCAATATCATCAGCACAAGTGCTGCACCAACTCGTCTACTTCGAGGCATCACAACACACTGGAAAGATTCTCTCAAGAACCGAAACAACATGCTACAGAAGCCTGGTCTCTCCTGGATGTCATTATAGGAGTGCACATTGTCCAGCCACAAAGCAGAGTATATGACAGCGAGTCCAATAGTAACACACATGACTGAGAATGTGAATACATAGCCTTGGTTATCAATCATGAGCCCAGATGTAAAGACACCTATAGTTCCTGCTATGAAAATCATAGCTTCAACAATTCCCATCCTTGTCAGCTTAGTATCAGGGGTTGTTATATGACCTACGTAACTGTACACTGACATTAGGCATGCAATGTAGCCTCCACTAAATCCATTTAACAGTGGGCCAATCAGAATATAGTACAATGAGGCTGATTCATACTTAGCATTTAGTAGTCCAGAAAGATATGCAGCAAAGGCACCAAGACAAGGCAAAATCACTGGAATTTTCCTGCCAATCACATCTCCGAGGGACCCAAGAAAAAATATGACCATGAAAAAAGAAGGCAAGGTCAAGGCCAAAGTTATTTTTAATATCCAATAAGAAGTTTCTGATGTGACAAAGTCATTTTCTTTTTGGTGATCATGTTTGAATGTTGTGTTATATTCCAAAACTTCACAGAATGTAGTGTTGAAGCTGTGTAGGCAAACTTTATGAAATATCAAGGCTTGAATGGTTGGAAAGTACAAAAAACTGGCAAACATATAGAGGAACAAAACTGGTTCAACAGTAATGTTGGCTAAATCAAAGTGGTAATGTCTAAAGCCAATAATTATATGCGTGGCCATTTTATTTGTTCACAAGGATTTCCTGCAATGAAATTTAATAAACAAAAATGAAATACAGGTAGGGAAGAGAGAGCAATACATACATTTCCTAGGTGTACCTTATAGTAATAACAAATCAAACAAGTGTCTTAAGTATGCCTATTAAAGAATCAAACAATCAATCAAACAAATCTAAATCTTTTTTTTGTAGTGTGTGTGTTCACTTATAGAAATGTGTGAATTGTTCTAACCAAAGTCCATGTGATCTCATATATTACAGACGCTCCTTCTTAACAAGAGATAATCACTTCCTATGCTGAGTCATTGGTTTTTCAGGCTGTTTCAGGCACCTATTTGTTGCTCTAATGGCATTAGAAGAAGAAGCACTTGTACAAACTGGTCCCAGCCTATGGAATAAGAAATATGCCCTTATGTTAGTGTCTTTCTGGATATTTATTAGGTTGTGTGTTTAGTTTAGTTTAGGGTTTAGTGTTTTAGGTATTATGAAATAAGAAATATGCCCTTATGTTAGTGTCTTTCTGGATATTTATTAGGTTGTGTGTTTAGTTTAGTTTAGGGTTTAGTGTTTTAGGTATTATGGAATAAGAAATATGCCCTTATGTTAGTGTCTTTCTGGATATTTATTAGGTTGTGTGTTTAGTTTAGTTTAGGGTTTAGTGTTTTAGGTATTATTGCTACTTTACTCTTTGGTTTTCTGTCATGAAGTTGAGTGATTTTACTAATGATGATACTCAGATATGAATATTTATTTGTTAAAAATTTCATTTTTTTTTGGCTGTTCTAGTTTCTTTATGCAAATATATACACAATTTCTAATTTTGGTCTAACCAAGGATAAATAGCATTTTAGATTTATGTTCATGTTTGATTTGTAAACATTTCTTTTAATAAATCCCAAATTCTTTGTTTTATTTTTTTATTTCAATATGGGTATTTTTTGATAACTTTTGATTTGTCATAACACCTTGGTGTTTTGAGTTTTTAGTTGACTTGAATTTTTTCATAAAATATATCCATAGTAGCCAGGGCTCTAAAATGAACATCAGTATTAGTATTGGAGGTGAAAAGCTGGCAAATGTCAGTAGTTTAGTATCAATTCCAAAGTAGAAATAAAACCTGAGCTACTGGCTAGAATTGCACAGTCTTTAGCAGCACTTTCAAAGCTCAAAACAATTTGGAAAGACAAAGGCATTGCCCTTGACACTAAAGTCAATATGATGAGCTCCATGGTCACTGCCTCATTCTCCTGTGCTTGTCAATCTTGGATACTAACTGCAAAACTAGAGGAGAGGTCCTAGCAATAGAGTTGAAATGCTATAGAAGTATATATCACCTACAAAGACCGCATCACAAATGAGGAGATTCTGAACCGGATCACAATGGCAATTGGACCCCACGAGGACTTACTGACCACTGTCGAAAAATGTAAATTTTATGCCCAATCAGGTCCTCAGGGCTTGCAAAGATCTTCTTTCAGGGAACAGAGCGAGGAAAAAGAAGAGAAAGCAGACAAAGAAAGCGAAAGAAATAAAATATCAAAGGTTGGAAAGGCCTGTCACTGAAAGAGATTCTACTTAAGGCAAAAGACAGAGAGGAATGGAGGAAGATGGTCGACAGATCCTGAGAGGTGCCGCAATGGCTCACCAGACAAAGGGATAGGTGAATTAGAGGTGAAGATAGTGGTCATAGGATAACAAACAGCAATTTTTATTACAGAAAAGGTGGAGATTTCAGATATTTTCATTTTAAAAATGATTTTTTTCTCCTTGGTCTAGAAAATCCAACCATTATTATCAAATAAAATCGTGCAAATCTGTCCACAAAACATTCAAAAGGGGTCAAATAAACAATTGCCATTAACAAGAGCAAAATGATATTTCTCGTTATTTAGAGAGAACAAAATAGCAAGAGAAATGTAGAAAGGGGTACAAAGGACTAACTTTTTGTTAGCGAGTGGGGAAGGAGCAAATAACTAAAAGTGCTACTAAAATTAACGGGCCCAAAATATGAGGGATGCTTTATGAAGCGAGTCTTTCACCATCAGTCAACATAGTGCCAGAAGAAAAAAGTAGCGGGAGGGACAATTATTGATTGATCATGTACAAAATTAGGTTACAATCACTGAGTGGAGTGATCAGGCTAGACACGCGAGGTCACGTAGTTGTTTTTTTTTTTTTTTTTTTTGGGTCAACTAGATCTAGGTAGGCCGCAATATATGGCCTTTGTGAAGTTTGTGGCGTTAGGGTTTAGCAGAAATGGGACCAATTAGGAGTGGGAAAAGTAACACTCATCTGTTGGTCTTGAGTTATTGTAAAAAGAAATTGATATTAAAAAAAATAAAATTGAAGATAATATTATTTTAAATACAATAGCATGAAGTGTTCCTTAGTGTACAGAGAGTGTTCGCTAAGTAATCACAAAGCAGGGAATGGTGTTCGTTAATGTTAGCCCTGGACACCATTGACCTGACCCTCTTCAACATCATATTTTATTGTAACTATATAGCATAACAAAACAATTAACTAATTCTAATTTTATTGACAAATGAATGATAGATGTTTTCAGTTTTTTCCTAGGACTAACCATTATGGAGCTATAAACATTCAAATGTAAAAATTGCGGCGGCAGTGCTTAACTTGTTTGGAAGATGAAAACTACCATAGATCTATAATAAATAATGTATCTTTAATATCTTTATATTAATATTATTAATTAATAATTATATTTAAAAAATATAGATCTAGATCTAGATAATAATAATAATTAGATTCTAGATAGTAGATTTGTATTTACAAGAAATTAGTATGAATATTATTACTAGTATTAATTAATATTAGTGTTAATTATTAATATTATAATAATTAGTTAGTCCATTATATTAAAAATTACTTATTTAGTTACTACTACTAGATCTACTGATTGATACTGTAAGTTGTGTCAGTAATGACACCTGACATGTGCCAGTGTGACCTGAGTCCAGGCTGAGTGTCAGTTGTCAGTGCAGTGTGAGTGTAACTAACAGTTAACAGTACTTAGCAGTAACAAATTAAACAAATCTAGATTCTATACTATTACTAGACGTCTACTACTATTATTATTTGATTCAGTCTTGGAGTCTCAACAGCTAGCAGATCTAGTCATAGTCTCGATCTAGACTCTATAGAATTTGATGACAATAGATCTAGCTAGATCAGATCTATCTAGATTAATCTAAATCTAGTGTAGCTATATATATAGTAGAGTCACAATTGCGGAACAGTTTGCAGCTACTTTTAGTTTTCAATTTTTAGCTCCGTAATGGTTAGACCTATGGAAAAACTAAAATTATCTAGGCATTGCTATGGCTCGGAAAAGGGCATACCTAAAGGTCCAAAAGAACCCAAACAATCCAACACTCAGGCAGAAATATAACAGACTCAGCCTACTAGTCAAAACGTCTATTAACAGGGAAAAACGAGAACGTGGACCAACACCTATGCAAGGTTAGACCTAAGGGATAGCTCTAAGGCTGGGCGTACGAAAACAGCAACCCCATTATCTTCACCCAGTGGGGTAACCATTTCATCAAAGAAGAAAATTGCCACCTTGTTGAACAAATATTTTGCTAAGATCAACAAGGCTGCCAAGAAGTCTCCAATGTCCAAAGCCATTGATAAAGCTCGCAAAGCTGATGAAAAAAAAACAGAAAGGAAGCACAGACCGAAAGTGCTAAGGGAACGATGAACTCCCTCTTCTCAATAGGCGAGCTTAATGCTGCCATAAGGAAATGCCAGCTTAAAAAGGCTCCCGGGACAGATGGTATCACCCCCGAAATGCTCAAGCATGTAGGGGGGAAAGGAAGGGCCGTGCTCTTGGCCTTTGTAAATAGAACCTGGGCTGATGGTCATCTGCCCAGGGCCTGGAAACGTGCCACCATTATTCCTATACAAAAAAAGGGAAAAGATGCTTCTACTGCTGAGGGTTACAGGCCCATTTCACATCTTGTGTGGGAAAGATGGCTGATAAAATGGTAAATGAGCATCTGGTTTGATACCTTGAGAGTGCCCATCTAAGAGCTCCAGAACAGACTGGTTTCAGTCCGCTTTAGACCAAGTCAACATCTTTGTGCAGAGCGTAGCAGATGGATTCCAAAGGACCGAAAGCACATATGCAGTCTTCATTGACTTAAAACAGGCATAATCATGCAGTTGATGGGTCATTATCATTTTTAAAAAACCTTAAGCCCTGGCTTATGCGGTTCTCCTGGTAAGTGAAAAATAATGGACGATTCCACACCTGTCAACTTTAACTTTAACCTGGAGTCAAAATTAATTTTCTTATCTTATATAATACAGACGTTACTTCAAAAAAGATGATTACATCCTACGCGTCATGCATTCAGTCATGCATATTAACCAAAGACTTAAATTCTGCCAAGTCACTGGTTTTCCTGGCTAGCTCAGGCAACCCATTCCATGCTCTACTAATAGCATAGGGAAGAAGGAGTATTTGTACAAATATGTCCTAGCATTTTATATGGGATGAGGAATGTGCCTTTATTTTTGTGTCTTTCTGAGTATTTGATTAAATTTTGTTTTTGTATTTGGATATTATCGTTCAGTGTTTTATGTATAATTGCTACCGGTACTTTACTTTTGCGTTTTCTGTCCTGAAGGCTTTCTAAATTTAGTGATTTAACTAAAGGTGTTACTATAGTCAAATGTGAATATTCGTTTGTTATGAATCTCACTGCTCTTAATGTTTTCTTGAGTTGAGGGGTCCCAAACAGAGGATGCATATTCTATTATTGGCCTAACCTAGGTTAAATAACATTTTAGTTTTATGTTCTTATTTGATTTATAAAAATTTCTTTTAATAAACCCTAATGCTTAGAAGTTTGATTTTTTGATAGTTTCATCAATATGGGTATTCCATGACAGTTTTTTATTTATTATAACACCTAGGTATTTTGCGTTTTTAGTTTGTGTTACTGGTTTACCATGAATAATAAGATAAGTGGAATGTATTAGTTTTAGCTTTTTTGTTACTCTTAATAACTGACATTTTTCTGGGTGGAAAGACATGCTCCAATTTGATTCCCATTTCTGTAATTCATGTAATTCTCTTTGTAAAATTTCTGTATCTTGTGTTGTTTTTATTGTTCTATATTAGTATATATCATCATATTATTATTATGCAATCGTCTGCGAATAATCTGACTTTTGTTTCTGAACTAAAACGCAATTTGGTAAATCGTTTAAATGTAAATTAAAAATAGTAGTGGACCTAAGACTGTTCCTTGAGGTACGCCTGAGTAAACTGTTATTGGTGTTGATTTAGAGTGAGACATTTATTATTACAGTTTGTTCTCTCCTATCAGAAAATTTTTAATCAACTGATCATGACTGCTAATCATGATGCAATGCCCCCCAACTCCAACCAATGCCCAATGATTTTGAATGATGGACTATCAATGATCACAATGCCAAAGTATTTAAATAACTATGGTGGTGAAAGGAGAACCCTTATTTAGACGGCTTAGATCTATATTGGAAATGAAGAGAAATGGACCATGCGCAGTTCCGTTTAGCAGAAAATTTCAAAATAAAGTTGATTTTAACTAATTTCGACGAGCTGTTACGCAAACATGCCTGCTCCGTAATAGTGACTCTACTCTAAATATTATTGAGACCAGAAAGTAATTAGAGTTATGTACCCTTTCCATTGTTTAATGAAAAAAAATCAAGAAAATGTGTAAATACAAAACCCAGCCGTTTTTATTTATAGCGCGTAGGATTGGCGTTTTCCATATTGAATGACACCCCAAAATGACAATTTTTGTCTATAGGAAAGGCCCATCAGCGAAATGGCATATTAAGCGAACACCTCCCCGTAATTTTTATCCATTCTTATTTATTTCAAAAGTAACTGCAGAACTAATAAAATGATATTACAAAGACTCAGGGGCGGACTGGCTATATGGGCAAACGGGCAAATGCCCGGTGGGCCGGAACCAAATGGGCCGGTCTGGTCGCGACCAAAGAAAAAAAAATGTAACACAACAACTTTTTAAAAAAGTGACAGCAGCAAGACACAAAGGCCCGAACACGTTTTCTTGTTGTTTTTTTTAAATTCTTATTACAATTAATTTTCTTTGAAATTCATCAAGAATATCAACAAAAAAAAAAAATACACTATACACTGTATGTGTTATCATTTGCAAAATGTTAAACCGTATTCTCTGCAATGCACGAGCGGCATGGACTGTTTAGATGTCTTCGAGGCTATGTTTGGCCTCACCATTTTGCTGGTCGGCATGGGCCTTTGATGGCAATCCCATTTTGTTTTGCTCCTTCCCTCCCCCGTTTTTTAATGGTTTCAATGAAATTTAACCAAAAAGAGGGATTAGAGAAAACATTGCTATGACGCAGAAAAAAAAAAGATAGGCGCGACAATTAGAAATTAACTTCAACACATACACACAGCCGCGAAATTGCAAACCACCCAACTTATTCACAGCTAAATATGGGTATAAAGCTCTTCTTTCTGCGATTTGATAAGAAAAAGCAAGTTTCTTTTTGTTTATTTTTAATAACATAGATCTAAAAATACTACACTTAATTAAAATATTGAATTAAAAAATAAATCTAGATCTAAATCAATTTTTATACTACTATAATTAATCGCAATCTTATGCTTAGTAATAATAATAAGGCTAGTCTTCGAGTCCGAAGATTAGTGAGGAATGCAGTATTTCCCTTGGCTGCGCAGCCCCAGCTCAGACCAACATATTTTGACACATCCAGGTCTGGCCCGCGGGCCGTATTTTGGGCATCACTGCCGTAAACGGACAGCCCCTTAATGTGGTAGACCACTTCACATATCTGGGTAGTATAGTGTCAAATGACACCTTACTTTCAAGGGATGTTGAATAACCGTCTGGCCAGGGCTAGTAGCGCTTTTGGACGCCTTCACTTTTTCGACGACGGCTTGGTATCATGGTTTAACATTGTGAGTTTATGAAATTGGACTCTGAATGTAGAATCTACCAGGAAAGTGAACATATCTTTACTTTTTTGTTGAACATGTTAATAAGCCAACATATTTATTTTATATAGAAAATGTGGATGTATAATAAGACAACAACATGGCATTCTTGGTTTGAGTCGCGAATGAAAGTTTGTTAAACTAGAGGTTGGAGGATCCATGGGAATATGGTTTATACATAGACCGAAAGAGGCGGCAGCGTATGCAAATTCGTTTACCGCGTTCTGGAGGTCATATTCATTGTGAGCTAGCAGGGCGCAATCATCGGCATAGAGAAGCTCCGTTATGACCATCTCTTTTGTTTTTGTATGGGATAGTAGACGTCGAAGATTGAACACATTACCGTCAGAACGAAACCGGATATAGTTGCCTTCGTGCAATCGCTGCCTCATTTGACCCAGCATTGCGTCAAAGAAGATAGCGAATGGAGTAGGAGCCCTACTTCACACCATTTTCTATTGGGAAGTGATAAGAAAGGGCACCATTGTGTCCGATCTGGCCTCTTTATCCCACGTGAAGCTGCTTGAGAATGGAAAGGAACGGTGGGCATCCCAGCCTAGCTAAAATCCTCCACAAACCATCGCGACTGACTGTGTCGAAAGCCTTGGTGAGGTCCACAAAGGCAGCGTAAGTTCTTCTCTTTGCATTTTTCTTGTAATTGTCGCAGAACAAATATCATGTCAGATGTACCTCTACCGGCTCTGAAACCACATTGGCTTTCAGTTAAGATATCGTCCACTAAAGAGTGGGTTAGTCGGTCGAGCAACTTAGTATGAAGTCATTAATGATGAAAATTATTACAATAATTACAATAATTTATATAGCGCTGTCACATCCGATATTTAATGAAAGGAGTTTTATATTTTCAATAATGGGTCTTGATATATTCCTATACAAATGGCGTTTTTGAGAATGGACTAGGAGGAAGCAAGATCTTTTCACATTAAGTAAGTGCCTCTCTAACCGTTCTACTTTCTCTTGTCTTTAATGGAATGAGTTGCCTGAGTCAGCCAGGAAAACCAATGATTTAGCATATTTTAAGTCACAGATCAACATACATGACTAGATTGACACATGAAATGCGTAAGACGTAACAATTTTATTTTTTGAAGAAATGTCTGTAATCTGTAAGTAATACCAAAAAGCTTCAAACTCATTAGGCTGCTATTGTATTGTTTATAGTTTTCAGACTACATGCATGTATAAATAGAATATGTAATCCTACGAATGCATACATCCAGTTTTCCATGCGTTATCAAACTTTATATATTTTGTAGAGAATTAGGCTTACACCTATAAAATAACAGATGGGCGTAGCCGGGAGGGGAGGGTCTTCAAACCATCACTTGCCTCAGACCTCATTGTCTGAAAGGGAAATTTTACTTACTGCCCAGTGCAGCCAACTTAAGCAAACTACAGTCACCAAATTTCATGAGCGTAGCCAAAGGGGTTTTGTGGTTTCCCTTCCCCCTCCAGTACAAAAACTAAAGCATTTTACCATTTTCTACCCGTCGCTGGACTCCATTGAATAGCAGATTTGGTTTTTGATTTTTTTTAGCGAAAGAGTAGCAGGCTAATTGCAGTGTAGATGCATTTTTAGAGCTTAAAATAACGGAAATAATTCTTTGTTCCAGGGCTTCGCCCCGGACCCCACTAGGAGGAGCTCACAGCGCTCCCCCGGACTTCCTAGCTGCCCTTTGGCGGTGTGTACTGTCTTTCCACTAATTATAGGAAGAGAGTATTCTAGGCTAGAAAAAAAAAACGTTTGAAAGAATGAAAGATCCGAATGTAATGAAGATTAATTACATATACACGCACATTAATATATATATATATATATATATAAATTGCGGAGTGGGGTAAAAATACCGCCCCCCCCGAAAATATATGACATGCTATTTGTGGGCCGGTTTATATGGTAATGCCCGGGCCGATTTTGATACCCAGTCCGCCCCTGCAAAGACTCCATTTTTCTACATTTCCCACATATTCACTTTCGTTTTCCCTCATACAATAAAGCATAGCTGAAGGTCAAAGTTGACATGTATGGAAATTTCATTGTCAAAACGTTTCCTGATAAACGAGAATAGGTCCGAACTTAAGGCGATTTTAAACCACCAATGGACATCGGCCGAAAAAAATTCGCATATTATGCTTCTAAATAGATGAGGAAATAGCTAGAATAGCTAATTAAGGCTATTCATTCCGTTAAAAAAAAATATAATAAGCTTAAAAAGCCATTAATGATAATTTAGTCACTGATTTAATCTGTTTTTCTTTTTGTCTTATCTATTGTTATTGTTTGTAAACTGAAATATTAAAATAATAGGCCTAGTTTTAACCTTAACCCAATGTCTTCGATTTCGAAGATTAAGGATGAGTGCATTACGTGTTTCACATGAGTACGCCCAGTTACGACCAGCATATTTTCCCGCATTTTCTTTCCGTCTAAAATGTTTGACTCGCAGCTCTCCAACAGTCTCTCAGAGGTCATATGCTGGCAGTTACTTTCCTCTATGCCAGTGAGGGTGAAATGACGCTTCAGTTTATGTTAACAGCGCTTATTCGGGGGGGGGGGGGCTCTGTTTTGCCGTCCTCATTTTTTTTAACTGGCTGGTTAACCTCTTTATTATTACTAATTAATGATATTAATATGTGTACAAATGTTTAAAAGAAGTGCAGAATTCATTTTCACAGGGTTCTCCCCCACACCATTCTGAGATTAGGATTTCAGGAGATTTCCAAGAGTTTTCCAGGAGAAAATATTCGATTTCACGAGCGGAAAAAACGCGAACTATATATTTAGTAATAAATATAAGAATTACCATATAATATACATGTATAAAATTACAAGATCTCTCCTGAGCCTTTCGTCTCCATGCCCGAAACCCAAGCTTTTGTAGATCTGCCTCCATACATCATCAATACATCGAATTTGGGATCTGCCGTTTTTTTTATCGCGCGTAAGATTGTCATTTTCTATATTGAATGACACGGTATGACACCCCAAAATGACAATTTTTACCTATTTATTTCAGGAGATTTGTATGAGTTTTCTAAAGATTTTAATAATTTCTGGATATTTCCAGGACTTTTTCGTATATTTTGCAATTTCAGGAGATTTCCAGGAGCTCCTGGTAAATTAACAGGAGGCCGCGGGAAATCTGTTATAAGTTATAAAATGGTTTAAATTATTAATTTTACACCTAGAATTAGCACGGGTCCTATGAAAGTGCGGGTTCTATGAAAGTGCGGGGTCCACTTCGGTCGCATAGGTTGCAGTGGCCTAAGGCCGGCCCTGCAAAATAGCGGCGTATGCAACGCAGTGGCAACCCCTTGCCCTAGACCTGCGGTCGCAGACTGCGGCTCGCGAAATTATGCGAATCTTTGACTCATTAACAGCGTGTCGTTATGTTCACAATAACACAACTTGAACTTCTACTTCTACGGGGTTATACAAAATATTTGTCTTTAGTTGTAATCCCTTAGTTTATATTTCAGACCTTGTGATAGGGCAGATGATGTAACGGCCATCTGTTTCTGTGGTCCACGGTTAACGAGGACGAGGGTGTCATGTGGCCAGCACAACGACCAACCGCCTTTACTTTTTCCCAACTAATGTCAGGTACCCATTAGAGCTGGGTGGATTCAGAGGCGCCAAAAAGATCTCCTCCAAGATTCGAACCCGGTACCTCCGGTTCGGAATCCACCGTGCCTCCTATATAGAGTATGGAGTATAGAGGATTGTAAATCTCCAGTAGCATGGTATATTATAATTTATTTTTATGGTGATCATTTTTTAAGCACTTCCATAAAGCTGTCCTCATTTTAACGATACCCATAACAAAAATCTTTATAGCCCGTGAATTCAAGTAGTCTATCTGTATTGGGGATCAGACGTCCCGACTTAGGAGTGACAGTTCCGCTTTGGACCGTCTGTCATGCTTTTCATAAAACGCCAGAGCGGGACGGCCAATGTCCCGTTTCCATTTTTTTAAAAAGGCGATCAATGTCTCGCTTCTATTTTAATTTCTTCTTCTTCTTCGCTCTCATTTTAGGCATAGGGCCTACATGTTGGAGCAATCCTATATCTGAGATGAACCGTTTAGTGGTTTTCAGATCATAAAGATCCATATAGTTTTTCTTCTATAAGAGGGTTTTGGGGCCAGAGTCTTGTTCGGGCCTCTTGATATTAGCATACAATACAGCAAAGATCTAGCGAAGCCGCTGAACCAAAAATTTATCAGCGACACGCATTCCAATAGCTTGAGCCTATGCTGCTTTTTCTTTACAAAATATCTTACAGTGTAACAATGTTACAAAAAAAAAAAAAACAGTGACAGAACTCCAACAACAAGAGTCTTATCCCAAAGAAGAAGTAGGCCTACTCGAAAGTAATGAGTGAAGTGTTCACAAGATTCAAGGAAAACAAACTCAAGACTTCAGGGAAACTTCTTTGAACTCGTGCACAAGAAACAAAACCGTGTGAGTCTCATCGCACTAAGGCACCGAGTTGAGAAATCTATTCTCTGATAACACGGACATGGAAAGCATCAGTCTCCGTACAGGGCCAACTCACCATGCATACCAGTTTCTTTTTCACTCAAATGGCCGTTTTTTTGGGGGGTGAAGTATCGCGCACTAGTAAAGCAGATGGTTAACCGTTTCGTCTTCTTGCTGGCAGTGTCTACAACGCGAATCAAAGTTGGGTTTAAATTTAGCAAAATAGGCTCCGATTGAACAATGTCCCCTTCTGTACCTAAGAAACAAAACCTAACAATGGAATAAGACATTTCCGTGCACTCTACGTCACAAGGACACAGCTAGCGCGAGATAGCAGCGGGAATATCCTAGAATTAAAAATAACTCAAGCATACAAGAATGTGACCTTGACCAAAGAGCGTAAAAGTCTGATTTTTGTGTCAATCGCTATGCCTTTTTCTTTCCAGAGTGTTTTGAGTTTTGCAAGTGCTGCTGTGGACTGTGCAATTCTGGCAGGTAGATTAGGTTCCTTCGTCCAAAACGAAAGCTCCGAGCCCCGATGTAATTAAAACTTGTGACACTTGACAGCTTTTTTGTCTCTAATACTAATGTCCGTTTAAAACTATGTTAGCTATTGATTATAATATGTGTGTTTTACTTTCGGCATTGATTTGCATACCTTAAGTCAGCTAGCTTTTCCCCTGTCCCTACTCTCCCTACCATATCATTATCTATGTCATCCGCAAAGCGCAAGTTAGTAATTCTGTTTCCGCTAATGATTACCATACCTTCATAATCTTCAGGAGCATCCTTTCAAGGAAGATATTGGAAAGTGTTGGTGACAGTAGGCAGACTTAACTCACTCTAACTGTGGAATTAAGCTAGTCCACAATATTATTGTTGAAGTACACTGCACAAGTGACATGCTTTCGGTTTATCCATAAAACGCTGGAATAAACACAAGTTATGTTCCAGAAGTCACCCGTGACCCAATAAAACCTACTCAGCCCCTAAGATCACCGTAAATGGACCCTCCCTTAGCGTTGAAGACCACTTCACGTATCTAGGACGCATAGTGTTAAATGATGCATCGCTTTCAATGGAAGTTGATAACCGTCTGTCCAGGGCCACTAGTGCTTTTGGACGCTCCCAGGCGAGAGTTTTGCGGAATAAATCGCTACGCCTGCCTACAAAAATCATTGTCTAACAAGCAGTGGTTTTCTAACCCTTCTATGTGGATATGAGACATGGATACAGAATGCAACTAAGACTTCTTGAACGCTTTCACCAAAGATGCCTGCGCTCCATCATGGTAATACGGTGGCAAGAGCGTAATATAAAGTGCGATGTCCTTGCGAACGCCGGTGTATGGAGAGTATAGAAGGACTTCTTTATGGTCCTACAATTACTCTGGGAAAGTATCACGTATGGGTGACGAACGTAGGGTAAATCAAAAGCAGTCCTTTTCGATGAGCTGAAAGGTGGTCGACGTAATAGTGGTGCCTCACGGAAAGGCTCTAAAAACCAGCTTAGGGGCCAACTTGCTTAGCTGAGATAGAAGAAAGCACCTAACTTCAGCACGAGGCAGCTGGAGATCACTCACAAAGGCCACGGGACACACATTTGAGGCCAGAAGAAAAAGCCACTGCCGAGAACAGACGAAGACGGCGAAAAGAAAATCGAAATCGGCCACCTGCGGAAAATGGTTATGTCTGCGTTGGATGTGTCAAATTATGTAGGTCGCATGTGAGGCTGCGTATCCACGGTAAATAGGGACTACTACATTCCTCATTAATCTTCTGACTCGAAGACACGCCTTATTGGTGGCATGCTTGTAAACATTCTGGATTACTTCAATACTTGATTTTTTAAAAATTTATTTATGTTGAGCTTTTCCATTGTCTCACAGAATGCGCGTGCCCCTATTAAGCCAGACTCTGTTGAAAGCCTTCTTGAAATCAACAAAGACATTAAAGAGACTCTGTTGGTGTTGAATGTCAATGTCGGTTTGGACGACGTAGGGCATGAGATTCGCCAATGGGAAGAAAAAACACTCCACGGAAAATTTCCGGCTTTATTACATGGGGACAACATCGACAAGGCTGCTTCCTTAACATGGCTCAAAGCAGGTCATCTCTACCCTGAAACAGAAGGCTTTGTTACAGCAATACAGGACAGAGTAATCAGGACAAAAATTACGAGAAGCATATCCTGAAACTCAATGTTGTCGACAAATGCCGAAAATGTGGAAATGTGGGCGAGTCGATTGAACACATTATGGCAGGATGTCCAGCCCTATCAGAATCAGCCTACCTAAGTCGCCATGCATAACCAAGTTGCTAAGTTATTACACCAACACCTGGCTTTGACGTACAATTTGATCGGTAAGGACACTCCTCCTTATTATAAATACTCTCCACAAGAGGTTCTTGAGTCTACTGAACATCTGCTGTACTGGGATAGGCCTATTTTGACCGACAAAACGGTAGATTTCAATCGCCCGGACTGCTGTTCATCGATAAAAAAGAAAAAACCGCTACCATTATCGATATCGCCGTACCACTGTCTCATAATTTAAGAAAAACTGAGTTAGAAAAACAAAGAAAATATGGGAACCTAGGCTTGGAGATTAAGCGTCTATGGAAATTGTCCAAAATAACAATATACCCCATTGTTATATCAACTGAGGGGATAATAACAACTGATCTCACAGACACCTTCAAGGCCCTTAACATTCCTAGGAACATCCTCGTTGCCTGTCAGAGGGCGGTACGTACTGCTGCAGACCTGCCACATCACCAGAAAATTCCTCAGTGGAAACTGTTAAAGGGACTACGATGAATTTTGTTTCTCTTTAGCGAAACTCGACCCTGGCAGCGCAGAGAATGTCTACTCGTTCATTTGTAACATAATAATAATAATAATCTTTATTGTCCGTATGGAAATTTGTCTTACAATTTGTGCATTACACCAAACAAAAAACATTATAACTATAAGAAACCAAATTAGGATTTGTTCCTTTATGCTGCGATAGTGTCTAAAACCCGCTTGTTCCTCTGATATACTTTGTCCGTTATCTGTTTAGACGGTTTAGTATAATAACAAGACGCTGCGGTGGTTATGAGGCTGATAGTGCGGTAGTTTTGCCACAGTTGCAAATTGCCTTTCTTCGGTGCCGCAGGGTCCATAGTTTGAAGTTGTTGTATGGACGGACGCCGTAACTGTAGACTTGTTGTTAGCTCCTCCTACTTTATTGTTTGTCAGCTCCGACTTCCTCTTGAATCATTTTAATGTTTTATGAATAAAGTTGTAAACATGGCGGACAAGGCAGTCCGTAGTATTGGGTCGGGAGATCAACCCGTACCTATGAAATTATTTGCAACATGGGAAGTAGAGAAATCATCGCCAAACTGTATTCCAAGGTAATATATTCTAGTATTCTAGATATAGATCTAGTTCTAGTCTATCTAGATAGTAGTGTAGCGCCGTAGTGTAGTCGTAGACGCAATCACTATCACAGCATTCACTCACTCAGAGTCAGACCGACTCAGTCAGTGGCAGTGAAGTGACAGTATCTAGAGTCTAGATCTATAATCTAGCACTATAAGTATAAGTATTGTCACTAGTGTAGATCTAGAATACTAAACTAGATCTACTTAGACTAAGTCTTAGAATCTATAATACTAAAATGTCTAGATCTAGATTCTTCTAGATCTAGAATCTACATGATATGACAATGATATTATTGATATGATCATAATATGATCAATTATGATCATTTATGATGATACTACAAATCATCCAAATGCTCAATACTAGATAATACTAATAATAGATCTATCATTAGTCATTAGTATCATGGTAGATCTTAGTCACTAGACTAGACTCTAAGATCTATTCTAAGAATCTAATAAGTAAATCTAGTGACAGTAATGACCAGTAGAGTCTTTAGTGACTACACTCACACTGTAGTTACACACAGTGTAGTCATAGTCATAGTGTAGTGATGTAGTGTCATAAGTAAAAATCTCAATAGTGACAATTGTCTCACTGCTCCACTCACTCTGTCATACTCATACTCACACAGAGTCACACAATCATAGTCTGAGTAGATTTGACTAGATCTACTAGTGACATAAGATCTAGAATCTAGTCATTATCTCAAGCCTCAGACTCAGTCTAGCTAGAAAAATGATCTCTTAGAGAGTATAGAGTGTAGATCTTATCTATCAGGGGTGGGCAATCCTTTTCTGTTGATGGCCGCAAACAAAATTGTTATATTATATTATGCCATTTAATTTACATTAACCCTCCCAATGAGGAATTACAACATAAAGAGTTAGCAATTTCTAAAGCTAATTTTACTTATAATTTTTACATTACATTTTAATTTTATGTTTGTCTTTTACATCACAAAAATTAACCACAAATGTACAGTTGTACTTAATGTGAAGTATTTAATCGCTTGCACTCATGGATAATGTTCTGAGACTGTGTAACTAGCTTACCTAGTTGTTGTCCTTGTGACTGCTTTGAAATAATTGTCAGTTGACGTCGACCTGTTCTTACACTTGTTTATTTTCAAACAAGAAAATAGATCTACTTGTTCACAGATGTATTTGTACCCAAATAATGTGAACATTTAGCAGCAAAGTTTTTGAAGTGTGAAAATGCAGCTTCTAACACCCATATAAAACTTAAGGTGAAGAACTTTTGTTTCAGGTTATTATTTGCTTGGAGGTGTGGCCTCTGGAGGATGAATCAGCTTTTGTACTAAATGGTGAACTGAGTTTATTAAAAACTGGTTCCAAGTTCTTGACGTCTTAAAATTTGTTTTAAAATTCCACAATCAAGGAATCCAAATAAGACTTCTCTACTTTTCAACCATTTCACTAGAAATAGTTTCACCTTTTAGCAAGGGACAATGACATAAGCCTGTTTTCAATTGCTTGCCCTGAGAAATGGGATAGCTTTGTTTGAAAATATTTAGCAGCACATACATTTCATGTGCAAACAACCCATTACAATAATGGCCTTGGCAAACATGAAGTATGTCTTCCACTCTTTATCAGGACTATTAGTAACAAAGTCACAGTCCCTCCCTCCCTCCCTCTCTGTGTGTGTGTGTGTGAAGGCTGGAAAGTAAAGTATGGACAGGGGTGGGTGAGTACGCCTACTGGGTGTCAAAATTGTCTCCCTTGGAGAGAAAAAAAAAATCTAGGTCTTTTTGATGCTATTATTGTATATTGAGTATATTATATATATAGAGACTATGTTTGGGAAAATACAGAAAATAAAATACACGTTTAACAGAAAGCTTGCCGTCAAAACTCCATCTTAGCAAGCGCCTTAGGAAACCTGTGTTTGAAATTACATGTGAATCATTTTGCTAGTTTAAGAGATCTCTTGGTGTCTATAAATAAGTCAGTTTGTTGGTGGTATTTTACAAACATACAGATTATAAAAAAAAACACTCTGTAAATGGATTTGTAAATTAGCATTGTCTTAATGACCCTTTTAATAAATCATTTTCCTTCTACAAAACTACATAGAATTACACTCATCAGTGGGCATTTGGTGTGAATTTCACTTTAACTCATACTAAACACTCAACAACACTTTAAAAGAATATTTTTACTTTTTTTTTAGTTTTTATTTAAGCGTTGTTTTTTTTTTTGTTTGTTTTTTTTAAACTTTATAAGCTAGAAAAGCATTATATTTGATCAGTTTAGTAATAATAATTAATAATAATTTTATTTATAAAGCGCTGTTAACAAACAAAATGTAGGCTCAAGGCGCTGTAACAACATTACAAACATAAACACAACTGCCGAAATAACAGTTAATCTAAAAAAGTTTTAAACAAGTAGGTCTTAATGTTCTTCTTAAAAGTGGTATAGCATGTTGTCTGTCTGAGATCAATGGGGAGTGAGTTCCAAACCTTTGGTCCGTGAACTGAAAAAGCACGCAGACCGTAGCTTTTGAGGGAGAAACGTGGCACTACTAAAAGCGTTGAGTCCATTGAGCGCAGGGTTCTCTGGGGGACATATGGAGTAATCAGTTCGCTAAGGTACAAGGGCATCTCATTGTTATATATACACTGATGACAAAGTGTGGCGACCTTGTAATCGATTCTCGCTTTCACGGGAAGCCAATGGAGCGTGCGCAAGAGCGTAGTAGCAGAATCTTGTCTAGTTTTTTTAAGGACTATTCGAGCGGCGTTGTTCTGTATACGTTGCAGCTTGGCTATTTTGTCATCAGGTATACCTGCTAGCACGGTGTTGCAGTAGTCAAGGCGGGAGAGTATGAATGCCACAGCTAGCGTTTTTGTTGACTCCGTTGTTAAATATGGTCGGATCTGGCCTAATCTGCGCAGCTGCAGATAAAGACCTTTGCAGAGCTGATTTATGTGTGGGTCGAAAGATAGTGTTGAGTCAAAGAAAACTCCAAGATTCCGCACTACATGGACAAAAGGAACATGGCAGTTCGTGATAAAGAGAGAATCTGTGCTTTCAACTTTTGAGACATTGTTCCTAGTGCCAATCTTAATTATTTCTGTCTTGTCTTCGTTCATCTTGAGTTTATTTTCAACCATCCAATCGCTCACCCTTGCAACGGTACCACTGATATTCTCTGCCAGATGGGACACCTCTGAGGGTACTGATGAATCGTATAACTGTGAGTCATCGGCAAAGAAATGGTATAAGATGCCGGTTGGCCGTATGACACCGCTGAGTGGATATGTGTACATAGTGAACAGTACTGGGCCTAGAACTGATCCTTGGGGTACTCCGTACTTCAAAAGTAAGCTTGTTGATTCCGTCCCGCTAACAACGACACTTTGGGTGCGTTCCGTCAGGTAGGATCCAAGCCACTTTAGGACGACTCCTGCTAAACCAAAAGTTGCAGAGAATCTGGCCATCATAATTTCATGGTCTAGCGTATCAAAGGCTGCGGACAAGTCCAGCATAGAAAGAATTGATATGTGGCCTTTGTCGGAATTGTGAAGTAAGTCGTTTAGTACCCTGACCACTGCTGTCTCTGTGCTACGGCATTTCCTATATGCAGATTGAAATTCTTCCAAGAGACAGTACTGTTCAAGATGAGAAAGAATTTGCACTAACACGATGCGCTCCAGAAGCTTTGACAGGAAGGGAAGATTTGAAACCGGGCGATAGTTTTTTAGACATTCCGGGTCAAGACTGGATTTCTTTAATAAGGGCCTGACAAGTGCATGCTTAAATTGCTGTGGTACAATGCCTGAAGTCAGTGAAGAGTTCACAATGTTGGTAATTGTAGGTACAAGCTCATCTAAACATTCAAGGAGCAAGGAGGTTGGAATGGGATCAAGGTCACATGACTTATTTGGCATCTTCAAAATAGTACTTTTGACATAATCTTCAGATACACGCTGAAACTCGCAAAAAGGAGTATTTTGAAAAATTGGAGAGTGGTCAAGCTGTGATGAGAGGGATGGCATGTCATTTCTAATCTGCTCAATCTTCCCAATGAAGAATCTATTGAAGGAATCAGGAAGTTCAGATAATGGGATAGATGACGGCAAACGTTCGTTATTTGCTCCCCCTAACATTTCAGCGGTGATCCTGAATAGCTCCTTTGAAGAATCAGAATTTTCGATTTTTTGTCGAATATGACTAGCTTTTGCGTCTCTAATCATACGGTTAACCTTGTTTTTTTCTCGTATGTATATTTGTCGATGTATCGTCAGACCTGTCTTTTGAAATGTACGTTCGGCACGTCGGCGAATAAGTTTGGCAGTCTTTATGTCTTCCGTCAACCAGGGTGCAGATGGCCTAACTGAGACTGTACGAGTGACAAGAGGTGCATGGCTGTCCAGCAACTTTTTCAAGCAAGAATTGTAATTGCTGAGAACGTCTGTGTTGATCTGTTGCAACAGCAAAGAGGTCACATCCATTTTGAAGGAGGCAATATCTATGGCTTTAAGTTTACGGGAAGTCACGTTTTTCTTTGGCCTTTTTGCTTTTGATAGGCGCATTTCAAAGTTTACGAGAAAATGATCTGACAAGCCGCGGTCTGAGACATTGAGTTTGGCTACAAGCTCACTTGCATTTGTAACAATCCAGTCAAGAGTATGGCCTTTGACGTGTGTCGGAACATTTATCAGTTGGTCTAAGTTGCGATCCTTTAGCGCATTTTTCAGCGACATCGCGTATGTCTCATTTTCACTGTCAAAATGCAAGTTCACATCGCCTATGACAAATAGATCTTTTGTTGATATGTGACTGTCAAGGAGGTCTTGAAATTCTTCGATGAAAACTTTTGTTGTCAGTTTATTTCTCTTGCTTGGTGGTGGGCGGTACAGGAAAATAAAAGTCAGTGTTCTACTGTGGTGGGAAAGGCGAAACTTGCACATCTCAAAGGTCGTGTACGTTGAGCTTTCAGGTCTTATTGTTACATACTTGGCTAGACTATCTCTGTACAGTATTGCTAAGCCCCCTCCGCTGCCTGTTTTTCGAGGTAGACTCTTTAAAATAAAGCCTGGGGGCGTTAGCTCAATGGTTCTTGGCTCATCACCAACTTCTTTAAACCATGTCTCACTAAGGAAAACGATGTCGTAGCTATCATCAGTGATGGTGTCTGCAAGCTCAAGGGTTTTGTTACTGCATGACTGGGCGTTGAGGTGCATTATTTTAAGCAGACTGGAGGATATAGTCACCAGAGGCGTAGCACATTTTGAAGACACCGGAGGAGTAATATCCCGAATTATAGGTTTTTGATGGGGACATCTGACCTCTGTTGTGTGAGGAGCAATAGGGGTGGGGTGGTTAATAAAACAGTTTAGTAGGGAACTGCTGAACTCTGTCGTAGAAGAAATGACAGGGGTAGGGGTGGGGTTAACAACACAGTTAAGAGTCCTGGAAACTGTGCGACATGTATCTGTTGAGTTGAATTGCGGTAGGTTATACCATAGGCGAATAAGACGCCCAGCCCTAGACCCACGAACTGTCGGCAGTTTACGCCCGATGCCAAGTCGACGAATATTTCGGAAAACCTCGCTGTCTAGTCGTGATTTGAGTAACACACATGTGCGTCCTATGCGACGTAATAGATTAGCGTCCATGACTCCAGTACGGTGATTTGACACACTAGGACTGATGACACACAGGTTTGCGCTCCGACTGCTATGTAGTGGCCACGGTACACGGTTTTACCAAGCACATCAATCCCTCGGGCTATGAGTATCACTCTGTTACTGTTTATATAGATGCTTGTTAAACTAAAGGATAGTAAATGAATACAAAAACTAATTAAATTTAATTAACGTGACTTAAATCTATCAAACTAAATACACCAATCTATAGACGAAATCAACACAAATCTAATGGTATAAGAAAGATCACTTAGCTCTAGAAAATAGTAACATATCAAATTATTTTCAAAGTAAATGTCTTTAAAATAAAAAGTTATCAATGATCAGCAAATAATCTTAATTTTGTCTCAGGACCAATGCATGATTGGTCATTTAGGTTATTTTAGAAACATGGCTGTGACAAAAAAATTTTTTTTATAAAACCATTTATATATATATATATATATATATAAATTATATATATATATATATATATATATGTTTTTCTGTTTACAATGTAGGCTTTAATTTTTTAGTCGTTTTGAAATTTATTTGTCACTTTAATAAGGATTTTCCTTTTGTTATGTCATTTTGATAGATTTAGGACCAAACATTCATTAATATAATATACATTTAAATTTATTGATATAAGATGAAACATTCATTGATATAGGATCAATACATTCATTGGTGTAAGAGTATACATCCGTTGATTGAAGACCATACATTCTATATTTTAAGTGACTATATTACTAACATATTCAAGTTTTAGCTGATTTTTTTGGTGAATTTTTTTTTTTATGTATTTCACTTTCAATTGAAAAAATGTAAAAATATTTTTAGTGATTTTAATTTTTTAGTATTTTTTTTTTTTTTGACAGGCAAAAAATAATAGCCTTTAAGTTAAAACTAAAAATCACAATAAACCAATGATTGAATTTAAAAATATGTATCATGCGTCATCTAGATATATTAATATAGCAATAGAGCATCTAGATATCTAATAAATGTGATAGTTAAATTGAGTCTCATCTGGCCCTGCTGGACAATTGACGCAATGCCTAGCCAGTCCAGTGTTTGGACAATGTGCAAAAGTTTGCAGAGCAGTGACAAGTAATGTGATCACTTGCTAATGCTTTCTCATGGGCAAGCAGATTTAAGCACAAACAGAGCCATTGAGAAAACAGAAAAAAATATTGTGTGACTTTCATTATTAAGTTTAGAGGATTGCTAAGCAACTAATGTGGCAAGTCAGCATTATTTAAATGTTAGAAGATCCTTCTGTTTGACTTCAATAGAATAACTCAATCTATTTTCTTCACTATAAAGAGTAATCAGAATATAAATATTAATAAATAAAAATTGACAATGATTAAAACAAGAGATGGTTTACTTACAGAACAGGCAGAGACTCAGTTGCAATTGTTAGTTTTTTTTTGTTTGGCATTTCTTTTAAAACTTATTCACAAGATTCCCTACAACATTCAAAATAATTATATATATACATATCTATGACCTTAACATCATCTTCCCCATAGATTGCAAGATCACAAAGGAGTGCTTTTCTTATTTCTTTACTACATTTATATTTAAAAGATAAGGGCAATGTATTTATGGATGGCTGCCTTGGTTATACAGTATGCGCGCTTGACTGTCATTTGGTCATCTCTGTGGTCCAGGGTTCATATCCTGCCTGCTTCAATCCCCCTTTGTTCTGCAGCAGTTTGGACTAGAAAATTTATTATTTTCAAGTTTGAAGGAACACATTTTACAAACAAACATCTAGACTTGAATACATTTTTTTCTTACAAATTTTGGAATAATTAAACTATATAAAATATGTGCTCTGTGCCTTGGCATCAGTGGCATCTATGTTAACACAATTGTGAAGTCCACATCTCGTAGCCCGTATATAACATGTATTTAGTTTCAGCTTTGCATGATCAGTGAAGATAAAATTTTCTTTTTTAGAAATTTGAAATAGCAAAATCCATTTATTAAGAAAGAAAGTGTGGCCTATTCAAGACACAAAATGAATTCTTCTTACAAGACTGATCTAATATAGAAGTATATTTGCTTTAGAAAATATTCACCAAAGCCTAAAATGTTAATTAAACATTATGCTAACAAATGTTTATTTTTTTAGCTCTTAATTTAATTAATACTATTGTCTTTATCTTGCTCAAAATGTATTATTTTCTTTTAAAATTAAGTATACATTATTTTGTGGAGCTGCACATAAAACAATTTTTTTTTAAACAATGGCATTGACACGCATTTGCTTAAATCTTGTTGTGTATGTCATATGAGATAGAAAATGTGTTTTCATTATTTGCTGTTTTAAATCATGGTGTAATATCCTATTTTTAGTCTTCTAACTATATATCCCTTTTTAGATTAAATATACATGTATATATATTGTATGAATACATAAATATAATATAAAAAAGAAAAAGACTTAATGTTAATAGATTGTTGTCTCAATTCATTTTTAAGGTCAATTGTAAAAGTGATTAAGGAATGAGTAGATGTGTAACAAAAATGAATTAACAATCAGTAACATCATGGTGTGGTTAGGAATGATCCTCAAGATAGCATTTACTCACATTGTTAACTTTTTTTTTTTTTTTTTTTAATTTCTAAATTAAATTCTGGTCTTAGTGAGATGTGTCATAGAGAAATGTGGCTGATGGTCTGTTGTTAGGTGTGAGGGCTGATGATTTGAGTTGTGTTGAGTCCACAAATATTTGTGTTCTTACCCTTTCTCTTACCCCTGGCAATCAAATTGTTAAATAGAAACAATCTGATATAAACTTTGTCACATGTAAATTATGAGTGAGTCTGGTGTGAATGTACACTTTGGTTTCTTATAGTTATAATGTTTTTTGTTTTGTGTAATGCACAAATTGTAAGACAAATTTCCATACGGACAAAGAAGATTATTATTATTATTATATTCAGAGTATTGGTGATGTATGCTTTTTAGATTGGTTGCTTGGTTCTCAGTGATGGCTACAGTTTATTCTTTGTTGGGCTACAAATTCGCTATTAGAATGGCAACAACCATTCTTCCAATGTCGCAGTTCCTGAAGTTACCTTGTCAACTTTCACCATGCTGCATCCTTTTTCTCGAAGGGTTATTTTGTGTTCTTATAACTCTGTGTTCAGTCTGATATCTGTTTGTTTATGAAGGACAAAAGGCATAGTCTGACCTTATGAGAATAACAAAATAAAAGAGAAATTTAATTTGGCTGTATTGTTACATCATTTGTATTTATTGAAAATCAATTTCTTTTCTGTTTAGATTATGTAGTCTCACATTAACACGTCTCATTGTACTTAAACCATTGGAAACAGAGCTAACATCACTTTTAATTGCTGTCAAAATGCAGGTAAATAGTGGGATACATTGAACTTATTTTAATTGAAAAAAAAAAACAGCTATTGGAGATTTTCATACATGACAGAAAAACTGCAAATTTGTAGTGTATTTGGTGTACACAATGAAGTGTTGACAAACTAGATGTTTTCTGAAAGGTCTTTGATAGCACAAAATCATTTCAATATGGAATAAACATTAAACTTTCATTCTATGACTTATTTAAAAAGAAATGGATAACTTACTAGCAGTTTTAAAGAAGATTTGATAGGAAGATCAACTGTCTTACATTGAGATACTTTTTAAAAGGATAAATCAATGCTTTTTTTCTTTTTTATTTAGTTGACAACATAGAAGATCGAGTGTTTTTGACATTGTTTGGTTTATTGTGAAAATCTCCAATAAAATGTGCTTATTTTGAATGTTTGTGTTTATCAGTAATAAACAGGCTGTAAGTTTTCATCATGTTTATGGCTATAATTAAAAAAAAACGAAATGGAAAAGTGGTTTGAGTGCTGGGACAAGTCCCAAAAAGCCAGTGGAGTCTGGGAGCGCATGAGGCGCCCTGACCGCACTTCCCCATGGTGGAGGCTGTCCAGGCCTGAGAAAGCTATTATAGCACACTGCTGGACAGGCCACTGTCCTGTTGGCTCATATTTCTCACGGCTATGGCTAAATTTCGATTCACTGTGCCCCGCTGCAGGGAAAAAGAGGAAACCATGCCTCATATTCTGTTTGACTGCCCCAGACTTGCTCTCCATTTTGACAAGTCTGGGAAACCAAAAATTCTCGACCTGTATGGTGACATGTATGCACTAGGCAAGACAACAGGGTTTCTGTCCAGGGCTTTTGCAAGAAGAGGATTTAAGCCTCTCAAGCCCTCACTCAAATGGAGTTTGATGATGATGATGATGATCAGTAATGCTCACTAGTATTAAAAAGAAAGAATGTACTAGTCCATAATTTTTTATATGTTTCTTTAGAACTCTAAAAGAATTCTCAGATCCAATGAAATAAGAGTGCCACCTGGAGGATTGTTAGATACAGACCTGGATCTATCATTTTCATTACAGGTTAGATTGGCGGAATATTTTATGAATATTTAAATGTTAAAAAAGTATAATATGTGTGATTTAAAAAAAAACAGACATTAAATATTTTAGATCCTGTAGAAGTTTAAAATAGTATTTGGTTTATCAATAGTTTGTTTTTTGTGCTAGTACCCACACTTCCTGAAGCGTGATGGTAACAAGCTACATGTTATGCTACAGCGGAGGAAGAAGTACAAGAACAGAACATTTTTAGGGTTTAAAACACTGGCTGTAGGCCAGGTGAACATGTCTCAAGTAAGTCTTGTCCTCAGCCTTAATCTGCAGTCACTATTCCATGTTGTCTAGTTAATTGAGACTCAGACTGTATATTTAACTTCCTGTTTAGTGAAGTTCTCTCATCTGGCAATTGTCTTTCTTCTCCTAGGTACTTCAGTGTTCCATGGACAGAGAACTCAACTTATATAGTGATGTGAAAGACCAGACAAACCCTGTGGCTAAATTGGTTTTATTAGGTCTAACCAGCCAACCTGTTGACCATGAAATAAATGGACACAGAAAAAATGCTTCCTCTGATGTTGGTAAGTGTAATTTAACTTAAAAATGTTCTTTTTTTTTTTCCATTAAATTCCTTCAAAAGTTTTATAGAACCTATTTTCATGTCAGGCTACTTAACTTTCCCTGTTGTTGTAACCATTTTAAGTACAATTTCATCTCAGGTTGTTTCAATGTACTTACTAATACAAGAAACTTTTATAGTTCAGTGTACTATCCCCAGAAATGAGGTCTGGCTTAGTTAACTAGAATGCTTCTCTTGAACTAAGAGAATGCTTTACAGACTGAACAGGCCTTCTTTTGTCCTCTCATTGAAAACACTTCTCTTGTTGGACATCCAATGCTTTAGCTTACAGTAGCTTTAGATTAGAAGATTAGGGTTAGGATTAGGTACTAACATCTTTGTTTGTGAAGATAAATGTGGTTGGTCATTGTATAGGCAATGTCACAATGATTAAATGGTTGGCCACAGAAGGAAGTAATTCTTCAGAACCTGATATTCCTTTGAGGGAAATGAAATGGTCTGCAATTATTTCCAAGGCAACAGCAAGGGAGTTAAATGTCTGTTATCTAATAATCATAAGTTTAGGTGAGTTTCAATTGTACTTGAGTATGTTTATTCACAGATCGTTCTCCTGATATTGATAATGACAGTGATGATGATGATGTCCCAGAATATAATGACGACTCTTCCAATGAGGATCTAAGTGATAGCGAGCCAACAATGACAGAGCCAAGAGCTAGACAGAGAAAACATAGTAGATCTAAGGCTCGGCCAGCAGTTACAGTAAATAAAGTCTTGCTCTTTCATTTTTTTCAATAAGACTTTATATTTATCAACTTAAAATGAAATAAAGAGAAGTTCCTTTTGTTTCTCTTGTAAATAATAGTTTGTTTTTTCTAGTAAGCCCAATGATTGCCTTATTTTTACTTGAACATGACTTTTCATATTTTTTTTTAGCAACGGAATATCAAGCAGAAATTCAGGGCACTATTAAGAAGATTTAAAATCTCTGAGGATGTAAGTGTTATATTGTTTAGTGTTGATTGTCTTTCATTTTCTCACCAACACCCTTAGAAGACTTACAATGTCCAATTACAATGCAATCACACACAAAGGCACAGTTTGCCACTTTTAAAAGAAGCATTATCCTTGATTTCTTTAAAATATGAAAATAATCTCAACTAGTCATATGTGTATCCCCATGAGACTGGTCGTCTGTGTATCCCCATGAGACTGGTCATCTGTTTATCCCCGTCAGACTGGTCATCTGTTTATCCCCATCAGGCTGGTCATCTGTTTATCCCCATGAGATAAGATGAGACTAGTCAGTCTAAGCAATACTGATGTTTGTAGTGTTTATAATTTGTATATCAGTTATAGCCCTTTCAAGACCTATTCTTGTGTGTTAGTTGAACCTTACTCTTAGCCTAACAAAAGCTTGTTTTCTATTTGTTCCCACTAGGTTCTTACAACATTAGACTCAGAGGCTGATCATGACCAAATTCCAAACACCCAAGAGCTTGATGATCTTTTTGATGAGCTTGAAGACTCGGACAGTGGTCCAGAGCTGGATACTATGAGTGTTATGTCCACCCCTAAGCCCAAGTTGAAGTAGGTTGCAAATATTTTCTTCATTGTGTAAATATTTTATTTCTTCTTGGTTTGAAATACATTTTTTCTTTTCGTTATGACAAGCTTATTAAGGTTGTTGTTTTTAATTTTTGGCATCTTTCTTTTTCTTTTTTTTTTCTTTTTTTTTATTTAAAGAATAGAACTGCGTTTGACTGTTTTATTTAAAAAAAACTTGACTTGTTTGAAAGCCAATGAAATCTTTGAATGACGATTACAAAACTTATTTCAGACCTTTCTTTGCTGGCAGAGGTTCTACCCCTGAATCCAATGAACAACCTAAGTCTTCCTCACAGGTAGTGTGTACCATTATATCCATCAGTTTTTATGTCCTCCTTTGATATTGTGTAGCACTTTATGTAACTACAAATATTGTAAGTAGAGTCTAATTTATAATTATATATTGCCCTGCTCTCAGCGCAGACATAAATCATTATTTAAGCATTTTAAAGAAATAAAGTTTATTGAAAATTCTCTAATGACAATTTTTTAATATTGAATGTCAAAAAAATGTAAGAAATGATTATCGACTTAAGAAAAAAAAAAGAAAGAAAATGATATTGTTTCAGTAGCAGGGGAGAGCATAGAAATAGTTCAGATCTTCAAGTACCTTGGAACTGTGTTAGACAATAAATTCAATTTGATTGAAAACAGATTACAACAGATTTGTATTAAATTAATACATTTTTACTACCTGAACTGTGAATGGACCTTGTTTTTAATTACTTAACACATATAAAATTTAGCATTTGAGATATGAAGCTGGAAGGGGAATAACTCTTGAGGGATTATGGCCATGACATGGCCTAAATTATGCAGATGTGCCAACAACTAAAAATATCAAATATCATATCACAGATTACATCACCAAAATAGGGCAACAAAGATTAAGGCTACTAAGAAAACTAATCCTTTAATGTTAGCGAAAAGCATTGTCAATGTTTTACGGTTTTACTATGCTTTTATCTGCAGTATTTAAGTTTCAACATTACTACCTGGTATGGCAATCTGAACATAAAAAATAAAAATAGTTTATAAAATTGTAAATGCTGCTAGTAAGATCATAGGCAATTGAACACCTATTTGAGAACAACATTGCTAAGAAAGCTATTAAGATTTTTAAGCATAAAAAATCACCCTCTTCTTCATCATTTAAACATTTGACCATCACAAAGAATATATAAGACACCGATCACAAAAACAAATAGACACACTAATTCTTTTGTTCCTTTGACAATTAAATTGTTGAACAATATATGTAAATTTCACATGTTATGTTAAAGAGAGACTGGGGTATGAACATATATCTTGTGTGCTAACGTACAAATGTGTCCCCTAATCATGTATTGTTTTTTTTGTAATGTACAATTGTAAAACAAATTTCCTCACTGGTAATAAAGATTATTATTATTATTAAGATTAGGCATCCTTCATAGATATTTGTTTGATTTGTTGAAAAATGGGAAAGAACTTTTGTATTGAAAAAATAATTGTTTATCTTTATGTCTTCAGAAATAATTTTTTTGGCCGATGTCAATGAAAATGTTAATTTGGCAGATCATTGAACTTGCTCATAAGAAACAAAGAAATCTAGCTTTGTTTTTGTTGATTAATTCAATTGTTACTTTGTATTGATTTTTATTACATCAGTTTTACATACAATACTGGCGGCTATAATACTGTTAATGTCTTATGCAATGAATGAATATCTATCCCTAGGAAGTGTTCCGTATACCAGAAGAAACTCCAGTGAAACGTAGTGACTCTGATCTTCACACAGTAAGTCTTAATTTTGCTTAGCACCCTGATCATTGTCTTAGAAACAAAACATATTTTTCAGATTACTAGAGATTCTACTGCTCCCATAGTTACATAGAGAAATGAATACAAAGTCTAGGTGTACTGCCAACTGCATTTAGTTGTTCTCCCCGTGTAGCAGTAGTGAGAAAACATTCTCAGGTGAAACCTTTTTCCAAATTGTTTAGAGAAAAAAAATTTGGGGAGGATTTTAATCATTTAGTTTGCGATCTGTCAGGATATACTTAATTAATACATTCAAGATTGTGATTACACATTAGAAGCCAAAATTAATTTTTTTTATAAATTGTGAAGATTTCTCTTAGAAGCAGTTGGCTTGGTTTCATGTACAAGTAAAAAAGCTGGCAACTATGTTTCATTTTTATTATTATTTATTATTAGAGACTTTAGCTAATAAGAAATTGATGAGGATTCTGACTCTCTGTGTGTGAACATTTGATTTAGTCAGCACACTATTAGACTAGTGACTGTACTAGCTTAGAAAAAACATTTTGTTTCTGAGTACAAATGTGCATAGCTTGTGTCAGGTCTTCACTTTAGAATCATTAACATTTTTTTTTTATATTTATTTAGTTGGTGTGCACATGTAACTTAAACAGCATGGTTCTTTAGAGGGCACACCTCACTTAAGCATGGACTATTTTAGCTCTGCATCAAGACTACCTTAATATTGATCATGAAAATTAACATGTCGTAACACTCAGACCGCTAATATTAGTTTCTTTATTTGGCTTTGTATCTGTTATTAAGCAGGTTTAGTAAATACTATTACTTATGGCTAAATATCGTAATGAAAGAACTTTATTCAGGCAAAGTTTGAGCTGTTTTCTTCAATACTTAAATCATTTAATGCAGGCTCCTTTATTTCTGTTTTTTTTTTCAAATGAGTTGAAATTAGTGTTACTTATTACAAATGTATTATTCTTATCTATGAACTTTCTGTTTTGTTTGTCTAGCACATTCAGTCTTTTAATAATAAAGATTTTAAAATGTAAAACAAATGTATGCCATAAATTGAACAGTTTCAACTCTTTGCCTTTTAGCATTTTTCTTTCTCAACAGTTCTGTTAGCTCTGCCACCATGGGCTCTTTCTGTTAGCTCTGCTACCATGGGCTCTTTCTGTTAGCTCTGCCACCATGGACTCTTTCTGTTAGCTCTGCTACCATGGACTCTTTCTGTTAGCTCTGCTACCATGGACTCTTTCTGTTAGCTCTGCCACCATGGGCTCTTTCTGTTAGCTCTGCTACCATGGGCTCTTTCTGTTAGCTCTGCTACCATGGACTCTTTCTGTTAGCTCTGCTACCATGGACTCTTTCTGTTAGCTCTGCCACCATGGGCTCTTTCTGTTAGCTCTGCTACCATGGACTCTTTCTGTTAGCTCTGCCACCATGGGCTCTTTCTGTTAGCTCTGCTACCATGGACTCTTTCTGTTAGCTCTGCTACCATGGGCTCTTTCTGTTAGCTCTGCTACCATGGACTCTTTCTGTTAGCTCTGCCACCATGGACTCTTTCTGTTAGCTCTGCTACCATGGACTCTTTCTGTTAGCTCTGCCACCATGGACTCTTCCTGTTAGCTCTGCTACCATGGACTCTTTCTGTTAGCTCTGCTACCATGGACTCTTTCTGTTAGCTCTGCTACCATGGGCGCTTTCTGTTAGCTCTGCAACCATGGACTCTTTCTGTTAGCTCTGCTACCATGGGCGCTTTTTGTTAGCTCTGCTACCATGGACTCTTTCTGTTAGCTCTGCCACCATGGGCGCTTTCTGTTAGCTCTGCTACCATGGACTCTTTCTGTTAGCTCTGCTACCATGGACTCTTTCTGTTAGCTCTGCTACCATGGGCTCTTTCTGTTAGCTCTGCTACCATGGACTCTTTCTGTTAGCTCTGCTACCATGGACTCTTTCTGTTAGCTCTGCCACCATGGACTCTTTCTGTTAGCTCTGCTACCATGGACTCTTTCTGTTAGCTCTGCTACCATGGGCGCTTTCTGTTAGCTCTGCTACCATGGACTCTTTCTGTTAGCTCTGCCACCATGGACTCTTTCTGTTAGCTCTGCTACCATGGACTCTTTCTGTTAGCTCTGCCACCATGGGCGCTTTCTGTTAGCTCTGCCACCATGGGCTCTTTCTGTTAGCTCTGCTACCATGGACTCTTTCTGTTAGCTCTGCTACCATGGACTCTTTCTGTTAGCTCTGCTACCATGGACTCTTTCTGTTAGCTCTGCTACCATGGGCGCTTTCTGTTAGCTCTGCCACCATGGGCTCTTTCTGTTAGCTCTGCTACCATGGACTCTTTCTGTTAGCTCTGCTACCATGGACTCTTTCTGTTAGCTCTGCTACCATGGGCGCTTTCTGTTAGCTCTGCCACCATGGGCTCTTTCTGTTAGCTCTGCTACCATGGGCTCTTTCTGTTAGCTCTGCTACCATGGACTCTTTCTGTTAGCTCTGCTACCATGGGCGCTTTCTGTTAGCTCTGCCACCATGGACTCTTCCTGTTAGCTCTGCTACCATGGACTTTTTCTGTTAGCTCTGCTACCATGGACTCTTTCTGTTAGCTCTGCTACCATGGGCGCTTTCTGTTAGCTCTGCTACCATGGACTCTTTCTGTTAGCTCTGCTACCATGGGCGCTTTCTGTTAGCTCTGCTACCATGGACTCTTTCTGTTAGCTCTGCTACCATGGGCGCTTTCTGTTAGCTCTGCTACCATGGACTCTTTCTGTTAGCTCTGCCACCATGGGCGCTTTCTGTTAGCTCTGCTACCATGGACTCTTTCTGTTAGCTCTGCTACCATGGGCTCTTTCTGTTAGCTCTGCTACCATGGACTCTTTCTGTTAGCTCTGCCACCATGGACTCTTTCTGTTAGCTCTGCCACCATGGACTCTTTCTGTTAGCTCTGCTACCATGGGCGCTTTCTGTTAGCTCTGCTACCATGGGCTCTTTCTGTTAGCTCTGCTACCATGGGCTCTTTCTGTTAGCTCTGCTACCATGGACTCTTTCTGTTAGCTCTGCCACCATGGGCTCTTTCTGTTAGCTCTGCTACCATGGACTCTTTCTGTTAGCTCTGCTACCATGGACTCTTTCTGTTAGCTCTGCTACCATGGACTCTTTCTGTTAGCTCTGCCACCATGGGCTCTTTCTGTTAGCTCTGCTACCATGGACTCTTTCTGTTAGCTCTGCTACCATGGACTCTTTCTGTTAGCTCTGCTACCATGGACTCTTTCTGTTAGCTCTGCCACCATGGGCTCTTTCTGTTAGCTCTGCTACCATGGACTCTTTCTGTTAGCTCTGCCACCATGGGCTCTTTCTGTTAGCTCTGCTACCATGGACTCTTTCTGTTAGCTCTGCTACCATGGGCTCTTTCTGTTAGCTCTGCTACCATGGACTCTTTCTGTTAGCTCTGCTACCATGGACTCTTTCTGTTAGCTCTGCCACCATGGGCTCTTTCTGTTAGCTCTGCCACCATGGACTCTTTCTGTTAGCTCTGCTACCATGGACTCTTTCTGTTAGCTCTACTACCATGGGCGCTTTCTGTTAGCTCTGCTACCATGGACTCTTTCTGTTAGCTCTGCCACCATGGACTCTTTCTGTTAGCTCTGCTACCATGGACTCTTTCTGTTAGCTCTGCCACCATGGGCGCTTTCTGTTAGCTCTGCTACCATGGGCGCTTTCTGTTAGCTCTGCTACCATGGACTCTTTCTGTTAGCTCCGCTACCATGGGCGCTTTCTGTTAGCTCTGCCACCATGGACTCTTCCTGTTAGCTCTGCTACCATGGACTCTTTCTGTTAGCTCTGCTACCATGGGCGCTTTCTGTTAGCTCTGCTACCATGGACTCTTTCTGTTAGCTCTGCTACCATGGGCGCTTTCTGTTAGCTCTGCTACCATGGACTCTTTCTGTTAGCTCTGCTACCATGGGCGCTTTTTGTTAGCTCTGCTACCATGGACTCTTTCTGTTAGCTCTGCCACCATGGGCGCTTTCTGTTAGCTCTGCTACCATGGACTCTTTCTGTTAGCTCTGCCACCATGGACTCTTTCTGTTAGCTATGCTACCATGGGCGCTTTCTGTTAGCTCTGCTACCATGGGCTCTTTCTGTTAGCTCTGCTACCATGGGCTCTTTCTGTTAGCTCTGCTACCATGGACTCTTTCTGTTAGCTCTGCTACCATGGACTCTTTCTGTTAGCTCTGCTACCATGGACTCTTTCTGTTAGCTCTGCCACCATGGACTCTTTCTGTTAGCTCTGCTACCATGGACTCTTTCTGTTAGCTCTGCTACCATGGACTCTTTCTGTTAGCTCTGCTACCATGGACTCTTTCTGTTAGCTCTGCTACCATGGACTCTTTCTGTTAGCTCTGCTACCATGGGCTCTTTCTGTTAGCTCTGCTACCATGGACTCTTTCTGTTAGCTCTGCTACCATGGACTCTTTCTGTTAGCTCTGCTACCATGGACTCTTTCTGTTAGCTCTGCCACCATGGACTCTTTCTGTTAGCTCTGCTACCATGGACTCTTTCTGTTAGCTCTGCCACCATGGACTCTTTCTGTTAGCTCTGCCACCATGGGCTCTGTATTTTATTGCTAACATTTTAAAAATTTAAACACACACACACACAGATCTTTGAAGATTATTCAAACTTTGAGCCTCTTCTTATTCCTAAAATGAAATGGGGTGCAGTGTTCTTTCTTTTGGATTATTTTTCTCTACTTGAAATTCACATTATTTTGTAAGATTCAGTTTTGTATATTTTATATTACTAATTATGTTTGTGCTCTCTATATGATCTTGTCCAGATTCTTGTTTCTCAGTTATGCCATGAAGTATGTACTATTTTTATTTTGGTTACTTTTTAGATTGACACTAGATTTTGAGAAACTATAAATTTACTACTCTATACTTTAGTTTAAAACAGCCTTTTGTTTTTCAAAAAGTTGGGATATACTTGGTTCTGTAGTTCTTACCTTTCAGGGTTATGTTTTTCCTCTCCTAAGCAGTGAAATAGCATCTAGCATTTAGTGATAACATGTTTTTTTTTAAAGATTTCCAACATAAAAAAGGTTCTGATATTTTGTTTGTTATTAAAGTTTATAAAAGATTTGTTTGTGTCTAAAAAAAAGTAACTTCCATGATAAGTCTAAGGTTTGTTGCCATTTCACTGTATTCTTCTTTTCAAGTGGGATAACAATATGTCTTCAAATTCAGAGTTTAGAAATACTTACATCTATTTGTGCTAAATTTTGAAAGTGTAGAGTCCTTTGCCCCATATCATTTAGCAGCATGACTCATTTACTTAGAGAAAAAGGATTTTAGAAAAAAAGTCAATTTATTTTAAAGTAATTAAATAAATTAGTAATACATAGGTGTTATAATATTTCATAAAAATTATTTTTTTTTTAATGAAGTACATTTTTTTAAATTTAATTCAAACAAAAGGCACACTGGTACAAAGTTTGCTTAAATTTGATATGGAAAAAAAAATTGTTAATGAGATTTAGTCAAACATTTGTATTTAGTATTAACAATAAATCATTAAATATTTTTATTATTATTATTATTGAGGTATTTTAGTAACTATTTCTTATAAAAAGTATTTTCCAAAAATAAATTTACTTTGAAATTAAAATTTTCAAAAGATTTTTACTGATTCTAACCAAGACACACCTAGTCTTAATTCAACATCTAAAATTGATCAATATGATGTTATTCCTTCTAAGATGCAGCTTTTTTTTATCCACATGTGGTAAATGAGTGTAGAGTTGAGTTGATTTAAAAAATAATTTTAATATGTATTTTTAGTATCATTAAAAATAATTCTCATGTACAGATACAACTGTGCATTTCAATGTTGAAGAAATTCACTGCTCATATTTTTTGCCATATTTATCGTTCTAGAGAAAACCAAATCATGGTTGGCTCATTACAAAATTGACTTTAAGAAATATTCTTTGAACATTCCTTGTCATATTTTTTTGGGGGCTGATTTGAAATCTATTTCTTACATAATTATTTATAGACACACTTTTTGTTCATTTCCTACCATGTTGTTTTATATGTCAGGGTCATTGACTGGTCATTTGTTTCCATATTGTCTTTTGAAGTAATGTGCTGGTCAGTATTAGCAGGAGAAATGTACTGGCCATATATTGCCATGTTTGCTGTAGGCTGATGCAGTGCTTATTCCTTACAACAAAGAATAAGTTTACTCAGTGATTCAATGGGAGCTAGGAACTACATAGTTAACACTGTACAGTAACTTAATTGAGTGTGAAAACATTTAGTCATATTCTTGTCCAACTTGCTCAGTTTCGGCAGTCAGACCTCGAGTACGAAGCTTCAGACTCCCAGAATGCCAGCACCAACGAGTCATCGCCGCGGCAGCACTCTCCCCGCCCCAAAAAGAAGGAGCTCATTAAGGACCGCATACGGAGCACATCTTATAGGGAGAAGAAAAGCAGGAAAGAGTTTAAACAACATCGTAGGAATAGTGTCGGGGAAGTGGGGTCACTGGTTAGTGGACTTGCTAGCAATTACTCTCTTGTCTCATTCTTTGATGACCACTGTAATCTTCTTCTGCTCCTCCACGGCTTCTTCTTTATTATGTGAATTGTTTTGTTCAAGCAATTTGTGACTATATCTCCACCTATATTACACACATATGTATAAAGCAAAGGTTAAAGCTTAAATCTGAACAAACATTATGCTACAATTTTGATTCATAGATAGAATTACAACTTTAACATAATTATCCCTTTTTTTTTTTGGTCCCAGCAGTGGGAAGATAAAAAGAACAATCAATATTTTTTTCCCTTTTTTTTTTTTTTTTTTAATGTAAATTTTTTTCAGCATAAAATGGTGTTTGAATTCATTCTTTCTCTCCGGAATTAGTTTTTTTTTACGGAATTATTCACTTTGCCTAATTATAGTGCAATACTTTTAAGGTAGAAAACAAAACAAAAATGTTGTAAAGCATCAACAATGGGAGTGTTGATCCACTGGAAATGACCATTTCACAATGACAAGTAGGGCAACATTCCAGGGAGAGAGAAATAAAACTTTAACCTATTGCTAAAGAAACAAACAAAATGAGAACTGACCATTTTTTTTTTTTTTGTTTTTTGTTTTTTTTTCATTCTCATGTCATTCTCATCTATCAGGTTCAAAGAAACCTCAGTTTGCCTAATAATCTCAAATCAACACTTGCCTACTACACACCATATTTAGACATATATGAATATACTCTTGACATTTACAGACTAATATCTTTCTGTTTACCACACTCTTTAGTTTGCTTTTTTCCGTACACCCTTGCTGATGTCACTATATTTGCATCAAGATGTCTCTTAAAATATACACTACTGAATTATTCACATTTTCCCAACTGATGTCTCCATACAATAGCTATTTTCTAATGAATTCTTTATATTCTTCCCTACTGATGTCTGTATATTCTTGCCTACTAAATTCTTCATATTCTTGCATACTGGTGTCAGTATAAGTCTGTATAGTCTAGCCTATTGATGTCAGTAATTTCTAGTCAGCTGATGTCTGCAGTCTTGCGTACTGATGTCGATATATTCTTGCCTGTTGGTATCAGTATATTCTTGCCTGCTGATGTCTGTTTACTCTTGCCAACTAATGCCTGTATAGTCTTGCCTACTGATGGTGGTATATTCTTGCCTACTGAAATCAGTATATTCTTGCCTGCGGATGTCTGTTTACTGTTGCCAACTGATGTCTGTATATTATTGCCAACTGATGTCTGCATATTCTTGCCTACTGATACTGATGTCTGGATATTCTTGCCTACTGATACTGATGTCTGTATTTTCTTACCTAATGATGTCTGTATATTATTGCCTACTGATCCACACAGTTGTCTATCGCTGTTACCACAACTATTTATTGATGTCTTTGTCTCTGCATTTTCTCTGCATTACACCACCTAGTATTATATTCAATTGAACTGAATATGTTTCAAGCTTACACCTGTGAACACTTACATCTTGCTTACACATGTGAACACTGTCACACCTTGCTTACACCTGTGAACACTGTCACACCTTGCTTACACCTGTGAACACTGTCACATTTTGCTTACACCTGTGAACACTTACATCTTGCTTACACCTGTGAACACTGTCACACCTTGCTTACACCTGTGAACACTGTCACATCTTGCTTACACCTGTGAACACTGTCACATCTTGCTTACACTTCTAGAACTACAACATGCTTGCTCCTACATCTACTTAGCTTCTGTTGTGTGTTTGCTTTGTACATAATAATTTATATTGGTGAAATGTTGAATATTTACTTATCAATTACTGTTTCTATATGGGAGACCTGTAATATATTAATTGTTTACAAATTAAAACAGTTTTACAAGAGCCCTTTTATTTGACTCTTTTATTTGTATTTTATATACCCTCTAAAGTACCCTCCAGTGTCAGTAGTGGTATGTATTGTTATCAGTTTGCTAGAGTTTCTTTTTTTTTTCTCATTATTTTCTAATTAACAGCAGTTGTTGCGATTTCATTAATGCTGGATAACATGACTTGCAGTTAAATTGTAGACTTTTTGTTATAATACATTTGTTTATATTAAAGTCTTAATCTAGATAGACTTTTATTTCAAGTGAATGTTAGCCATAAAGTAGTAAAAGAGTGAAAAAAACTTTTACAAAATGTCAACATCTCAAACTATAGCCATATAGAAATCATAGAATTTAAACTTCTTAAGGGTTTTCTCTTAACATTCCATGCTATCACTCTATGTCATAGAATTAAATCCCTCACAAGAGTGTCTGTATACAACTTGACTTATCTGTCTTTATATTCACATGCTACAGTAATGTCTATAATGTATTTGAAAGGCACTGACATGTATCTAACACTTTGCTATGAATGTACATAACTTGGGAATAGTCTTATTATCTAACATTTAAACCATTAGTGTATCTCTTGGCTGTTGTGGAAGTCACTGGGCTTAATGGAAAAATATATATTTTATACAGATTATATATCTAATATATTTTACTTGTGTTTTAGTTGTTACTCATCTGCTTTTTAATTGATAAAATATATATGTGCTCACGTTAAATATTTATTATGCCAGGCTTGATGGAATCAGTGTGTTAAAGGAGCACTATCTGACACATTTGAAAATGTCGCTATTTGAAAATGTTTAAATTATTTTTTTTAAATATTACATTACAATTTCATTGACCTAGTACATAATGCAAATTAATGCAGGATAAAAAATATATGTTGTGACTTCAATAACATTTTTGTAACCAATAGTTACATTGCTAGTTAAAGCTTATAGTTTTGTATTTATTTCTGCAATAGATTTCAATCAAAGAACCTACAGCACATGTAATAGTTTGTGTAGATGGCTTTAATAATACACATTAACAACAGATAATATTTAATCATTAATGCACTTTTAGTATGCTAGCACATTGAGAAATTTGTAAGTGCAAGAACATTTAGCAACTTTCATTATTTTTGTTCTAAATTTTTGTTCAAATAATTTGCAAATGTTCAATTTTTTGTTTGAACATTTCTTGACTTGAATAGTTCTTTTCTTGACTTGAATAGTTCTAGAACATTTCTTCTCTTAAAAGTCTAACAAGAAAAAACTAACAGGAAATACTCAGTCATTCTTTTTTTTTTATTGGTCTATATTCTACGTTTTAAAAATGTTTTCATGCATTTTAATTTCTGTGTTATTAACAGCCTCGCAAAGCTCTGCTGGATCAACTGAGCTCAGTGTTTGATAGTGTTGATGACCACCTACCAGAATCCATCTTCATGATCAACACATCTGAATGGCAGGGTCAGATGTTACAGCAGAAACTACAGGACAGGCAACTTCGTTTAATTTGTACATGCACTGAAGCAGACGTGAAAGCAGCCATATGTTACTTAGTGACCAAGATTCAAAAATTGTAAGCTATTTAAAGCATAGTTTTTAAATTTTAGTAATTGATTTATTTCAAATATCAAATATTTTAAGGAAAATAAACACTAAACTTGACATCATTGTCCATGACATAGTAATTTAATATACATTTTTGGCAAAATTATTGTTTCAACTGTTGTGTAACGTCAACTGCATTTTTTGTGTGTGGTGGCAGCTGTAACAGCAATGCTCGGACTATTGCACCAATCAAAGTAGGTATTGTTGGAGCAGATGCTTACATCAACTCTGTACTGAGACCATACGTTGAACACTTCTCCAATAAATCTCCTGACTGGCAGAACTTTGCCAGGTTTCTTGTTATTCCATTTGGTGAGTAACTAGTGAAATAGCTAGTACGTGTGTAAATAATAACTTAAGCTATCATTCTTGTCTGTTGACTACTTGATAACAATTTACAGTTTCATCTTCAAGACACAGGTATACACGGGACAGTTTGGTATTTTCTTTTGGACCATAGCTGATGTGGTTGTTACGTGGCCAACACAACAGCCAACTGATTTTACTTTTCTTATCTAAGGGCATTGGAGCTGGGTAAACTCTGTGAACTCAATTAAAACCCACATTTCAATGTAAATACCCAGAAGATCCACCAGAACTTGAATTCAAAGACATATCTCACGAGTATTAACCAGCTGTCCTCTTCATTGATTATGAGATCTGCTATGTTTTCCCAAGTTTAACTATTCCAGCTTTTTAATATATCTTATAAATTTTGTATTTGAAAACTTGCAGCAGTGTCTTATCATCAAAAATTTTGTGTCCCAGGTATTAGGTAATCAATGTGTATAGTTATTAATGGCTCTCTACCTGTCATTAGTTTGTCCCCAAAAACAAGACTTGAGAAGTCTTAGTTGTGATGGAAAGATTGATTCTGAATTTAAATAAGTTCTAACATTTCTTGTAAGACAAAACAGTAAAGCTCTTATTCTTGACTCTTTTATTTCATTGTCCCACATCAATCAAAACCCTTATTGAACTATCCCCAACAAATGTCAGATGCCCATAAAGCTCAGACTTGGAGATGTTAAACAATCTTGCATTATACATTTTGGCCTGACTGCCACACAAACTTGAGAACCTCCGTTTTTAGTTAAGCTGAGTCCACTTGACACCACACTCTTTAAATTGAATATGATATAATTATTGTTGTGTCTTTTAATGTTATTTCAATATTTCACAGGCCACAGTCTATGGCTATATCTCTATGATAATAAATTTCAATAATTATAATCTTTATTATCCATGATGAAATTACAATTTGTGAATTAAAATAAGACATAATAACCATAGAAACACAATATATGTTCACTTTAGTTTCACTCAAATGTAACATATATATCTCACTGGCATTGTCTACAATGCTATTGAATGATGTATATTAATGTGCTCTCAGACTAAAGTCTTTAGTTATTAACAATCTGACAGGCCACAGTTCTGTTGGTAAATATATTGCCAGTGTAGACAGCACTTATGGTTCCCTGTTTCTGGACCAGCAGTGGAAAGATACCTTTGAGAAACCAGAGTCTCCTAAACTAGGTTGGTTTAGCTTAAATGCAATTAATAATTGTCTTTTAGTGATTGCATTAAACTTGACATTGGTCTAATTAACCAGTTAAGCTTTTTAAGCTTTGTACAGAACTAAATTTAAATGTGTATTTAATGAACTAGACCAATCTGCTTCCAAGGTATTGGGGTGTACATTTAATGCTTTTTAGCTGTTTCAACCTATTCAAGTAATGATGTTATTTATATTTGTTGTCTAGACTGCCAAGACATTATGAACAGGATATCAAAATATTTGAATGGGGCAACAGGCACACACCAAATGCCAATTGCTGAAGCTCTGATCATGTGCAAGGGAAGAAGGTAGTCAATAGTTCTACTTTATGCACTCAAAACTATAAAAAGCTAAGATATGCACTCAGACTATAAACACAAAACTTTTGTGTATTTAAGGCTAGAAAATGTTAGATCTAAAACTTTGATGCATAAAGTAAAATATCATTTGTAACTGAGCTTTTGTTGCTTGTCTCTTCACAGTTCTGATGAAGTGTCCTCACAAATGTTTATCCCATTCCTAAGTGTAAGTAATGTTTCCATTTTACTTGTAGGAAATACTATTCAAGCTAATATTAACATTGAAATATTGAATATAAATGAATAAATTAATACTTGAGCAGCCAAAATTTGTCTAAATATTGCTTTGTATGTCAACCTTCTTTTGTCACTGTCTCTGAAGTTTATTGAACAGTTGAAACATGTATGTGTATTTTTGTTTGTAATTCTAATTCTGTAAATATTTGTAACCAGGAGGTGAGGATTGGAACATTGGACACCTTCAATTCATCAGGTACATTTAAACAAAAAAATTGATACATATTTTTCTTGGTGCAACATTTTCATTTGGTTTATTAATCAAGTTTTTTTTTTCTGTTTTTTTTTTAACTTTATTTTATCATTATATTTCCTAGCTTTTCTGTATCCAATTCTGATCCAAGTTACACCTTTTTTTTTGGTGTAGACTGAACAGTTTGATTTTTTAGCATTTTAAAAATGATCATTTCATTAGCCTGTTTGCACCTATTTTCAGTTTTGAAATTCACCAAAATCATAAGATAAGGGAGCTAAGCATGTCAGAAATAGTTGTAAAAGGGTTAAAAAATAGAACATAAATTTAAACTATAATATTACTTATTACTTTTAACTATAGAACATACCAAGCCCTTGCCAATATTCTGTTTTTAATGATTGGCCTTTTACACTAAAGTAGGGATACACTTTATGTATAACAAAAAAAAAAATAAAAGTAAAATAGTAGCTTCAAACTTCAGGTTTTAAGTTTTTGCTTTAAAAAATAAAATAGCAAAATGTTTCATTATTATTTACTTAATGTCCTCAAAGAATTCTTTTTATAGAAAGTAGATTCTAAGACTTTTATTTGCAGCTAGTGGGTTAAATCAAATGTTGACATTGCCAACATTCCTTGTAGATCAAATCTTTACATTTTGAGTAGATGAAATCAAATGTTAACATTTTTATTAGATCATTCCAAGAGATAAAATGTTAACAGTTCGATTATATCATTCCATGAAATCAAATGTTAACATTTCTATTAGATCCTACCATGAGATCTAATGTCAACATTCCCAGTAGATCTTTCCATCAGCTGACATAGCCTGTATATTCTTTCTTCCAGTTGAATATGATGACAGCCTTCCACCTGTCGGGTTGTCAAGCTCCCCTCCTGCTTCCACTCCTGTCTTGGAGAAAACTAAAGATGGACACACACCTCCCAGTTCTCCAAATATTGGTGCCGCTACTTCAGTCATGTCACCACCTGCCAGGTGAGAATTGAAGCACACCTAGAGCCTTGAAAATTTATAAACAACACTTTTTTTTTAAATAACACCATTTTTAGCTTTTAGTACTAATTTATACAAACACATATAGTCTTTGACTGTATTTGTAGCTATCAAAACTGCCATTATAAATATCAAATGCTTTACAATCAGCTAGTATTTTTCATCATCTGTTTGTCAATTGTACTAATGTCATTTCTAAATTGGTAAAGAAAAACATAAGCACAAGAAAAGTACATGAAAAAAAAAACAACAACACAGAAATCTAAATATCTTCAGAATAGTATTTTGTTAACGTTTTGCTGTTTATGGGGGACCTTCTTTTTTTCCCCACTCAAATAATGAAAATGTAAACAATTTTCCTCCCTATCTATTGACAGCAATTCTGGAACAGCGATTACCACATTGTCTTCCCCTGCAGAGTTTATGGACCTGCAGGTTGATTACTGGGTCGTCTCCCCTCCTAAATCCGATGCCCTAGACAAAGATAAGAAGGATAAGAAAGATGTGAACAAGTGTTCCCTTAAAACAGCCTTCAGAGCTCTGTATGCCAACCGTCTCCCTCACAGCGGTGGGATACAGTCTGCCACTTTTTCATTGATGGTTGTCACCAAGGAGAAGAAACAAAAGAGTAAGTTACTAACAGACACACAAGTAGCCCTGTAGTTACTGGGAAGGTTTTGATCTTCTGTTCAACACAAACTACCACAAGCATCTTTGATCTCAAATAGATCAGTTCATCAAATAGCCATCAATGAATCATTTCTGTACATTTTATATTCTCCAAACTTACTGTCTTATCCTCTTATCATCTTATGTTCATTCTTAACGTATCCACAACTGAGTTTTTATTGTGAACTATTTTACTTAAAAACAAAATTACCTTCAACATGGCTTAAGAAATTAAGATAAGTATCAGAAATATATTTGATATCAAGTTAAAGAATGTAAGATACACATTACAATGCCTTTTTTTGTAAATATCACCATCAAGCTACACCAGTACAAGTTGAGGTAGACACACATTAAGTTGTTTAGAACCTAAGTATATAACTGAACAAGCTTTATAATTCTAGAATTTATCAAAAATGAATAATGATAAAGAAGTATTAGGTTTAAATCCAGAGTCTAAGTTATTCTAGATATCTAGTTAAATTGATTCTTTTGTCCTAAACTAGATTTTTTCTGTCTTGCACTGGTGGTATATCCAAGACTAATGCACATACTAATATTGTTTCAACTCTAGATGAGATTGAGTACTTTTGACGGAGAAATCTACTATTACTGTTTGCCTACTATGAGATATTACTACCCTAATTAATGAGTGATCAACAGTTCTTAATTATTTTTAACTATTCTTTAATGATTAAAGTTGAAAATATTCTAATAGTCTGTATCAATGGTTATGTAGAGATGAAAAATCTAGGTCTTAATATGAGTCTACAAAAAACTTGTAGCTTGATGGTGATATTTACAAAAAAGGCATTGGACACATGGGATCATTCTAAGGGTTTATCTTTTAACTTGAACCTTTTGAAAAAGTGTCCAAAAAGAGATAAAAATGTCCATTTAAAGTTGCTTCATGTTTTTGAGAATGTCTGACTCTCGCTTTAGATGTTATGCAGTGGAGGATTTCATTCTTGATGTTATGCAGTAGTTTAAATTAAAAATTGGATAACTTTATTTTGAAATAAACTATTAAAATATTGTTTTAATAACCTTAAATTATTGATGATCATTGATGATCTTTCAACACATTCACATACTAATGTCGACACACACTGTTCTCCAGTCATGCGTATTGGCAAGAAAGGTAAAGAATTGGAGTCTAAAAGTCAAGCCATAGAGGGAGTCAGCAGGATGGTCTGTACTTCCAAGAGTCAAAATGTTAAGCTTAGAGGTAATATTGAATTATCCACCTTGTTTTTACAAAGCTTATATCAACTCACTGTGTCTGTCTTTGTTCACATTATTTCTCCCAAACCCGATCTCAGATCTAGCTGAAATTTTTCATAATTATTTCTTTTACCTGACAAAGCAAGAATCAGCCAAAAAAGTAACCAATTAATTAATTAAATATTGGTAATTAATTATTTTGTTTGGTATTTCCAACAATGGGAAGACATGTACTTGACTGATAAGGTGGTATAAGTTGAATTAGTTCCCTTTATACTTTGTAGAGAGAGAAGTTTGAAACTAACAATAGTAACTATAAAATCTTATTTTCATAAGCACTTCCCTGGCACAGTGGTTAGTGTATTGACTTGAGGAGGCTGAGGAGTCTTTAGCCCTTGAGTTTGAAATCAGATCATTCACCTTTTTTTATAAATGTACTTAAAAAGCCATCACCTGGATCTAATCCCAGAGCTTGTTTTAGTATTGTTGATCTTGATCTAGTACACATTTAATTGCATGACTGATTCAAACTAATTGATACAACTAGGCTTAGTATAAGCTTTGTCTTTTTTTTTTTTAATATTTTTTTCTTATTTATTAGTATATATATATATATAGCTTTTGAAGGAGTGGGATTTGAGTTGCTAATTATATAAAAAAAAAATATGTTCTTAAATTTATCATTGGCTAGTTCTACTATAGTTACTTTGATTATATTTGTAAATATAAAAAGAGGCATAGACAACATTATGGTTTTTCTGAATTAAATTTGACTGGTGGGGGTGATTGCAATGAAGGAATGAATATAGATTTCTAAGCTAAGCATCATTCAGTCAATCTTATTGATGCTTTTATTGACTAAAGGAAACAAATGTTTTTCTGAAGTGAACCTTGTATGACATAAAACAGCTTCAAATGTGTGTGCTCTCTCTCCAGTTCTTGTTGATGGTGTGGAATGGAATGGAGTCAAGTTTTTCCAGTTGTCCTCTCAGTGGCAGACGCACATCAAGTATTTTCCTGTGGCAGTTTTCACAACTCTGGATTTGTGAACATCCCAAAAGAAACTGTGAACTTAAAAAAACAAAATGTTTCCAAGCTGCAACCAGAGAAGACCACATGTGTTCATTGGATCAAAGGATTGTTTGAACTTTTCATCCATGCTAAGAAAGAGTGATGTTAGCAACGACCCCTCGGCAGAGGGTTTAACCTACACCTTACACCTGGAACTGATCTAGTCTGTGATGTACACATTGTATTGGGGAAAGATATCCTAAAGCAAGTATTGTGTCCCCCCCCCCAAAAAAAAATTTGTTGCATTTTTTTAAATTTTGATCATGAAATAAACCATTATTAGTAAATCTATTAAATTGGGCTTGCCAACTATGACTGTGTTCATCCAACATGTATTTGAAACATTTGTACATGCTAAAACTATGGACAATGTATTCCTGTTCTGGGACTTTGTGTATATTGTACTACAGTTGAAGTTATCCTTATGTTTATGATATGTGACAATATTAAAAAGTTGACAAGTGTTCCAGTCACTGCTACAGTTGCTGAGCACTCAAATCACTGCTAGTTGCTGGGTGCTCAGTCATTGCTTCATTTACTTAAAACAAAAATGTACCAGTCAATGGCCTTATGTTTTTCATCATTTTTTGTTACATTTGTTTTTTATTTGCATTATTTTTAATGCAGTTTTTTTAATTCAATGTTGATTTGATTCATTCAAATTTCAAATGAGTTTTACTTTCAAAATTGACTTTCATAATGAGAGACTATAAAACTATGAAATGTTTCACTAATGGGCCATATGAACAAAATACTATTCATTTCAATTCTATATAGTAACCTAAACAAAATTAGCATGACATCTAGTCACCGGTAAATAAACTAAACAGTTTACTTTTTGACACAGAGAATTGTTTTACTGAGAACTTAATAATGAAAGTCTGTTCTATCTACAACACTTCTTTTAACACATAGAGCTAGATAGGGAACTAAGTCGTCACGTCTGCAGTCAATATGTTTAAACCATAGACGTATATATACTATATATATACTGGACATGGAGATTTTTTAACACTACAAAAAATGTCCTGAAATTTTTTTAGAAAGTTGGATCAAGGCGTTGTTTTGTAAAGTAGTTAAAAGAAGTAAAGTTTTTGTTTTTTAAACCCTAACCTACGTAACATATAATTTAATTTTTAGATCTAGGTCTAGTACTTGAACATCAAAAAAAAAAGAGTCTCATAATTATTATTTTGCAATTTTTAGATACATAATCAAGAAAGTTCTAGGTAATCAATCTATTTAAATGTACATAAGATGATTTAAATCAACATGAATTATTTCCATCTAGTGCATAAAATCTATATATGTATAGGTCTGTGAATCGATCAGTCACAGATAAGAATTTATTTCCGGTTTCCAGTCTAGATATAATATATAAGTCTATGGTTTAAACCTACTTTTCAAATGTTGCTTGAGTAAATATTTCCTTTTCAAGAAGAGTTCTGCTCTTGTATGTCACTGACATACACAAAACTATTTCTATTGCAAATGATTGAATTAAGAATTTGTTTACTGTGACTTTTTTTTTGTTTTTAGCTCTTTTCTATTCCAAATACTCAAAGATGATGAATCAATCCTGTGAATTCTTTCATGGTGCACTAAGGTGGTTATTTAGTTTTAAATATTGTTTTGTTGTTAAGTTTGAAGGCTTCCAGACTGAAAAATGTGTGCATAGCTCAGTATTTGATTCAACGATGCTAATGTAATTTATCTCTCCTGAGTCAATTAGGAAAATAAATCAAATCAAGGAATCAGACTGATAGATAGATGACATGAACTTGATTAAACCACATAATAAGGTTCTCTTGCAAAGACAACAACATCCACTGTTGAAAGTGCTAAGAGATTGGAGGAAATTTTCAGTATAGCATTAGATCGTTTTGCACATATAGTGAGAATCCTCTGTAATTTCTTCAGTCACTTTCCAGTCTGTCCTAGTTCATTAGCTAAACACTTGTTCTTTAGAATACAAAAGTTATGAAGTGTCCAGACCTGACACTATTCTTTCATGAAATCTCTTGGAATAAAGTTAAGGAAGTTCAGATATGAAAATCTGGTCACATGATTAAATTAGCATTTTAAATCAACTTACATTCTTTTAAGATTTTTAAGATAGCCTTAGTGTCAGTTAAAATACTTTGATATGACCATAGATATTGCTCTGGACCTTTTTGGTAGTAGATATCCAGTATATCTGATGGATATATAGATTTAGAAAGGCAGTCATATTCTGTCTGGCTTCTTCCATTCAGTCTGTTTAGGTAATTAAAGTCCTGAGATGGCAGATTGGCTTAGAACTAAATTCGAGCCCTGTTTAGCACCTGTCTTGCTTAGCTTCCTTGACATACATTAGAAAAATCTAGCATCAAAGCAACACATTTTAAAAAGTCAACAGTAAGTGTAAGTCTAATTGTATTACCATTATAATCTGATCTCAAGGTAGAACTAAGTTGATAAATCCAACCAAAGCTGCCTCACAGTATTGCTTACCTAAAATCAGTAGTGTTTTTCAATACCAGTAAATATTCAATATAGTAATTTTAACATTGAAGATGTATCACAATTGTTTATTTATTTATTTTCTCAGATTTCTTTGTCTTTTATTTTAGCTTTTTGTTTACTATTTTTTTAGCTCCGATTTTTTGTTCATTTCACTTTTCAACTCACTATGAACTTTAATTCAGTTGCATTTTTTTAAATATGTTTTTAATATTCTCTTTTAATTGAAATCAAAATTTATTCATCAATTTTTTGACTTTTTTCTTCTATAATAACAATACATTTTTGTATACACATTGAATTCAAGCTTTCTTTAGTTTGACATTTTGATTCTTACAATTATTCTGTGTATCAAGCAACATTTTTTAGAGTCATTATGAAACCTAACATTTACAAATTTAGTGGATTATTTCCCTTCAAGTTTTTTGAGTGTTCATGGATTGGACTAATCAGGGTTTACCTTTTTCTGATAGAGAGTTTAGTCAATGTACTGGCCACATAAACAGGTTTACTTTTGAGATGATGTGCCATTCAATCACACATTTGTTGTTTTTAAAGATAGAAAATATTATAAAACAAGAGCATTATTAATATTTCAGTTTATTCTTTACTTTCTTGTAGTTAATAACAAAAATGTTGTTATCAAAGAGGTGTCAACATTCAACACTGCTAGAATGAACTTGTTCTATTTACTTCAAAACAATGATTTCTGACCAGGTATTAACACCTGTCAGGCTGTAACTTTTGTGTATACTGTTTAAGTTATTCTTTGCTTTTCAAATAATCTTGTCAAATGTATTGGCAGTCAAATGTCTTGTTTTGGTTTTGTAAGCTCTTTCAGCTGAAGCTGTGAACAAGAAATAGTTGTTGGTTATTTGGCGCCAGATTTTGTTACTATCAATTTGTTGTTCTTTAAGAGCTAATAGAATTTTGTTTCCCCACTTGTCCATATGACAAAAATGAAAGAAAACTTTTGGACTGGAAGTCTGTATATTTCTTGGCTTACCTTATGACAAAAATGAAAGAAAACTTTTGGACTGGAAGTCTGTATATTTCTTGGCTTACCTTCTGTAACTTGATTTCAGTTGATGAAAGACAAATTTAATTTGTAGTTACAAGATGGTGGTGAGATGTCATGTGCAATATGACGGCTGGTCTGTAGACTTCACAGAGTGCCTGCTTGCTTTTAACTAGTCTTGATTTCAATTTGAAACATATTGTGCTTTGGCCAGATTGGCATTTTTTTTCCTGTATTTTATATGTTACATGTTAGCCTAGTGACTAGTTGGCTTTAATGTTTTGTAAATATACATGTTTAAGCCTTTTGTCTGACTGGTTTTAACATGGATTCATGATGTATATTTTTAAGGCTGTTACCAGAATGACTTTGACTTGACTAATATATGTAAAGATGTTAGCTTGATAGTCAGTTATTGGCTACATATTAGGGGTGCACCGGATAGTACTTTTTGATATCCGGCCGGAGCCGGATATAACCGGATAGTACAATTAGATATTCGGCCGGAGCCGGATACCTACATGACTCAAACAGCTCGTTTTACTAAAGTTTTTGCAAATCTTCTATATAACATACCTATATTCATATTATTTTGTTATTTACTTTCTTACTTTAAACTCTATCACTGATTGATAAATTAAAATGAACAGCATTTTTTTTTACAGATATGCTTATCATAAACTAATCTTTGTAACATGAGATGGTGTGTGCGTATGTTTTGTAAAGTAGAATGTAGTAAACAAACTCAGTTCCCTCATAAGATGTGACCTCTAGAAAGTGTCAACACGTTGACATCTGGCTTAATGTGGTCAGCTGCCTATCCGTGAACTCAATGTTATGGACTAAACAAACAAAAGGAGGTGGGGGTGCTCATCTCTACCTCTGGATATATACTCGCACATCTAGACAGATTATCAGCGTGATGTAGCGTGATGTAGTTAAGGAATATTTTTAAGTTAAGGAATATGTTTACAAGACCACTCAAAGGTCAAGACAAGCTTTTAAAATGTGCCAGACATCGCTGCTACGTATGTAATACGAATTTATAATGTAAAGTCTAGTCCACCCCCCCCCCCCCCCCAATAACAAACCTAGTTCCCTCGTGTGACCTCTAGAGAGTGCTTACGTCCATCGTATCTGACTTGGGGTCACCTGTCAATCAATGAACTCAATGTGATGGGCTAAACAAATAAAATGGGAAGGGAGTTGTTCATCTAGAAATATACCTGGTTACATTAGAGGTGTGGCTCTTGTAGTCCAGCCCCCCCCCCCCCTAATAAAGATTAACTACTAAGTAAACAAACTCAGTTCCCTCGAAAGGTGTGACCACTAGAGAGTGTCAATACGCTGACATTAAACTTACGTCCATCGTATTTAACTTGTGGTTACCCACCCATAAAAAACTCAATGTGATGGACTAAACAAATAAAAGGGGGTGGGAGTTGTTCATCTCTACCTCTGGAGATATACCCGCTCAGCTAGACAGACGTCTGGTCAGCATGACGTAGTCAAGGAATGTAGCATTTTAACATGTTAACTCACTTACTCAAAGGTCAAGACAAATTGAAAAAAGTGCCAGCCATTGCTGCTCTGTATGTAAAGCGCATTTATGATGTAAAGTTTCATCTCTATTTATATTAAGTTATTAACACGCCTTGTCTTTATAATAAACGAAGTTTGGTGCATATTCATAATGGCTCTATTTTTAAGCACATTATTTTGTTTTCATATAAGCATTAATACATTCTATAACAGACAGTAATGGAACGAGGTCCACTTTATGCATATTAAATAGGTGTATTTTTTACTATCCGGTTTACTATCCGGTAGTGATATCCGACCGGAGCCGAATAGCACCGGATAGTAAAAAATGCCGGATATTCGGCAGAAGCCGGAGCCGGAGGGACTATCCGGTGCACCCCTACTACATATACACATATATGTCTGCCTGATTGACTTTTACCAGGCTTGCATACACTTCAATCATGTGCAATGATTATTATAAGTGTGTTTTAAGATTCAGTTTAAATATGATGAACATTTCTTTCTAATGACTCTTTTTGTTTGTTGATCAAACAGTATTGAGTCTGTGCCATGCCAAGAGTGTATGTATATATATATCCAAATGTATGGAGTCTATCTTCTTTTGACGCTCAAACATTTGTGCATGAACTACAGCCTTAACACTTGAACTAACTTATGTATCTTTGTCTGTTTAGTGTTTACCATTAGATTCTCCCCATCCACTTGACAATGGTGTTCATGTACATGGCCAGTTCCTAACTAGGAAACAATTTTTGTGTGTAGATGTGTGTATTCTTATATGTCTGGCTCTTCACTGTGTACACAACATACAGATCTTCTTTCATTTATTAAGAATCTTGAGAGTTCAATTGTAATTTCTGCTCTCAAGTTCTATTGAAGTATACTAGTGACAAGCGGGTGAGCTTAGCAGTAGAGAAATATATTCAGTCCTTGATTCTAATTTATTTTGCCTCCCATATTTTTCAACTGTGTGGTACCACTGCCTTCAATAATTATATTGTCCATTTTGGACAGAAATTTCAAAGTGAAAATATTATGTATAAGTTGGTAATAGAATACATTTTATACATTTGTTTCTCTACACAAATGTCATCAGGTAGCCTTGGATAGTACCCGGTACAGTTTTCTCTTTCCAAACATTTGTTGATAGTAGAAGAATTCTGTACTACAAGCTAGTCATTGAACACTGTCTTACTTTGTATAAATGTGTGTGACTCCTCTCATAGCTAGTGGAAGATGAGATGATGCTATCACCTTAGTTTCATGCCAGACTTTGACCATAGCTTATTGTAATGTACTGCAAACTTTTATTGGTGTTAGTCATTTGGGTTGGGTCCAATTTTAGTTCAAACTTAAATGTGGCGTTACATTGTTGTAACATTGCCTTTAGGCCTTTAGTACACTAATGCTGGTTCATTATGGTTGTATACATACCATCAAGCCACTAACTAACCCAGTTACTTGGTTTTAAAGCTAAGTCTTTAAATCCACACATTAACATATTGGCGGATAAAGCTTTTAACCTGGTATTCATACATAGAGTTGCAGATAAGCTAGGGAGAGCAGTGGGAGCATCATGACAGCAACTGAAAGCACTTTCAACCTGACCAGGCCAGGGTTTAGCTGTAGTGTTGGTTATAAAACTCATTTTGTCTTCTTTCAATCCTTGCCTGCATTATTTTCACAGAAATTGTTAGGGAAAGAATTTGTCCAAAGCAAAATTGTTTTTAAGCTCTTCTTGTGACATTTAGTCTTTAGTACTTCTTCCATGCTTAGTAGCCATTGGATTACATTCATATTGTCTTTGTTTACATGATTTGAAGGACCACAAAATCATGAAGTTGTATAACTTTTGTCTAGCACCAACTTAATCTGCTTTGTAGTCATTCAGAATGTGTAAACAGTTAACTTATGTTTACTTCATGATTGCTAAAGAAAATCATCCTCATTTTCATCAGTCAAGACTTAACAAGTACCATTTTTTTTCTTTATAAATATCTTTCTTATATCTCTATTCTTTTTCTAAGAATTTTGTTTCCACTCATCAAATGATAAAATTAGGAATAGGGACAAGAGGCAGAGTTCATTCTGCTGGATTGTGTGACTAAATTCCTCAAGTTGATTCACTCTAAATTATGTTCCTAGTGTCATGATACATCAGTGTTACTGACTTAATCAGAATTAGGATCAATATCTTTTCATTTGTGAATTCACAAAATATAATTCTAAGCAACAGAGTAAAAAGATTTCAGATTTTGAAAAGTTGTATGCATGTATTGAAATGAACTTTTGGTAGATCTTGAATGAAAACTGATTTTGACTGCATAGTTTTGTGTATAAATTGATTAGGCTTTGAGTGTCTGAATGATGATCTTATTGTTTGCTGCAATGCCTTAGTGATATTACACTTAAACAAGTCTCCAACAACAACTTGCAATGTATGAGATTCTGTCAAATGTTTGACACATTTAGAAATGACTTGACATCAAATTGTTCTGAAAATATTTCTCAACATTAATATCCAAAACTTGTGCATTAGGAATTTTTTTCATGAGTCTCAAATTAGATTCATTCAGTTAAGAAAACAACACAAGTGGAAATAAATAACAGCCTAACAAGTGACCACTAGTTTGATGTTTTCATGTCACACATAGTTCCTCTACTTTCACTCTTTCTCTAATTATTATTGTTCTGGCTGCTGAATTGAATTTGCTACATGAAAATTTATTTGCTGGCGCATTTGATTGTACTTGTACAATGAATATATTGATATTCTTTCCTTTTTTTACATATACCTTAATAGAATTATCACTGGGGAAATATTTTATAGTTTAAAAAAAAAAAAGCACTGACACACAAATGTGTTCTACTATGATCAGCATTTTGTTCTTGACCATTGAACCCTTTAATATAGTCATTGAATATAGTCAATTAAAGAAAAACATTCAAAGTTGAATCCTAACTGCTTAGAACTTATTCACAATTTCACTTTTTTTTTTTAATTTCTGTTTCTCTTGTCCAAATGCCTTTTTTTTTTTTAAACAAAAATTTTTTTTTTAAAATGTTGAATTTCTTTCAAAAAGTGAATGTCTAATAAAGAGCTACTAATTGCCTGAATGAGGCGGGGGGGGGGGGGGGGTAGAAGTTCATAATTAATGATTATTTATTGTTCTGTTGTCAGACAAACAACACACAGTTGTGAAATGTGAAAATACATTTGTTCCTTAGCTTTTTTTTTTTATATCAGAAAACAAATGGATTATTTTAAACAGCCATGCTGTGCAAACCTACAGCTCCGGCCTTAAGGCATACACCACTGAGAGAAGCAGCAGTCGGCCAACACTTACCTCATGGTTCATTGAATACACTTGGTGTTCTGTAATACAACTAAGTACCACAAAATATTCATTATTGGCCAGCCTTGTGAGTTTCCCTTGCTTTTAATTTATGAAATATATTTTTAACTTGTGATAAGACTTGTATGAATATGTTTATTATCAAATTCAATGACTTGTCATGTATTTTGTCCCAAAATATTTTTGTGTTATTCATTTATGTGACATTTACTGTCACCTATTTAGTTGACATGTCACCTATGTGTTAAGTTTGGTGTTCAATTTTGTACATGTGGATGGCGTCAAGAAATGTGGCAGCCTAATGACTTGGTAGAGATGTGTTGTTCATTTGAACTTACCTTTAAGTCAATAAATGAAGTTGAAGTAACTGTTGCACTGGCACTGTTTTAAAAACTGTGGCAGAATGTTCAAATATGGTGACTGGTATTTCAAGTTGTTTCTCACTGCAGCAGTGAAACAAGATGTAACTTCTACAGTCCGAACCAGAGCAAACTAAAAAAAACAACTAATGTTAGAATTGTGATTTGTGCCATCCCATTGCCCTTATCAATCAATGTTGCTAGCAGAAACCTATTTCTGGAATCAGTAATGTTTATAACTTGATCATTGAAACATGCCATGTTTGTTTCATTTCTACAATAGTTGTGAGAGTGATAGCATCCCTAGTTTCTACACAAGTGTTGCTTGGTACTCTGTTAGGGAAGTTAGCAAGTCATTTTAGTTAAGTGTTAAATGGTGATGTATTACTTATCACTATATATATTTATCTATTTGCTTCATATCTGTTACAGCCTGCAATCATTTCATTGTAAACTAGTTTCAGATTAATGAATTAGTGTTGGTTATATTCAATTTACACTAGACACACTGTTGGTGATGGAAATACATTTGTAATTGTACTCTTCACCGTTTCCAAGCTTTGATGCTTTCTGTTGTCATCATGGGTTAGCTTGAATAAACAAATCATGGTTGAGGATGCTAGGTAAAAAAAAACAACTATTTAAGACCACTAAGATTGCTATCACCATGTACAGTCGTTATGTTTCAGTTGTTTTGTCTATTTGTACTTACTACTGCTTGTTCAATCCTTGCTGTTTGATGTTTGGCTACTAGATACTGCTCCATGGTTTGATATTTGCTGGTCTGTAACACAAAACTTTGTGTTCTTAGTTGAATATTGTTGAGTCATTTAGTTGTTTTGTTTAGCTCATTGCAGACTACAAGGAGTTGAAATCCAACTTTGTCAAAAGCTTGCCCAAATAAAACAAAGTGTACAAACTTGTGTGTCTCTTGAGCTATAATCTAGTGTTAGCATTTATCAATTTTTTGTTTGCAACAAACAAGCTCTTTAAAATAAATTACATTTAAACAAATTAACAGATAACTTTGATGAGAGGATCAAGTTTCTTAATATTTTTGTAATAAACTTGTTCAAAATTTAATTGCATCACTAAATGCAGAAATTTTTATGAACAAAAAAAGTATTCATTTTAGTCTTCTAAAAGTCTATTATGAAAAAAGAAATGATTTCATTTGTAACAGTACTACAATTTCAATCAGATAGTCTAACAATCACTAGCAACAGCTGCCACAGAATAAACTAACACTTAGATTTGTTGGAGGACTTTAATATTGTATTGAAATACCCATAAGGAGTTCAGAATTATGATTTTTAGTTGAAAGTCATTGAAGATTTTGTCATAAAATTCAAACAAACAAAACTCCAGAGATGATGACCGAGTCTATTTGACTGTAATTCTAACAGCATTTCTATCAGATATTGTATAATTGTCCCAACTTTTCTCTGGGTCATATGGCTCCCATCTACTAGCAGGGAAAATGTGTTTATTACGCTCATACCAGCTCCTTAGGCAGACTTTCCCTGCGTGAGATTCACTTTTCTCCACTTTGGCATCATTGACAATACGAATGTCATCATGGGCGTCAAAATCAAACAGGGGTCCACTTTTCCCCCTAGCCTTGGTCACGATGAAGTCATAGAAAGAGTAGTGATGAGGAATGATGAGGTCTTCCTTGACATACATTAACTGATCAACAGAGACAGGCATCAAGTCGTTGAATTCCTTACGCAAACTTTCCAGACATTTCTGTAAAAACTGTTGAACAGTGTTTCCTTTCTTCATTTTAGCCTGAAGAAGAAGAAAAAAAACATTAAATCTACATAGACTCTACCAAGATGACAGGAAATGAATTTGTTTTGGTCTTAAAGCGTGGAACTTAAATCAAATCAACGTCAGTGGTGTAAAAAAAAAAAAAAGCAATGTGCAATTTTTCTAATTACAAAATGATCTTCATAACCCTATAAAAATATTAAACTGCAAATAAAGAAACACGTTTTTTTTTACAGTTTTGTTTTTATTGTGCAATTACACATATGCTGGATTTCACCTATGGGTCATTGTAACTAGCTACCTAGGTAAACAATGTTTAAAAAGTTTCCAAAAAATGTCACACAAATAATAGTAATCTATCTGTTTTAAAAAATGCCTAAAAAAAAGTATATAAAAACTTGTTTTATATTGACCTGTCTCCTGTGTCCTGAGCCGTCCCAGTAACTGTAAGTGATTGTGATTTCCTCGTTCTTGATTCTTTCTTGTGTAGCCACCCATTCCTGGCGCAATAATTCTCTACAAACACATTTGTAACAAAACATTAATACAATTTGGTGAGATTTGTATGTTTAATAATTAAGAATAATTCAAATGAAATATGAGTTCTATCACTTTGTACAATCATATTCAACACCCAGAATTTTAAAATATCAACAAACCTGAGTTGGTTCTCTTCTTCATCTCTATCTCTATCTGGCAAAAAACTTGTGTCCACCTCTGGGTTCATGCCTGTTACACATACATTAAACAGATGAATTGTTTTATATTAGAAGAATCTGTTTAAGCAACTTCTTACTACAAGCCAAAAACATAAATGCATGCTATCAATATATACACAAGACAGAGACTAGCTAAGACTACATGGAAACCTGGAAGATATGGCAATGCTGGAAAGAAATGTATATGACTTGGTGACGCTACTAAGATGTTAAGCATTGCCTTACAAAGACCAGACGGGAACAGGTCCCAAAAGAAATCAGACCACAGTGTAATGAGAGTATGCTATCTCATATTAGACCACAGTGGTATATGGTATCTCTTGAAAAATGTGTTATACAAAGGTAATTTTATAAATGATCAAACAATTCTACTTTACATAATACAACCAGATAATAAAATCTGCAAGATTTACACCAACACAGAATCAGAGATAGAAAGCAGGTCAAAGAAAAACTGAGAAGAATAGTTCAAGTTGGACAAGAAAAGTTCAAGTTGGACAAGAAAAGTTCAAGTTGGACAAGAAAAGTTCAAGTTGGACAAGAAAAGAGACAGACATCATCACCAAGAACTAGTCCACACCCCACATGTATCACAGCGATAGTCAAACATCTAAAGTTCACACCCCACATGTATCACAGCGATAGTCAAACATCTAAAGTTCACACCCCACTTGTATCACAGCCATAGTCAAACATCTAAAGTTCACACCCCACTTGTATCACAGTGATAGTCAAACATCTAAAGTTCACACCCCACTTGTATCACAGTGATAGTCTAACATCTAAAGTTCACACCCCACTTGTATCACAGTGATAGTCAAACATCTAAAGTTCACACCCCACTTGTATCACAGTGATAGTCAAACATCTAAAGTTCACACCCCACATGTATCACAGCGATAGTCAAACATCTAAAGTTCACACCCCACTTGTATCACAGTGATAGTCAAACATCTAAAGTTCACACCCCACTTGTATCACAGTGATAGTCTAACATCTAAAGTTCACACCCCACTTGTATCACAGTGATAGTCAAACATCTAAAGTTCACACCCCACTTGTATCACAGTGATAGTCAAACATCTAAAGTTCACACCCCACATGTATCACAGTGATAGTCTAACATCTAAAGTTCACACCCCACTTGTATCACAGTGATAGTCAAACATCTAAAGTTCACACCCCACATGTATCACAGCGATAGTCAAACATCTAAAGTTCACACCCCACTTGTATCACAGTGATAGTCTAACATCTAAAGTTCACACCCCACATGTATCACAGTGATAGTCTAACATCTAAAGTTCACACCCCACTTGTATCACAGTGATAGTCAAACATCTAAAGTTCACACCCCACATGTATCACAGCGATAGTCAAACATCTAAAATTCACACCCCACTTGTATCAAAGTGATAGTCTAGCATCTAAAATCCACACCCAACTTGTATCAAAGTGATAGTCTAGCATCTAAAATCCACACCTCATTTGTATCACAGTGATAGTCTAGCATCTAAATTTCACACCCCACTTGTATCAAAGTGATAGTCTAGCATCTAAAATCCACACCCCACTTGTATCACAGTGATAGTCTAGCATCTAAAATCCACACCCCACTTGTATCACAGTGATAGTCTAACATCAAAGTTCACACCCCACTTGTATCACAGTGATAGTCTATCATCTGAAATCCACATCCCACTTGTATCACACTGATAGTCTAACATCTAAAATTCACACCCCACTTGTATCAAAGTAATAGTCTAGCATCTAAAATCCACACCCCACTTGTATCAAAGTGATAGTCTAGCATCTAAAATCCACACCCCACTTGTATCACACTGATAGTCTAGCATCTAAAATCCACACCCCATGTCTAACATCTAAAGTTCATGTGCCACTTGTAAAACAAGCAAAATACAAAAAAAATACTTAAAAAAAAAAACAAAGCTTATATTACATGTATCAATTAATTTGAATGTGTACACACCCAATCTTTTCTTTCTTTTTCTTTCTTTTCTCTCTTCTGCAGTTTCTTCTCTTTTTACCTCCTCTCTAAAGTCTTCGGCATCATATGAATTGTCCGAGGCTTCTTTGTCTGGCTCTTTATCCACACTGGCCTCTGCCTCCTCCTCTTCTTCATCCATGTCAAAAGAAAGCATTGTTATCTGTGAATACATGAAAATATATCAGTGTGTGATATGCGAGTGCACTAAAAAAAATCTCCCACCTCATTCTCTAAAGTGGTTCTTAACCTATGGTACACATACTTTGAAGGGAACAATCCTGGTAAAGATTGGCAGTCATTATGACAAAGGAAAATGAGTTTTTAAGTTTCTAGGCAAGTCAATGATACTTGATATTAGCCTGATAATATGCATTAATGTTTACATAAGTAGCAACTTCTTACTGTAAGCCAACAACAAAAAGGTTGCCTGAATAAGCAAGGAAAACCAATGATTTAGCAGAGTTTAAAGTTATCACACTTCAGTGTATAGGCTACAAAAGAGTGAGAGCTAGTGTGCAAGCTGAGAGAAAAGGGCTGACCATGTCATTTTGTCACTTCTATATTGGTAGCCTGAACAATCTGGATGACCTTGATGTAAATACAACTAATTAAGAAATATCAGTATTTAGAATTAGAAAAGAAGGTCAAGGTAAATGTTTAAGAAACTTGAAGAAAATACTAACAATGACGTAAACAATGCAGAAAAGTCTTTATACGAGATTGTATAAAGAACTAGAGTTAGCTATCAAGTCATTGTTCCAGAATTGTTCAGTATTCTCTGATACATATTTATTAATTGTCAGAATGTTTGCTGTGCTTTATGATAATAAGCTAAAACTTTATGCAATAGGAACTAAAGAAAAAAAAAATTAAGAGACTTCTATAGACACTCACAAAATACTTCATACACTCACTGGAATAAATACTGTACTTAAATATTCAGAAGTAATTTCCATGTATTACATCCCCTAAAACTGAACATCGGTTTGCATGTACAAGTAAAATGAAAAAAAAAAGTATTATTTATAAATTGAGCTCTTTGATGATAAAAACTTAGCTAACCTTCTGTTGATCTTTTTTCTTTTTGTCTTCTTTTGCTTTCTCTATAAGCCGAGCTTCTGCATTTTTCTTTGCCAGCTGCTGTTCTCTTTCTTTGATCACATTTTCTTGACGAGCTTTCATCTCATTTAAAGTAACCAAACCTGATATAAACAAACAAAAGAGATAAGTTAACAAGCAAAAATATAAAAAATCCTTTTCTTTTTTTTTTTTTTTTTTTAAACTTAACCAAAGTGGAAGAACTTCATCCTTAAAACTATATCTACCAATAATGTACAAGTTATTTCCCTTATTGGATCTTAAACAAAATACTTAATTACCAATAATTAATAGACTAATTGAGTATTTTTGTTTATTGATTCATGTTTTGTACAATAAATAATTATTTAAAGCATCTACTTGATCTGAGAATGCATAAGGGAGAAATAGCATTAACAATTATTTCAGGGGACTAGACTCAACAAATTTAGCCATATCTGTGAATACAGAAGTTTTAGTTTCCCTTTTTGTCATTAAACAAAATAATGAATTAATTGCCTCATTGGTTACTTTTATTGATTCATGCCTTGTCTATGTCAATGAATAATTGTGTGAAGTTTCAGCTTAATCCGAGAATGGGTGTGAGAGAAATAATGTGTACACACTTTTTACCAGACAGACAGAGTGAGTTGATATAAGCTTTGTAAAAATATCTTTTGAAATAAATCAAAGCATTTTTCAAAATAATAAACTCAATCAAGATCAGCGTAAATAAATTTATATCTATAAGTTGCATACATTTTAAAAAGTCTCATTTCAAGATATTAAATGTAATCCATTCAATCATAAATAGAATTTTTAAAAATCTTATTTGAAAAATAAAATAACAGATCATTTAATTTCATTTAAATTTTTTTGTAATCTATGACCATAAAAACTTTTAATTCATTTATCACAATTTAAACAATTTTATGTCTCGAGAGACGATCTTTTCCCTTTGCAATTTATCAACTGATATATCATTTTTATTTACCAATAGTGCTGGACTTGAGAGATTGTTCAATGGCGTCATAGTGAGTAGCAAACTTATTGTGAATATTTCCAATGGCAAGTTCTTCTTCAATTTTTTTTTTCTTTGCCTCTGCCTCTTCCTGCTCCTTGGCTCTTTTCTTCAAAAGTGTTGCGGCCCTTCCAGCCTCTTTAGCAGCTCCTTTATAGTGTGCCATAATTCTTAACTGAAAATATATTTAAAAAATGGGAACTACTGATTAATAAGAATGAACTAATAAATATATAAAAAAAAAAAAAAAAAAAGATTTAGATCTAGATTAAATGGATTTGTAATGTTTCTGTCTGTTTTTCTTTGTGCTTATTTTAATAACTGATCTTTGGGCGTTAGGGAAGGGGTGATTATTTAGTACCTTGCAGTCTAATCTCTCACAGGAGTCTGTCCACTGCATATACTGTTAAGTACCTAGATTAGTAATGCACCACAGAAGATGGACATTGAACGCAACATGTTAGTGACACCATGTAAATAAGGGTATTGTAGACTTTGATTATTTACAAATAAACAGACAGTTGGCGATTGCCTCTTATGGTGACTACACTGTTTTAGTGACAGAAACTTGGCTGTGGCTTTTTATGTAAATAACTAGTCATTTCATATCTATTTGTGGACTTTTTTTTTCTCCAAAAAAAAAATTAATTTCTAGTTGCTTTGAGAAGAAGGGACCTGAATTATCTTGTATCTAATACAACTGCACAGTATATGCAAATACCTAGGATATAAGTCATTGCAACACAAATAAACGGTCCAAGGTTCTTTATAGCCTAAATATCAAGTAGATATAACCTCCTTCTTTACATTCTGACAATAATCTTGATCTAGTTACTAGTTCTATAGTTTTCTAGAATATAGTCCACATGTTCAGGGTTAGATATATAGATTATGCTATTCAAATATCTAAAGGCCAAAATGTGAAAGTCTGACTTTGACAGCGCATTATTTGACAGAGGTTTGACATAGAAAAGAAAATGAAGTATCAAAATCTTCTTTAGTTTAAGGAGAATAAGGATGACTACTTATATTTGTACCCCTAACCTATATTTGTTATTATATTTAAGGTCAAAGAGGCTATGTGTTTTCATTTAATTAAAACAAATTTTACACACATTATTTGATTCCAGACAACATAAAATTTATTTCAAACAGTCTCTATATTTTGGCATCAATAAACTCAGATTTTAATTCTATATTAATATTATTAACTAAATTTTAAGATACCCAGACATAGCCCCTCACATGAAATCATTATGTTTTCAAATTATGCATTAATATGAACACAAAAAATAAAAATTTGAACTCACTTATTCTACCCAAAATTAGGTCACTGGGATAGTGACTTCTACATCGACTTTTAGACATATTTTATGATTGCATGATTTGATGTGTGTTGAATGTTTGTGTTTTTGTTTATTTTATTCATTTAATAAATTTCTAATACAGATGATTTTTTGTAGTCTAGTACAGGCTAGGATAGCCATTCTTGCCTAAATAGCTGAATCCTCTATATTCTCTCTTTATAAATCTCTATGTAGTAAATTTTGGTAAGAAAATCGTAATTTAATACAAACACCCTATTAATTTTTTTTTTATAGAATCAAACAACTTGGCTTATGAATCAAATAAATCAGCTCCAAAAACAGAATAAATATTGCCGGGCTCATTAGCATAGACTAAGCCAACCAAAAAATATAGTCTTAACCCTAGGAAGAGGTAAAGTCATCCTGGTAACATTTGAAATTCTTTTTTCTAACTGGTCTTACATAAAAAAAAGCTAAATGGAATAAAATTGGGTCAGAATCATTGAAAAAAAGGACAAAAACATTATAGTAATACAGCAATACAGCACGCTAGTTTCATATTAAATATCAAAATAAAGATTTAATGACCACAAAAACAGCAAGTGTTTGAATTCACTAGGTACTTCAACATCGCTATTTTTGTACGCCGGAAGTGTGTTTAAAAGCTGGTCCTCATGGTTTCGGTCGCGTCCCCGGTTACCGTCGGAAAAGTGCGTAAAGCGTCATTATTTTTTAACCGATCTTCTAGATTAGAGTATTATTTTGTCGGGGAGAAAATGGCGATTCTTTTGATACCTAATTTGACAAGATTGGTTTACTAGATATTTTTTATTTAAGTTTCCAAAATTAGGGTGTGTTCCAGATATGATTACTTTTTTATTTTTGTTTTGTAATTATTTATATTGGTTAGTAATTTGTAGTATCCATATCTACATAAGAATCACGTGTGATTATAAAGCTATTTTGGATGGGGCTCTTGGTATATGAATGCCAAAATGACCACCAAATTGAAAGTAGCCATTTTGCTATCAATTCTACCGGAAGTAGTAATAAAATACTTATAAAATATAATAAAAATGAAGTTTTCTTGTTTATTAATATAGATAATGAAGCAAAAAAACTCGTATTAATGTAGATCTAGATTTAGTTAGTAATAGATCTAGAGAAGCAACAGATAATGTAGAAAAATCAAATTATTGTTTTAATCATACACTAGAGTGTAGATCTAGGTCTAATACTTAAGATTTAGGCTTAGACTTAGTAACTTCACTTAGATCTATTTTCTAGAATAGGAACAGAGATGCATAGAATGAAATCTAGAATTAGATTATAGATAGATCTTTAATTGATTTGAATTTGATATATACTAGTCTAGTCTATACTTAATTGTCTTAATAAACTAATACTAGTTTCTAGATCTAGAATGTTGAGGACTAAATTTAGATCTATTTTTTTATGTGAAATTTAATGGGATAAAATCTGAGAAATAGCCTAAAAACTAAAATACTATTCATGTAATGTCCAGATTAAATTAACCACTCTAGATAATATATATAATATTTATATTATATAATATAGCTTTTACTGACTAGAGCTAGATAGTAGATGATACTAGATCCAGTAGATCTAGCAGTGGTAGTAGCAGTAATTAAGTTAGTACTAAGTAGCACTAGCAGTAGCATCATGATCATGAATGTCATGATGATCAGTCAGATCAGATCATCATAATCATATTTTCAAAACAAAATTTCATTTCATACGACTATGATACGACATGTCAATAATTTGAGTTTTTTTTTGAAGAAGAAACTCACTCACTCACTGAGTCTGGGTGACACTAGAGTAGATGTCTACTAGATCTATACCCTAACCTGTTTATATGATTAAAAAGAATCAGAAATCTTAATGATTCTAACGTCCTAAGAATATTATCAAACAAAATGTTGATAAATTTACTAGACCTAGAAAGTTCACGAACTAGGAAGCAGTTTATTTTTAACTCTACAAGTAATACTCTTTATCACAGACCTATATAAATTATAATATTTTGACATAGATCTAAGTAGTAGTATGCACAGACCTATGTCTATGGTCTGTGCTCTAAATTGTACAAATCACTCTTTTCGTTTCCATCTAAGAAACTGAAGAGTGCGTTCATAGTAACAATATGGCGCTTGTCAGTCGCACACAAGATCCAGTTTTGTCGAATAGCTTATTTATTACGAAAAATCTTCCATCATTAGAATTTGAGAATGCTTTATCAGAAGATGAAAAGCAATTATTACATTTGCGGAACAACAGTCATGCTATTTTAGTAACGCAATGCGCATTGGCTACTGCCATTGTAAATATACTCAATGCTGCTAAAAGGTTCCGATAGATTATTATTTATAAATATGATTATAAAGTTTAAACATCTATCCTAGTTGTCTATCTTTAAAATTGCTTTAAGACTTAGATCGAATACAGTGTAGCCAAAATTATGTTGTATTCTACACAGCACCATTATTTTAAATATCTGATATATTATAATATATATAATATAAATCTACTTTAATTAATGCTGTGCCTAATCTTAAGAAATACAGACTTTACTTTAAAAAAAAAATGTCCTATGCGTGTTCATAGGTCAATTCTGTCAAGTCATTGTTTTCCTGGCTGACTCAGGCACCCCATTCCATGCTTCAATAGCACTAGGAAAGAAGGAGCATTTGTAAACATTTGCCTTGCTTGTATAATAATAATTTATTTTATGATGCCTGAATATAATCTACTTGCTAGTCCAAACCTCCTGCAGGACAACGCAGGATAGCAAAGGACAAGGTATGAACCCGGGACCATTGAAACAACAGTTCAGGGTGCATACTGCATGATAAGGCAGCCATCCATACTATTTAAACTTTCTCTATTTCAGATACATATCAGAACATTTGATGTCACAAAAAGATTTAGAGACAGACAAAAGAAACAGTATAACTGGAAATGGTCCTAATGTTGGTATAATTGGATGTGGTCAACTGGGAAGTCAGATATCTAACTGTCTACTAACCATTGGTCAAGTAGAGGCAAAAAACTTACATATTTCCACAAGAAGGCCTGAATCATTAGGTATATAAATATGTCACTGCTTCAAGGACAGACAATATTTTGATAATCTTAACATTTTGTAGTTTAACTTTTTTTCACTGTGAAATTTTCAAAAGAAATATAAATGTTTTCAGAGTTAAGTTGTGATTTTTTAAATAGATTTTTTTTGCATTTCAACTATATGTTGATAACATTTACATTTTATATTAGCATGTTTGTGACCATTTTATCATTTACACACATATATATATTGCTAAGGAAAATACTTTTTCAGTTATGTTAAAATGTCTTTTTTTTAAGATAAATTTTTATATAGTTTAGGTTGGAGATTAAGAATGTTGCTCTTTGTGTTTCTTTGTTATTTCTATACTAAATAAGTGTTAAATAGGCAGTGTACTAGATGAAGCTGAGAGGGCAGGAAAGACCAAGTAAGCAATTAAAAAACTCAGGCGAGGAACATAAACAACATGAATGATGATGATCTAAGTCATAACTAACTGTATAGAGAAGACATGTACTCTTCAGTTTTTATTGGATAAATCTTTCTTTTGTGTTGAAACACCTTTTTCTTGGTCTCATCTATTCCAGATCATTTGTCTCAAAAAGGTGTTCAGTGTTACTATGACAACAAAAGACTAATATCCTCAGTGGATGTTGTCATCCTGTGTGTTCTGCCTTCCCAGGTCTCGGTAGTGGCACAGGAAATTAAAGATGCCATCTCTCCATCGCTGGTTATTTTGTGTCCGTTCAGCAGTTTCTCACTTCACAGGCTTCACAAGATATTAGGGTCAGACAATTTAATTCCATTTGGCATCCAACGTTCAGATGTGGCAGTGAATTCAAATTACAATTACAATGTTGGCGTGGTTAAAGCTTTAGAGAGTAGAAATATTGTTCTAGGGACATGTCCTATAGGCGTTGTCAAAGAAGGTAAGACATTTAAATATATTTAAAAAATAAATTTGTGCCTATTCATAATATAATAATAGTGGCTTGTGTATATTGTTAAAGTAAGTAAAGTTACTATCAGTTTATGTCCTGCGTGTATAATTCTAAGTTACACAACACAGGGAGGATGGGTTAGGAAATAACAAACTATCATTTTGTACAGACTTGTAAGCAAACTTTTTGCGGCCACAAAACTATGAAGTTTACCATCCAAAATGTGCATAAGTTTGGTACATTTTTTTTAAAATAATTAGCTTTGTACATGGCCTTTGTCATAAAATTATTCTTTGAAAATATATTATGTAAGAACTCTTTTGTTTAATATTATTTTTGGCATTATTCTCTCTATTACATATTATTAAACTGAGTCTTATCTTAAAAAAAATACAGACATTACCTCAAAAAAAGATGATTATGTCCTCTTCTCTCTCTCTCCTAATTCTTGATTTTTAATCATATTATTCTATTGGTACCAGTACTTCTTCTTCTGCCTGTGACTTTTAACAAAAAGCTCTTAGTTAACCCACCAAGCTAACACATTTCTAAGCAAAGAAAAAAAATATTTTCTTTTACTGATTGGATGGGGATATTTTTTTATATGTTTGCTATTATTCAATAGTTTTAGTTTAAATACAAGTGTTACCTCATTGTGAAAGCGTTATTGTTGTTTCTCTTATTACAATTAGGGTCAATGGTGCACACTGATGAACGAGTGGCTGAGAGTTTAATTTTAGCTGTAGCCAATGTATGCACTGTCCATGGCTGCTCCATTGACCAAACATTAGATATTATTTCAAAATCTGTGTTTGGCGAAAATGAAAAGAACAAGGCACAAAACACAAATCTTTTGACCAGTAAAGAGTTTGGATTTAACCCTACAATGGGTTCACACTCAAGGCAAGGTTATGTATACAAATTCAACTGTTCTTGAAAATAAGCTAACTTGTGGTTCATGCTTTATTTGAAATAATTTTACTTAATTTTTTTTTAATTCTCAGGGCCTTCCCACATTTTAATTTGGTGGACAGTTACAGTAAAGGGACACTGCTACAGAAACATTTGCAAACCAATCAGGCCATACAGAAGAGTTTTGCCACAAGATACTGTCACATTTTTGATGATTATATTTACAAACGTACTTTTGGACATTTGCAGTAAGAAAACAAGTTTCATGTGAACTTTGTACTGGGTTAGAGCAAGTTTCACTACAGAAGATTATTTATGTATTACTTTCTGTTACTGTACTGAGAGTTTCACTACAGAAGATGATTTATTTATTACTTTCTGTTTTTGTTGGATTTTCAGTTGTATGTATGTAACTACTCTCAATAACTCTTATTTCACTGGGATTTTGACTGGCACATTTTAGAAGGAAACATTTTTTTTTTAAGTCATACTTAACAAGACTAGAATTGAAAAAAAAAATTATAAATTTAAGACTAAGACTAAGACTGCTTTATTGATCCTTACGGAAATTGTGATTACAAGGACTCGTTTCTCATATAAAGACAACACAATAGAAAAATACACATAAATACAACAGACAACATAAAGAGTTCATTCAGCAACTACACACAGGTATCTTGGTGCATTTCATGTTCCCTGATCAATGAGTGGTGGTGATAGAGTCTGACCGAGTGAGGTACGAACAAGTTTTGTACCGCTCCGTTCTTATTTTGATTGACAGCAGTCGCCCACTTCGCGACGACCTGGCGTAGTTCTGATGGAGCGGGTGGCCGTTGTCTTCCAAGATTTTTTTGATTTTTCTTAGGCACGTTTGTTCAAAAAGTTCCTTTAAATGTGGTAATGTTGTGAGTGTAATTTTTGATGCTTTTTTAATGATGTTTTCTAGACGTCGCAATAGTTTAGATGAGGCGTTGCCTTGCCAACAACTTATTCCGTATGTTAGCAGATTTTGTACAATCGTGCCGTAAAATGTCTCAAGGATCTTCTTGTTTAGTTTAAAACTATTGAGTTTGTATAGAAAAAAAGAGTCGCTGGGCTGTTTTCTTTGTCAGAGTTCCAAGGTGGTCTTCCCATGAAAGCTTGTTGTTGATGATAACGCCTAGATGCCTTTACTTGTTCTATAGATGTGTTTTTTCTTACTAAAATCTATTATAAGTTCTTTAGTTTTTGTTACATTCAGTTCTAGAAAGTTGTCGGTGCACCAGCTTGTAAACTCTTCTATCAAGCTTGGATACTGAGTTTCGTCTCCTAAAATAAGACCGACTATTGCAGTATCATCAGCGTATTTAATGAGTTTAACTGAGTCATAGATGCTTCTTATGTCATTAGTGTAAAGAGTGTATAGTACAGGAGAAAGTACACAACCTTGTGGAGCACCCATACATAGTACTCGAGTTGACGATTTGGTGTTGTTGACTTTAACTTACTGGGGCCGTTGGGTTAAAAAGTTTAGAACCCATGCTTGTAAGTAAGAGCTTACATTTAAGTTACTCAGTTTGTTTATCATTAGATGTGGCTGTATGGTATTGAAAGCCGAGGAGAAATCTACGAAGAGGACTTGTGCATATGTTTTGGGTATATCGAGATGCTTATAAAGCTGGTCCAAAAGCAATAGAATGGCATCCTCAGTTCTTCTAGCTGCTTTGTATGCAAATTGGTGAGGGTCTAGGCTGACTTTTGCTACAAGTTGTTTAAGCATATATTTTTCAAAACATTTCATAACAATAGGTGTTAGTGCTACTGGACAGAAATCATTTAAGCAATCTATTTTTGTGTTTTTTTGTGTCTCAATTTATGTCTCAATAAGTACAAATAAATTATTGAATTTTATTGTCAACTAGAAAGGAAAAAAAACAAGTCAAATTCATGTACATTTTTATTTGTAGTTTTACTTGTATTGATGTTATTAGTTTTAATTTCCTTTGGACTTACCTTATAATGTAATATGTGCCAGAGCAATATGAGTATAAGATTCTAGTATTTTGCACAGTAAGTACTAAATTAAGAGTTGCAGTGTGAAAAATAAACTGTGTTCTATTTTTATCACTTTTGTTATTTCTCATATGAAATTTTGTTCTTAATAATTGCAGGAACTTTATTCCTAGTGTATTCTGTGCACTATCAGAATTTATTCCTTCTGTATTCTGTGCTAGAAAATGTGTACTAGATATATAGCTACAGAAGTAAACAATGTTATAGAAATACATTCAATGTAAACAATGTTATAGAAATACATTCAATATAGAGGGAATCCTGCAGGAATAAAATGTCAAGACTTTAATCAGCTACATAAGTAGCCTATTTGTTCAATGCTCTTGGCTTTTGAGACAGAAAAAAAACAAGTCAGCTTAAACAAAACAATAAATCAGAAAGAGCAGACAGGGTACGTTAAGGGTTAAAGTGATAGTGTCACATGAGAGCTGGGCTAGATTGCTTATTAGTCGCATGTGGATAGATGGTACCTAATAGAAATAAACTTTGTCTGCTGATGGGTGTTTTTGTCATTGTTTTGATGAGAGATGGGATTTCCTTATTCCTTTGCTGAATTGAAATAAATAGTGCCTCTTTGTTGTGTAGGACTGGAAACTATTGTACCTAAACTCCTTAACTAACAAGATATCCAAAACAAAATTACCCACAATTCAATTTTCTATATTTTTTTTTATTGTAAAACAGACATGTGACAATCAGCACCTTTAGAAGAAAAAAAGTCTGTCTGCTAAACATAGCCTCCAGGAGTCCAACCATGCTCATTAGAATAAAAATAAGCTATGTACACATTAGAACTGAAGTCCACAAGTAAATGAGTTATTTGGCTATGGTCATACTAGAGTAGTATCAATAAATAAAGTCAACAAGACACTATAGACATGAATGTACATACACGCGCGCACACAAGTCAACAATAAATAGCAATAAGTAAGATGCTTGAAGCTAATAGTTTTGTTGTCATGCATGTACAACTACTCAGCTAAGACTTCTGCAGTAGGCTAGTTACAGTTGAAAAAACAACAAAATTGGAAAGATTTTCTCACACTTTACAGTTAAATCTGATAAAAGCACTGCCTAAGACAAAATATTTTGAAATTATAAATAAATGTCAACAATGAAGGCAACATTAAAAAAAAATATGAAACAATGTTAAAAAGTATCCAATGAGTACAATTAAAACATTTATTTCAATCCTTGTCTTGAATGATTTCATTTTTGGTACAGAGATTTTGTGATAGAAATAAAATGCATACAAAACTCCAGCTGTGGGAATACACAGAAACAGTTGTTCTATGATTTAGATGACATATTGCTAAACACTCAACAGGAAGTCATCTTGATGGGATGGCTACTAAATGTAACATAACAGTAGTGATGTATACAAATCCTACATTTTTATTTCAATGTGTAATCATGGCACCTCCCCTAGCTTAAGTTTGAAGTAATGTCTTTCTGCAGGTATTAAGTAAGGAACTAACAGATACATTGTGTTCAAGTCTCATTTTCCCCAGAAAAAACAAAACTCAATCAAAGCATTTAGTTCACCAAATTAAAAGAAGACACTTCATATTTCATGATTTACTTGGTCAGCTTGTGGACCCTTTCAAGGACTAACATCATGTTGTTGTTTTTTTTTTACTATATTTTAAATTCTTCTGTCCTATTTAAAAATCTTAAACTTGGGGGAAAAAAAGAAAAAAAAAGATTAAGTGTTAAATAAACACAGAGACATTGAGAAAGCTATTAGTTTAAAACTGAAGATAATAAAGTGAATTATTTTCATATAATACATGCAACAAATGTCTGTGTCCATACTATTTTATTTTGTTAGCTTAAGATTCAAATAATGTGTAAAATGTATGTTAAATCATTCAGAGCTTCTCTGGAAAAACAAAACAATTCCATAACAAAGTGTTACTGACTAAATACATAATGGTTTCTTCATAGAATGTTACAGACATTTGAATCAAATTTAGATGCAACTAGTTTCTACTGAGTAGAACATACAAGTGTTTATGAAAGTCAAATAACTATGTTCAAATATTATGTAAGTTTAAAAAGGGATGAGCTTCCATAGGGCAGTGAACATACAATTTATACCTTGTAATGGTACTTAAGTGCCCAGAAGACAGTCTGGTCATAATAATGCCTTGGAGAAACATGAGGACAAAATGAGAATAAAATGCTCCAGAAAAACTGAATTGATCATTTGACTTGTCTATACTTTTGTGCGGGAGAAACATAAAAAAATAATAAGCTATTAGTACTCAAGAGAACACACTCAACACTTGTCACCTTGATGGGAAATGTCATTCATGGGACAGAATTACAACAGCAAGAATTACAAGAGACACAACTTTAAATAAGTCCATATCCAGTTTATACAACTTTGTTATTAAAGAAGAAAAATGAACTCTTCATAACAACTGACTAAAACTAATTTGAGACACAACATTCAGAAAATAAGCTCAGAACAAAATGTTTTTATTTATTACAATGGGAGTCAAGTGAAACTTAGTTTAAGGCTATCAAATATGCACTATTATTGAATCTTGAATACAATATCTTAGACTTCCCAATCAGACCCTAAACAGGAGAACAAAACTTAAGGCTATAATTACCATTAGAGTTTTAGACACCACATGAATGAATAAACCATCTTTTTTTTTAAATCTATATTATTTTTCAGTAGAGCTAAATCTTGAAAAGACATTACAGCAAGACACAGTTTAATTATACTGTCAAGTATAATAACTGTTAGTGGAACACCCCCCTGGTATAAATATTGAATAGTAGCTACCCTGAGCATTCAAATAAAAAGTTGCCAATTTTAAAAATATTGACATCCACTTAAAATAACACACACACTTCAATGTTTACTCCCACATAAAGTTGCCAATTTTAAAAATATTGACATCCACTTAAAATAACACACACACTTCAATGTTTACTCCCACATTTACACTGGGACTAAAAAACAAAATGAACTAAAGGCACAGCTACCAGCACACCTTAAGGCAGTCAAATGAATAAGTTGGGAGGGAATAACCTCTCAACATCAGGCTAGGTGACATCAGAAACACCCATAAAAAAAAAATGTCCTAACCAAAACACAAAAAAGTGAATGGTCTTGTAGTTCATTAATACTGTTGTCTCCCATGAACACTAGAACAGTTCTTTTGCAAGTTTAAACTCAACTAGTCCAAGAAAAAAAACTTGTATCACAGAAAGTGAGATATAATCCATTAAATATCATTCACTCGGTGCACGTGTTATAGAGTATGATTATCTTTATATATATATTTATGTATGTATATATATATATATAAATGTGTATACATTGGTATGTATAGTAAGTAAATATAAATATGAATCATAATGGGTCGAACAAAACAAATTAGACTTACATGGGAAACACTTATAGACTATAAGCAGATTATGATCTGATCAAACCAAGAGTTCTCTCACTCTGAAGTGAGAAGGGAAGGGGGAATTGCTTGCATCACACACATTGCTCAGAAAGATTGTGTAAAACTGAAAAACTTATTAAGGCAATACTTGCATAACGCATGTAAATAAAAGACAAAAAACAGGATTTATATCTTACAATAAAAAGAAAAACAAAATTGCATACAGTATGATAGAGAACAACAATAAAAAGAAACTTGTAGATCAGATTCTAGGTGTATCTAGTCTTACTTCTAACACATTGTTTTTACTTATCCATCTCTAACATTGCAATGCCTTAGCACTTCACTCTATACACACGGGAGAACAAAGAAAAGTGTTGCCAACTTACATCAATTTTTTCTCCACATTTCAAATAAATTTACATTCAATATTTTTCAGCTTAGCAATAGATCTTCAGTACAGGACACAAATCTATATTGGGGTGCTTTTGTGATATCATTTAAAGCTAACATATATTATGGTTGCAACTTGTAAATGATTATGTTTTAATATTATACATATATAACAAGAACGCACACCAAAAAAAAAAAAGGTCTTAACAATAATGTTCTCAGCAGCTCAGGTCACCAGTTTGTACAGCCTTGTTGTGTAGGTATCAAAGTAGAAACAATGTAGACAAGAAATACAAGAATGATTTCATTTCAAAAACAAAACTGAAAATTTCAAAACACAACAAACATCTAACTTAACAAACATCTAACTTTACTATTAGTTTAAAAATATTTGACTTTGCACAATTTCTACTGGCTTAAAAAGAAAAAAAGAATGGTCTAATCTTAACAATCATACCATATGAAACAAACGCACACAACTCCAGAATGACTTGATCAAGCATCCAGACAATCATGCTGGCTAAAATAAACAGACGCCACCAGAACGACTGGCCCTGGCATGCGCACAATCCTATACTGGCTAAAAATAATGTAACTATGTATATAACTTTATACACATTTCTACAAATAAAAACACTGTCATGATCGCATTTAAAACAACACACTAACCAACTGTATACTAAAACATATTCTAGATTCAAGACTCAACAAATCACTCATGCCATCCACCTGTCAACTTGTGAAACATCTCCTCATTCAGGGATTGGTTTTTATCTGTGGACCTCATAGACAGGAAAATGTATCCACCAATGAACTCGTGGATTGTTTTACAGGAACACTCCATTGATGCAAATGTCACTTTTTCTGTGTCGAAGTCCAGGATGACATTCTCCACCTCCCAGTTGACATGCCAGGACTGCAGAGTATTGTACCTCCATGTTTTCAAGGAGTCTCCAGTGTTCAGATCCATGCGGATAATTCTGTTAGATGCTACACCCATCAGCTCCTGAACATAGCAAGTACAAATGATACCATCAGTGAATAGCACAACAACATTTTAGACAATGTTTTTATTGATTTAAAAAAATTTAAACCCAAAAAAAAAAGCCTTTCTTTCATCTATTTGTTCTACTAATTAGTTTTATAACTATCTTTTAATTAAATGACAGTTCAATCTATACATATAATTCTCTTCATGGCTTAAGAGTTTGTACAAGAAGTATTGGAAGGATCACTCTTTTATTTCTGCAAGTTGGACTAGAGTTACCCTACGAAAAAAAAAAAAGACGGGGGGGAAGGGGAAGAACAAGTAGTATTCACCCATCACAAAATAGCAGGGCTGGACTTAACCGTTGTGACCAAGAAGTCATGGAAAGATCACTCTTTTTTATTTCTACCCCACATAGTTTTAGCTGTAAAAAATAGAGAGGGGGGGGGGGAGGAGAACAAGTAATCTATTCTGTATTTACCTGTCACTAAATAGCAGGGCTGGATTTAACCATTGTGGGGCCCTATGCGAAACGGAAGGCACAGGGCCCAGTTTGGGTAGGGACATGAATTATAAGTGAAAATAAAGAGTTTATATTAGAAAATACATTCGTCTTTGCATTTTATTCATTCTTACTAGCCTTGCGTGTAAGGAAGTCATACAGTATATCATAAAAATTCCATTTCCTACATAGATCACACTCAATAGCAAGAATTACCAAATGTTTCAATCTATCTATGAGAATTGTTGACCTCAAGTAATTCTTCATTAGTTTGAGGTGCGAGAAGCTTCTTTCACTAGATTCCAAAATTACGGTATAATGCCTTTTTTTTTTTATCGCATGTAGGATTGTCATTTTCCATATTGAACGACACCCCAAAATGACAATTTTTTATTTGCATGTTTTCAAAAGATTTAAATAATTTCCAGATATTTCCAGGACTTTTTCGTATATTTTGCCATTTCAGGAGATTTCCAGGAGCTCCTGGTAAATTGACAGGAGGCCGCAGGAAATCAATTATAAGTTATAAAATGGTTTAATTTAATAATTTATACACCTAGAATTAACCCGGGTCCTATGAAAGTGCGGGGCCCACTGCGGTCGCATAGGTTGCAGTGGCCTACGCCGCCGGTCGACTAGTTGTTAATATTTTGGAATGTGGTGGTCTAATAGTAGTACATGCTATTAAACACAAGGTATTTGTAGGCATTTATGACATATTGTACTTCCAAGAGTTGATGTGAATCAAAAGCAGTTGTTTGGAATGCTGGTTACATCGTACACTTATAAACCTATGAAAACAGTAAAAGAATAACTCTTGACTTGCCCTATGAACTTTCAATGGGAATTTTAGAAGTATAAAACATCAAAGTGACAATACTTCAGATTAGCATTATGAAGACTAGAACTAGCTTTAGGGAAGAAAACAGATAAACTGTGAATAGAAATACTTGAAATACACCACACCTCTTTCCTACTATTTGCCATTTTAATACGAAAGTAGGTGATGCCAAACTCTGGCAAGGACTGCCAGGCCTTGATGAATGCAAGTTTGGCTTCCATCAAAGACATCTCTTGAACACTGGCATGGGCTTCCATAATTTTGCTGACCAGCTGAGGAAAAACATAAGTCAACATTAGCAACTGATTTGTTTGAGTTTTATTATGTTATTTTTCTTTCCAAAAAAAAAAGCAATAGTTTTAATTTGAAATAAATATCGTACTTATTGGTTTTTTTTTTTTTAATATGTTTTTATTTTGATGAGTTTTTCAACTTTTTAAAAATAATCTAGGTTTTCCAAGGTTTACAGTAGAATGAGCAGTAAGAATATGTTTCCAGGATTGTGATGAGATGGGTAGACAACTCAAGCTTTTGAATTTTATTTTTGCATTTTAAGGTTATAAATAATGAAAATAATTGAACAAAATGAAGTATTTTATTTGTTAAAAGTGTTGTCTTAGGAAAACTTACAGATCTGGCTTTCACTTTTTTGAAAAATCTGGCAGCTATATAGTCATCTGAGTTGACTTCAGTGATAACATTGCTAGAACTGGTAGGTGAATTGTGGCTGGGAGACACCACTGGATGCTGCAGGCCAAGGAAAGACTGAATGGCCTGCACTTCTGCTTCATAAGAACTGTCAGCCATGGTTTTACCTTTACTTGCAAGTTTACATGCAGCCATCCAACGGCAATATTGCTCTTCCTGAAAAGAAATTTAAATAAATGTATTAATTTTGTGCATAATAATTATGATTTTCATACTTGCCCTAATTGTATTTTGGCACCCTGCAAACTAAAACACAAAACAAAAGCAAATAAAATAGCTCCCCCAAAACATTTGAGAGATATTAATAAGTATTACTAAGCATGCAATACAAATATCCATAATATTTGAACTTTAATACTTTTCAGAGATGGGTGTAAGACTAGGAAAAAACAAAAAAATTCTAGCAACTTAATATGGTACCAATTTAAAAACAAACAAGAAGTATGTAAAAAATGTGACTAACCAGGTCAAAACGTAAACAGATTTCTGACATTCCCTCAGGTTCCGGAACAAATAACTTGATGCCATACTTGTGGGCAGATAGGTTTACATCAGGCTGGGCTTCACAGCCTAGAAACAAAGCAAACACATAAATAGCAGAAAAGTGTGTGGCTAGACTTTTCTAACCCATTATTATTGTGCTTGTGTCATTTTAATTACTATGGCATCAAAAATATACAAAAAAAAAGCCAGGCGATAGAAGAAAAAGGAAGTTACACATCTTTAATGTTTTAGCTTTTTTTTCTATCTTGTATCTTACTCTAGTTTTTAAAGAGAAGCAGTGACAGATAGTGTGAAGTGATGATGTAGTTAGTAGTAGAACACCATTCAATGAGAGAGTTTGATATCTGAATACATAAAAGACACACATTATTCAAGACAGGCACTCTCATTAACACCAAGCAAGTACAACAGTGACTTTAGTCGAATGCTCATTGTTATTAGCCAAGGACATCATGTATACACTAACCTCTGACATCTATTCTCTGCATGATTGGAGGTCCATGAGATTCTTCTTTAGTTCTATAGAATGCTATGAACGTATCCTTAAATGTAGCAAAATATTTTTTGTAGCTCTTTAAAGTCAGTTTCTTGGGCCTAGAAAATAAAATCATATAATGCATAGTAGAAACTTGCCTATTCTTTACAATATTAGATGGTAGACAAAATTGCAAACAATGCTTTAGTACAAACTCTATCTTTACTTGACAATGTTAAATGGTAGATTAAAAAAAATGTCTTTAGACCAAACTCTACTTTACAAAGGTAGATGGTAGACATCAACTCACTTGAAGAACTTGACATAGTCTGACAATTCTGGGATGTGTGTGATGTCACCATGTGGAGATACAGCAGAACCCTCCAGAGATTCTTGCAGGTCTTTTAGTGCTGCATCTATTTCATCATCCTCTGACTGGGCATTTTGGGACTGGTCAAACTCTGGCTGAGGTAACCCAGATTGGATTCGAACTTGGTGCTATAATTTTAAAAAAAAGGCTAACATTTATTGTAGGTGTAAATGAACAGTTATTCAATATCATCATTTAATTTGAAATATGCAAAGCTAAATCTATGAACTTTGATAACACACCAATCCATAGCAAGATGTGTAATTACTGTATATGTTATGTTATAAAGAAAGACTTTTGGAAAGAAGATATTATGCAGGGATCACGTCATTATTTGTGCCAAAAAAAAAAATGCATTTGGACTGAGATTGTAAGAAGAGAAATAAATAGAACTGCAGGAAGACCAACCTGTAAGGCAGCAAATACCATCATTTCTTCTTCAGTGCAGTCAATTTCTTCAGAGATAAGAGCCCATTTAGCTTGTTCATAGATCTGATTGATCCTGATGGCGTCATACTGTTCAGAGAATAGAGTCAAATGAATCAGCAAAGTAAGTTATGGTCAATGTCATTCAACACAGTGAGTCTAATTGAATCACCAAGACGATGTACTTTAAGGAAATGAATACAAATTGAATCTATGTGTATAAGCTTACACCAGCATTATAAGCAAGCAATAGAGAAAATTATGCCAATGAATACACTTACGTTTAACTATTTATTGATTGCTAAAATGCAATCATATTATAAAAATTTGTAAATCCTATTTTATCAGGAAAAAAAATTCAAATCAATATTTGCATTCATAATTCATTCATGGACATAATTAATTTGTATTAGTTCTTGATCCTAAGTTGCATTATGTCAGTCAATCTTTTGATAGTCACTTATGGTTCAAACATGTCAAGTGGAGACACGTGTGTGTGTGTGTGACATAACAGTCAAGCACCATTACTATGTTCCTCTTCCTGGTACTCAGCTACAATATTGACTTTGACTTTTAACTGGATTGTACTTGACTATAAATATTCACTAGAAAGGAAATGCTATGATTCAATCTTTTCAAACAAGAATGACAAGGAAAAGGACAAGGCCTACACAAAAATAGGTTTAAATATGCTGGCCATCAACAAAGTTTTCAAGCCCTAGTAGACCATTAGGATGCAGTGTTTTAGAATTTATCTATGACAAAGTTATTGAACTAATCAAATGTAACTATATTAATATATGCCAATGTTTTGCTTGATAAAGACAGTGTCATTATTGTGAAAGCCAGCCATAACATATTTAGCAATATTAATTGTGACTTAATCGACTGAATCAATATATTGTATACAGCCCATTTGACTGTTTCACAGTTTTTCTTACTTCTTAAGACTATCAAACCGTTTTAACCTTAAATACATAAACAGATTAATCTTTTCATCAGAAAGACTTAGACTACTAGCAGTGTCTTTCATATATTTGACAATCTCATGAGGACTAAAGTAAAAAATTACACTAGGTAAAGGATGTGGCCACTTTAAAGGAGATTCAAATTATTTCTATGCTATAAGAAGATTCTGTTGACTAGCTCCAAGTCCATCAAGAAAAGCAAGCACAAATACATTCAATTCTGCTCAATAAATACAATTCTATCAGACTTTCCCAAAAAATTTTTGGCTGTTATTGCTACATGAAACACTGTTTTTATCAACCTCACCAGGTCAGATTCTAGGACACTAGCCACAACACTTGACCTGTCTTGCCACAAAAAAAAAAAAGTACACCCATTTAAAACTGCACTATCGTTTCTAGTTTTCACTTGGCTCGTATGCCTCCTCTAACAGCGTAACAGTAAACAAACTTGATCTAAACAATGTCTACACAATAACATGTACTTGGGGTGATAAGTGGCAGGCAGGGGAGAGAAACCAGGGTTTTGGGCAAGCAGCCAAAGTACTTTTAATTAGACCTACTTAAAAGTATATATTGTCTCCAAGATAAACTGGCAGTAACTAAGATAGCTAACAGCAGACTAAATGGCTTCATTTAAACAACAGGAGTGTATCTGCTAACCAAACCCTTTAAACAGCCAAATGTTATAAAATAAACTCACACTATATCAGTGATAAAGCATCAATTTGTTGTTAGAATGAAAACAAACATCAATTTGGTTGTTTGTACCCTTCCCCTTTACAAAAAAAAAAAAAAAAAAAAGTGCTTCATAACTTAAAAGTAGTCATAGACAAAAGGCTTCGGAAGAATATTCTGAGTTTTCATTCTACATATGGCAGTCTTTACATCCATGTGTGTTATTCAATGATATGTCTATCAAAAACAAATAAATGGAGAGGAGACCCTGACCTCACAGCATTCACTATTGAGCTTCATAGAGATTCTTTTCTCATCATATTATAATCAGTGTGATGGAATTCGGCTTGAGATAATGAGGTGTAAGAAGTAATTCATTAGCTAACACAAGCAAGTTAATGTGAGCAGCTAGAGAACATGGTGCCAACCTTTGGATTGAGGTCATAGAAATTGTAGAACTTAAATTTGAGCATGATGAAGTCATTTTCTTTGATGCCTTGTTCCAATAGTGAGATGGAGGAGTCTAACCAACTGTAGGAAACACAAACATCAAGCAATGAACACAAAATTGGAAGTCACTGATAAAATCATAGTTTCAATAGAGATGCCTACTGTTAGGAGCTAAATGTGACAGACAATAGGTCACTTGAAAACTACTGGTACTAAAATGTTTCTGATAACATTTATTGTTAGGGTAATGTGGATTGAGTGTATGCCTGATAATCTGTTCTTTCAAAAGACAATGAAAAGATAAAGACTCAGGGTTTAAGGGCAAGGACTTCACACAGCTCCAGCTATTAATACCAGGCCTCTTCTAGGTAAATTCAATTTTATAGCTACATAACATACTAGGAAATAGATGCCAACAGCTCCCCCCCCCCCCCCCCCCCACCACTGTGTGTGGACTTACTACTATCATTAGACAATATTATTATAGTAAAGTAGATATTTTAAATAAAACACTTTCCTGCCTTATACTCTGATCATCACAAAAATTGCATTCTGGGGAAATACTTACGCACAGTTAATTCTGGCTTTCTCTGCAAAGTTTTTTGGCCTATACAAATACTGGAAGGCATCTTTGGCTGGCACAAATGGTGAATTAGCCAAGGTGGACTCCATGGTGCCTTCAAAGGAAAGGCTGTGCATGGAGCCTGGTGACATTGTCCCATTGAATGTACTGTAGCCAGACACAGAAGTGGACAAGTTGTAAGGGCTGTTTGCTGACCGCACTAATGTACTCTGCAAAAAAACAAAAACATTAAAAATATTTTAGTGACTACATTATTTTGACAAAAATATATTTCTATGGAAGATAGAAAAATGACATGCATCTAATAATCAAGACAGAAGAATTTTAGAAAGACATAATAAAGATAAACTAGCCTATAATATATATTATATATATAATAAAAAGATTACTATTTTTCTAAAAGAGCTACATGAAAATCATTTTAAGCATGTTGCTCAAATTTATATGACTAATCAGGGCTAAGCATTCTAAATATCTATATATATATAAAGCTATTATTGTAATGCAGATTTCGATATAGGGAAGCCTTGTTTTGAACTTTGGACACAAGATAAGTAGATACTGCAGGTGAAAATGTACAAAATGGTAGTCATCCCACCCCAGTTAAGCTAATAGGTCATGATGATCTTAACATTTGGGATTTCCAGATGAAAAGAATGAGCAAGTATACACACTACTTCTTAGATACCAGATCTGTTACCATTAAATGCTAACACCTTGCCTACCAGATATAGACAAACCAAAAGACTGCATTTTGTGACTTGCACATGTGACTCAGAGAAATGGTTCAAATTCAGTTGAAGGTTGGTAAAACAATTGTGTGTAAACATTGAGAAATACATGGCCATCCAAACAACTGGTCAGTGATTAACATTTTCATAATACAATTGTTTATTTTAAGAATTATTTTAAAAACAAAAAAATGCAGGTTATACTTTGTACTCATTTTCAAATCAACATCACCAATGACCAACCTAAACCCATGTATACTCCGCAGTTGGCATTTGTCACCCCCTCAAAGTCGGCGCCATAAAGTAGAATAACCTATTTTCATACTTTAATTCACAACAACCATGATTTAGAGTGAATACAACCATGATGTTGAGCGAATTCCTTTAACCTTCATCTAGCCAGTCACTCTATAAATTGTCACTTGATAAGCAAGTCCTAAGTTAGTTGTTAAACTTCACAGTCACTAAGTAGTCACTCCATAGCTTAAAGTAAGAGCCAGTTGTTTTATAAGTTAGAAGTCTAATATTCTGGTTACTTTATATTGTTAAATATGTTTCTATTAAGGACTGTTACCGCACTGAAGAGAGAGGAGCCCCCACTTTGTGAGTATTGTGACTCTCGTCTCACCATGGAACATATCCTCATTGATTGCCCCAGATACCAGGATATTAGGGGAAAATATTTTAGAATGCACAACTTAAAAACTATTCCATAGTGTCGACCCTGGGAAGGTACTGGGCTTTGTCTGGGAGGTGGGGTTGTCTACGAAGATTTGATTTGTGAAATTGTGAACATATAATATTTACAAAAGATTTTTACTAAATTTTCACTAACTTTGCTATTTTAACTATGAATAGACCTTGTTTTTAATAACTTAACTAAATAAAATTTAGCTCTTGTGGTATGAAGGGAGAGTAACCTTTTATGGGCACGACATTGCCTAAGGTGTGCCAAAGGACTCAAAAAACTCAAACTTGTTACAGGAATGTTATTCTTGGAGTATTATATGTATACCATTCATCATGTGGTGTTATGTTAATAAACAGGGATATTTTATGTAATAAACCTTGAATTATTTGTGTCTTCCACAAGAAGAGTTCACTAGTCATTTAACAGTAGATGTCTGAAAGTATATATCTATTAATTCATCCTGTGTATAGATTACTCCTACAGTATAACAATATATATATAAATAATGAGCCTAATGTCACCCATGGTCATATGACAGAGACAACATTCTTCAACTATTATATCTTAGTTTCTGACATTCTCTCTTCTTCCTACTCTCACTGTCTGGGTCCAGCTGATATTACTTCCCCTTGTGTTCAGTCCATACTGATATATCAGCTGACCACTAAATGATCTGCCCACCACATCCTCATTCTCCCCTGGCCATCATGTTAGATCAACAGTGACTTGAATTCTACAACAGGTGCACCTCCTGCAGTGGGTAATCAAATCTTACCTTCACCACCCCCTCTCTTAAACTATTCAGTGCCACAAAATTCTGTCACTTCAATTCACTCTGTATATCTCACTTTTATACATACAAAATATACTGTTTTATTTTTCTCTCTTTCTCTGCCAGAAGCTGCTAATCATGAAATAGTTTTGTGGTGACATCATACTGTTTAATCATATGAAATAATGCACTATTTAGTATATTATTATGATTAAGAAGAAAAAAAAAAAGATGCCTAGATCTATCATGCTTCTCTCTTATAACCAGCTCATATATGCTCAATACTGATGCAATAAACATTTGTATACAATTTTATTGACTGTTTGCTCATGCCTTTTTTTTTAAATGGATAGTTTTGAAAGTACATTTATAGAGTTCTGTCAGAAAATCTTTTTTGCTGTTGTTTTCAATTATATTTCAGTTCAACTCACTTGACTTGCCTATATCTCACCAAATACCTTCTAAGGCAAACAGTAATACCATGCCCCCACCATAAGTCCATTTGTCTATGACAGGGGTCAGGCTGAAATAATGCAAACATTACAACTGTATGCCATGATGAGGACTGGAAGATCATGGGAGACATACATAGAAGAAAAAAATGTCTATAGAGTGTTTAAAAATTCAAGTCCTGTCTACACATTGTATAATAAATGATTTGTATTGTGTACATAAATAAGGCTTTTTATTTCACTCATTGATATTTATGTCTACTCATTATCCAGCAAGTTTTACATAAAGAAGATAGAACACAGACTTGTTCAAGCAAATACTTCTTTTTTTTGTGTGCACACATTAAAAAAAAAAATGTCAGTGTGGATGTTATCCAGAGCTGACACCTTCACTACTTTCTATAGAACCTAGGGGGAAAGGAGGAAAAGGTTTATAACTACAGGCTGAATCAACCTTCTCCTGCACACACACACATCTGCTCTATTCTAAATCCTGTTACCATGACATCACATGACAGTTGTCTGTGACTGGGAAGCCCACCCACAGTTAACATGTAAAGGAACCCACCAGCCTCTCACATTGTAAACTGGTCAGAAAGATACACTATCATGTTAAGCATGGGTAGCTTATGTCTGGTATATGACAGCAGCTGGCATAACTAAACAATGACTATAATGTCCTAAGCATATTTTTTGTTTCTTTTTTATGAATACACACTCATAAGCTCATATCATAACAAGCATTTTTAAAGCACATGAAATCCTGATTCTTGAAGTGGTATGAACTCTTCATTCTGTATTGTTTTCCAAGGCATTGTAAACAGAATGCTATAAATTCTCATGTCCGCCCATAGACAAAAATTCAATTCTCCAAAGATCAAACTGTTGAGTTACTTCAAGATTTACAGTACCATGTTTTCAAAAAATCCATAAAGTTTGAAGTCATCTGTTTGAAACATAAAACTATAGTTGATCTAAAAGGGAACAGCTCTAGATGCCAATCAATAAACTTACTGTAGGGGAAGGTCCAACTGGACTCCTGCTTGGGTAGGGGCTCAATTTTCCTCCATCTAAGCTACCAGAAGAATTGTGATGTGTACCATTAGCACTTAATGGACCATTCTGATCTGGGTCACCCCTTTTTTTACGTTTATGAACCTCCTTGGCAACTTTTTTCAAGTCTTCCTTGTCCCATTTACGTAGAAATGATAGCTCCTCTGGGTGTCTAATACCTACAAATAAACATAGACAACCATGTATTGATCAATTCAAGCAAGAGTTAGATGTGAACAGAAGATGATTAGCATTTTCACTAAGCTTAGTAGTGAATAAAGAAATATTTCCAAATTATCAATGATTTAAGTTAACATTAACAATAACTAATATGTATGTTACTCAAGGATATCTAATTACAAAATCAGAAAGTAGATTTAATTCCAAACAGTGCCCTGTGGTTTGTGAGGCTGCTAATAATGGGAGTCATGTAGCAAGCACAAAAATCACAACTTCATGTTTCCAAACTTATTTTTTTAACTTAAGGTATATATCAGAACTGGGTGGACCGCCTCAAGTCCCTTCATTTTAACAAATTCAATCTTTCATGAGGATTTCAAATCCCTCAATTTGGTAGCATTGAGTTTTACAATCTGGCCAAAAATACTATATATGGAGAGATGCTATGAAATAGTTGAAAGAAAAAAAAATACTTAGTGGTCCAAAATAATTTAAAGACATAAAAATTGTACTTTATTCTTTAATGTGTTGGGCAATAGTTTGTTTCATTGATTGAAAAGAATAAGAAAAGTGAATAGTAGAAGGCGCAACACAGTTAGAATGTTTCAACTAAGAATATCACAGTAAAACTGGCCAACATGATATCCAGCAACATGATATCCAGTTACCACCTAGTGTAGTAGTTACTGCAAGTTTGGTCTTTAAAACTACACCATTAAGCTTCTGTCGTGCATTTTTATCACTGCTGTCTCTTCTTGTTACAGTCGTATATAAATATATATGAATATATATTCTGGGAATAATACATTATTATGCTAAGCGTTGATAACATATTATTTAAATAACAGTAATGGTGTTTGATAAGGGGCACGGTAGCTGAGTGGTTAAGCGCTTGGATTCTGAACCTGGGGTCCTGGGTTCGAATCTTGGTGAAGACTGGGATTTTCAATTTCTGGATTTTTAGGGCGCCCCTGAGTCCACTCAACTCTAGTGGGTACCTGACTTTAGTTGAGGAAGTAAAGGCAGTTGGTCGTTGTGCTGGCCACATGACACCTAGCTCGTTAACCGATGGCCAAAGAAACTGATAACCTTAACATCATCTGCCCTATTGATCGCAAGGTCTGAAAGGGCAACTTTACTTGTTTACTTAATGGTTTTTGATGGAAAACACAATGAACCACAATGGAAAATTTGTAATAGTTATCCCTGTCATACACCCCTAGCCCTCTCAAGCAAATAGGGATTCACACATTATAGAAAACATTTTTGTTTCTAAGGCCAAGATTTTTGTTATTTGTAAAAACAATTATTAGTATCAGCTATATAATGATTTATTTATGGAGTGGCTGGTCAATACTTTTAACACAACTTAATAAAAACAAACAAGTGGTGTATACATATTAACAAATTTTTAACAAAGTAAACTGTAATCACCATGAAATACTTGCACAATATAAATATGTTGTAGTTTTTTTGCCAACTTAAATTACATTTACAAGAAACGTATTGTGTGTGTGTTTTGTCTTTATTCTTTTCTGTTTTTCCAATAGGGTGTTAATTCACTAAACTATCTAGCTAATTATTAATCTTCAGAAGGATACATAACAGATGGACGGAAGCACAAATGTACATAATAGACACACACAAAGTTGTTTTTTTTAACCAATGTAAACAGGTGATTGAGACTTACCTAGCTCTTTACATGTCTGCACTACTGTTGCAAAACATTTGATTGAAAAATCTACACTTAATTCTAGAACCTGGAGGTCTGGTAGCTGGACCTTCAGGTTTTTGTGCATGGGAGTGAAATGTAGTTTAGCATCTGCTTGGACATTGTACTGGTCAAGTGTTGACCGCGCTCGAAGTAGCCACTTGTTTTTGTCTGGCCACCAAAGGGCATGATCTGACCAATCCAGAGCTATGTCTGTAAAGAGTTAAAACATTGTAAACAATTCATGCAGATCCCAATTTGAAGTATGATTAAATAGCTACCACCATGAACAAGACCTTCTTAAATTTTGACCCACTTTGTTTGCCCATGTCAGGAAATTACACAATATTTTGAAAAGTATTTGTGGACTATAAAAAAAAAATGTTCCCCCACTTTTTAATGAATATTTTAAAATTAAACTTGTTAGTTATAAGCCAGTTTTAATGTAATCTAGGTTTTGTTTACAGTGACATCAGGTTTGGAACAGCAGATCATTAGTCTAATGTCTTTCTACCATCACATAAAAGATTTTGGATGAAAATATTAAATGCCATTGAATAGAACTAGAATAACTAGATCTATAGATGTTCTGACAAGTTCTATCAGCTGTAGATTAGAGATGACAGCTTCAATAGTTAAACTCTACAAAGGTGACATGTGATTAGCATAGTTTTCACCAGTTTACCCATCAAGCTATTAAGCCTACAGGGGAGATGTCACTGTCACATACCAAGGTCAAAGTCTGTACTTCACAGACTTGTGTAGAGAAACACAACTGTCACAACTGACAAGACTAGACTTTGAATGTCAGTTAAACACATGCAAATACAGGTAACAATGTGTACAATGATTGATGTGCAGGAGGAATGAAGTCGCATGTATATTAACTTTTGAGCTATGTCAGCTGATAAAACTGGATTTTTTGTTTGTTTTGAGTTTGTTTTTATTAAATCAGGAAAACTAACAATTTTGAATACTTAAAGACTAAATTTTTCAAAACCTTCTAAGTAAAATCTTTTTTAAAACTTAAGTTTAGAAAGCTTTAAAATAATTTATTATTAGTGGTAAAATTTAAAGATGTAACATCATCAACTAAACCAATCTTGTTTAATGTCAACTCTTATGAAAGTTAATTAATTTTTAAATGAACAAATTGATAAATTTGATATTGTAACTAAATTAAGGAAGATTTTACAAAAATAGAAACTGCTATCACTTCATTGAGCATCTCTAAGTGGGGGACATTTATCTATTTTATCTATTTTAAGGAAGAAAAAAAAAATACTGAATGATAGAACAACTGTTCCTTCACTACAGCACAGCTCTTTGACCAAAGAAAATGAACAGGATCAAAAAGATTCCTGTGTGCTGTAGTAGACACCACTCAATGATTAGTCAGTGTGCATGTATTTTGTCTGTTCTTTTGTTAAAAGACTCCATTGGAGTGTTTTTCAGTAAACTGCTTTAATCTGATTCAAAAGAGCCTACACAGATGTAATCATAGCACATTTACAAAATTTGGATCAATAAAGTTGTCTTAGTCATAGCAGCTTTGAAAACTATATTTATATATTATATGTGGTGTGTAGGTGTTCATATAAATACATATTTGTGCATGTATACTTTTGTAGTATTCTTATATTTATATTTTAATTAAGAAAGCATTGAGGGAAGAGTATTTGACAGAAATAGTAATGTCAACAGAATGACTAAGAGTAAGAAAATGTCATCATAAGCATAGGCAAGGACTTAATTTTAGTGTTGTATTCTTGAATATGGGGAATAGTTTCTTAAGAGATTTTACCAGTCAAGATAATCCTTTAAAAGGCTTTATCTTTGTAAAAAAAAAAAAAAAAAGTGATATCTCTGTCTCTAAATATATATATATCACATATGTTACGAGCAGATGCGACTCTTAATGTGACTGCTCATAACAAGTGGCGCCCTACGTGGGGCCACTTGTTACGAGCAGATGCGACTCTTAATTACACACCAATAGACTCATATATATAGTAGATTTTGAAGACTTTAATCTTGAGTAATAATTAATAATAACTTTGTTTACAATACTCCATTTTGAATTCCTCTCTATCTAACCCTTTCAACATGCATTCGCACCATTCCACATTCGTGCTATGTAGTTTCTCTTGTTTATTTGTGATTTAAATTATACTTATAAATGTTAAGGTTTTCTTGGTTTCATCAAGTGTCCATTTTCATGCCTCAACAACACTTGGAAAAAAAAAAGTTTTAATCTGTTTGTAATGGCGGCTTATATATGGAACAAAAAATGTGTTTCTTTTTTGTCCATTGTCAGTATCTTCATACTTATTTTTATTATATTTGTTAATAGTGACTTTGATGACTCCTATTGACCTCTGTTGTGAATGACTCCTCAGTGTTTTAATTTGCAAGAATGACCAGTATGTAATGTGTATATGGAAGGAAGTAGCCCTTTAACTTGTAAGAGGAGGCCATGTTATTGACTGTTTGGTCCAATATCAGACATTGTTAAAAACCCTTGTCATCTATCCACTTTTAGCGGGTAAGTTCATTGTATTTTGTTTTCTCAAGATCTTAGATTGCTGTAATTGTAGAGGATAGTGTTGAATTGTCAGAATATGACTATATCGATTGTTACAATATTGTTTTAGGGCCAGTGTCAGTGTGGCTTGAAACCCTGTATATTAACTATGACTATATCGTCAAGAATATAGAGAGTTGGTATGACTCAAGACGTGAGGAACTAAAGATGGTAGCGTGAGAAGCATTCGAGGAGTTTATATATGTGCAGCTGTGTATTTTCAGAAGAGAATGAGTTACTACATCGATGATGACAAATTTGGATGTTAAGTAGAATACATATTTTATTTTATGTTTTATTCTGTTCTCTATAGTCAAGTATATAGTATACATTTTTTTTTTGATTTTGCGTAACTGTTAAACTAATTCATATTGCTATTTATATAGTACATTTAAATTTCTTTATATTTTAATTTCATGTAAATAAACTTATGCTACAATCATAGAAACACCACTGTTTTACAACAATAATTTGTTTTTATATTACTGACACTCCATTTTAGGGAGAGGTTTATGTGCTTGTGCATATGAAAATTATGGGTTAGTGTTTAAAGCTTTATAGATGTATACCTTACTTTTAATATTTTCACTTTTTATAAATTGAATGACATTACTATTGATTAGCAATAGTGATTTATTACAAATGATTATTGTTGCTATATTGTTGTAATCAGTTTGGAGACTTTTTATCAGAGTTACTATAAAGGTAAAAAAAAAAAACAAGATTCTGGATCAGCACATCCTCAAGTATTAAGTGACTAGATGAACTGTTCAATGAAAAGAGTAGCAGTTCCCAAAGTTTTAGTAGCACCATCACAAAACAAAAACTTAACTTTTTCTCTCCGTATTTATTTTTCCACGCTTTAGAAGGAATTCTTCATTTGACTCATTACTATTTCACTACCCTGTTATGATTGGGCTTCAATAACTTTGTTGTTTGTTATCAGAAAATGTATTTTGGTATAGAATTAAAGGGAAATGCATGCTCTTTCTACACAATTCAAAGTCAAGTTTAAAAAAGTAAACATTAATTTAATTTAATGAGGTCAAAAGCAACGATGTTATCGTCGATTAGGAGAGAAAGAGTTAAGAAATAGTGACTTTGGATATTAGACGTAGTCTAGAATCAAGATTTATAACAAAAAAAAATGTAATTAAATAACAGCTAAATAAAACATTTTGGTCATACATGCTTAAAACCTAAATACACACATTCAAAGTGTCTCTTATAAAGAAAGTTGATCAGAGTTCAAGGAAAGTGTTATTGAAAAAATGAGTGAGTGTAAGAAACTAATTAAAAAAAAACAATACATCTGTATATTATTTAGACCAATAAGTGTTAAGTTCAAGATCTAATTTAAACAATGTACCTAGCATATATATATATATATATATATATATATATATATATATATATATATATATATATATATATATATGAGACAACTCCATTTTACTAAGATAATAGTTTTCTCTAGGTCTCACAAATTTTATAATTTTCACTCATGATTATTTTTTTATTTTTTTACTCTTGTAAATAAATTACAAAATTGGAAGTAGGGTAGTCTGATCATATTCTACACTGGAAGAATACTTGAATAGATAGGGTAAAGGGGGAGGTGAGGGAGAATGGACCAAGAAGTAACCTGAGCATACCACAAGAACGCCATATATAACATACAAAGTTACTAATACATGAGTGTTTCTCTAGTACTGGTATCAAAAAGTGTCACATTAGGTCAAAAATTAAAATGGAAGTTTTTGGTTTCATTTTAAGTGTATTCATTTCTTCACCCATTGTACTTTAAGAATTTTTCAATAGAAAATGAATTGGAATACATACATTTCCTCAGCAGTGCTGGCAAAAGGGGTACCCACTATTGCATTTCAGGTGCATCACAGGGACACCATTGATGATTTAAGTACAACTAACTGTTAATTTGTTTGCTTTCTTAGCATAATTTGAATGTTTCTATTGTATTAAGCAGCTAGATAGAGAAATTGAAGTTTTCGAGCACTTACGTTATGTTTGCCCTCAATTTAAAAAATGGGACACCGTAGCACCTGTAACACTACTGGTAAAAGTTTTTTAAATAAGATTTTTTATAAGAAAATAGATGTTATGCAATACTTGCATTGTAGCTAAATATATGGGCTATTATTTGCTGCAATATCTCAACAATAATTCAAGCATTTATTATAACATAACTATTATATCACAAGATGTTGCAGGTGCTACAACGGGACACCAATATGAAATATTTAGTTTTTTTTGTTAATACATGCTGAAATACAATTTTTTTAAAGTCTGTAAATACATTACCAATTATTCTTTTATCAATGATTCACAAAATAGTTTTCTATAACCACAAATGAATGTACTAGACCTTTGTGTGTGTGTGTTCAATAATCATTAAAAAATATATTAGACATAACTGCCTCAAACATGACCTAATCATAGACTAAAGCAGCTTTATAACTATCAATGCACCAAGAGAAAAAATCCAAAACTAGATTTACATATAAATTGAAATATAGAGTTGATTTAAATCTACACAAGACCTTTATCTAGATCAAGACTTGTTTAGTGTCCTGTGAAGCACCACAGACAATGATAAAACAATAAGGTTTACATTAACTTAAATTAAAAAATAGTATTCTATGTATTTTAGATCAAACTTGAGAATAATAAGCTTAATTATTATTATAATTCAAAACTTTGGTGAGAAAACTACTTATATCTAGATCTCTGAGATTTTCTGGTATCATTCAACATGAGGTGTTTCGGGTGCTACAATGAAAAAATGTGGGACACCATGTCTATTAATGTCTCCTGTTATTTACTATGTAGCCTTTTCCAAAGAAAATGGAGCTTATTGTGTACTAAGCAGTATCAGAGATACCATTTAAAAGTAATTCCCATTTACTTTGTTTACAATTGATAAAAGTTTAAAAATTTCAAGTTAAGTGGGACATCATGTGACACATTTTTTACGGCGACATCTAAGTAATACCAAAGTAAGTATAAAATAAAAAGATATAGATAATGCTATAACATTATACTGTTAAGCTATTTCAACAAAAATGTCGAATAATCTTTGCTTTTAGTAGAACATTACTTCAACCTAAGCCTGGTATTCAATGTTACATCAAAAGATGCCATTTTGTGCACTATTTCACACGTTTTCTACAATTTTAAAATTCCACAATGCACCTTTCAAGCTCAAAATATCACAATTTATAGACAAACCATTTCTAAGTGAAATGAAAAGAAAATTGTGACATTTTAATAAGAAGTTTTTGAGTTATAGACTTTTTAGTGAGCCAATACCTATTTGTTACCAGTACTGGAGAAACACTTACATGTATTTCTTAATTTGGTTTGCAATGAAAAAACAAAAAACTGACAGTGCAATGTAGTTGATGTCACAATTACTAGAACTAAGACTCCTTATCCCTCAAAATCATTGTGTGACCATACAGTGGTTATGTTTCATTTTACAGTATTTTTTATTTGTATAGCATTATCTACAAATACAATAGTATATTCCATCTTCTTGTATTGAAACACAAAAGAGGGATACACTGGTCTGGTAAAGAGGTATGAGTGGTTAATTGATCTATCAGCCACATATGGTTGCATGTTTATTTATTTTCAAACTTAGCTTATTATATATAGCATCTATACATGTACTATTTGAGTATAAGCACATTATCTATAGTATTTATTTATGACAAAGGAAAGAGTTATGGTCCTTCATTATGCTTTTAAATCTATATTATTTAATAACATTATATATTGTTGTGTGTACCTGTACCACCTGTTGTTTCAGATGGTACACATGATGAATCCAGCACATCTCTAGGCAGTAACCAGGCTGTGCTTCACATGTTTGTTGTCTCTACTGGTGTTGGATTATCTTTACAGTAATTATTTACATTAGAGACCAACCTCTCTCCCCAAAGTCTTGTTTGGAAATGAAGCAGAATATTTGCCCATCCAGGAAACCCAACCTTATCTTCCATGCCTGTACTTCCATACACACCTTCATAAATCAAGGGATGTAATGCTACTTTAAATGACACATTTTGTACCATACAACTCAATTAAGATATCTGAAAATAGATGACCTAGATTTGTTTTATACCTTACAATTGGTGTAGTGATATGAGAACACAGTAGTTAGCAATGGTCTCTATCAATTGTACATTTATTAAAATCCTACAATTAAATGAGAACCACTGGGCTAGATCTTGATATAGATTCTTTCTAATGATAATTACAGAATCTAGATCTAGAGCAAAATACTCTTTTTTTTAAATAATTATAATTTATCTTATTAATTACAGACATGCCTTTAAAAGAGAAGATAATTAGGCCCAAGATGCATATCCATACATGATGTGTTAATGTGGTCATTCATATTAATTAGAGACTTAAACTCGTTGGTTTTCCTGACTGATTTAGACATCCCATTTCATACTAATAAATGCACTTGGGAAGAAAGAGTATTTGTAAAAATTTGTCCTAGCATCTAAGAAATATGTCTTTATCTTTTGTTTCTTTCTCAGTATTTTATTGGGTTGTGTTTTGGTGTGTGTGTGTGCCAGATCAGCACAACAAAATGTTTGCACAAAGTGTAGAAACCCTCCCCCACCCCAAAAGGTTGAAAAATGTATCTTTACCTACCCAAACGTTTTCTCTAACTGGATTAGTACCATGGCCTTTGACAGTGCGTTTATGAAATGGGAGAGCCAAAGAAACTACAAGTGGACTCTAAATGTAGAAACTTCCAGGAAAAGTGGATGGATCTTTACATTCTTGTGGAACACGATAATATGTCAACATATTTGTTTTATAAAGAAAGTGTGGTTGTTTAAAAAAACAACATAAAAACAGCATCATAAGTTAAGTAAAACAAATATGATGGCATTCTTGGTTAAAGCGGTGAATAAGACTCGCTGTCTTAGACTATAGTAATTCTGGTTGTAAGCATCTCTGCTACCTTCCTCAAAAAGTCAAAGACTGACACTTCACTAGGCACTTGAATCTAGTAAATATGACATGGATATTCTAGACTAGATCTAGATGATCTAGTCTAGACCTAGATTATTCTAGATTCTAGATCTAGATCCATTGAGATAGGACAATAGATTCTAACCTGCCGCAGGCCGGGCGCAGGACAGCAGCCGTGGGGATTAGTGAATAGTGGCGAGAAGGGTTTTTCGGACCCGGGAGCATTTGGATCATTAATTTGGCTCAGTAGTGAGTGAGTCTAAGTCTACAGTCTAGATCTACAGAATCAGAATGTATTCATGATATGAGACGATAGTCCAGACAGAGTGCATACCACAGAACCAGACACTATGAGTATGAGACAGTAGGCAGTACTCAGTACTACCTAGTCTAGTAATTTATTATAATTATTTAGTAGATCTAGATCTATATTATTATATTAGAGATCTAGATCTAGATCTATATAGAGAGTCTAGATAGATCTACTTAATACTAAGTTTTCTAATATAGAGTCTAATAATATTATAATAATTATAAATAGATCATCATGATCTAGTCTAGATCTATATAGATCTAGATTCTAGTTAACTTACCAAGGGCTTGGACGAGTTTTACCATTACCCCTCCAATATGGAGGTCGCCCATCACACGTAATGTCTTTTCTACTTGAAGATCTGTCACTAAAATGTTCAACTCCCATGATCCGTCCACAACTTCACCATCGGCTACAAAAGTGTACGCCATTTTTGCACCACACAAAAGCAATCAAAACGAATAAAAAGGCTCTAAAAAAAAACAGTACTATTTCGAACTGTAAAGTAATCCAGGCATCAAAATAAATGCACAGAATTTAGAAATCTACATTTTAAAATTAATGAAACCACTTTTCCTTCGAATATTCACACAATGTAGAAGGCATCCAGTCATATCAAATATTCTCTATAACTAGATCTATAGTAATCTATAGAGCAGTGTATTAATTTATTGAACTTGAAAAGGCGCTGTAGTCAGTCTCCAAATCGTAACTTCGTAATCCGAGAATATAGAAATAACTTTGGCCTACAGATGAAATAAACAACACATTAATTCACGTCCAACACACTAAGCCTCCGTTGCTAGTTCTATTTGCGGCATATGGGACATTCGCTAGAAACGAAGCTAAGCTAAAGACTAAAACAGAATGAACCTTTTGACAACAACGTACGCCTAGAGAAGGGAAGGTGGAGGTGTAGAGTTGTAGTTCGCTATAGGCTTGCCGCGCTACACGCCATACACACACACACACAATTTGAAAATTAGGTCAAACAAGCGAGTAAGGCTGAATAATATAGTCTACATCTCTAAACCTCCTAGATCTATATAGTATAACGTCACTGAACGCCGGAGAATGCGCTGGTTACTCATCTCTCAAATGAGCTAATTTTAGATATCACAAAATAGTCTCACTAAAATAGATCTAATTCACAATTAAATGTTTAGATTGTAATGTAGACTTTTAAATTATATTTCTATATGTAAATACATGGGTAATCCGATTTGGTTTTCCACCCAACGAACATGCCCCTATTTGGAAAGGTGTGATCTAAATATTTTCTTAAACATTTTGCAACGAATCATTTCATTGGTCTGAAATAATTATACGGTTAAAAGTACACCGAGAGCTACACACTTCAAACGCGTAAATAAACGCACTCTGTGAGAAAACAAATATAATTATACTTCAACAAACACAACGAAATGATGATACACAACAACTGTAGATATACAAGAACGCAGATTTATGCGAGGATATACATCGTCTGCATTTTAAAAAAAACTGACCAATGAAAACATCTTTTACTTGAGGAAGAATGTACATTTAATTTGGTTCCCCCACAGCTGACGTCACTTGAAAGGATAGGATGAAGGAGAAAAAAATTCCGGCGATCCCGCCCGCCTCTCACTTGCATGATCCAGGCATGGGCAAACGCACGCACGTTCAGACACTCGCTCACTCTTTCCCCTCCTCTCCCACATCCTTCCTTCTTCCTCTTAGCCTCATAGGCGGATGACTCGACTCTATAGTTTCAGCTAAGGCTGCATGCGAGAAAAAAAAAAGTTAACTCTTTAACTACGCCCTCCTTTTTTTTTCTTTAGTAGAAGCGTTATGATGTGCTAAGGTGAAACATTTATCCCAGCGCTTGAGTCTGTCTTGTATGTTCAGCCTTTAGGATGAGCCTAGTGACGAAACAAGAGGTGGATCCTACACGCCTCAGGTGGAATGAAAGCTGCCTAGCCTGGATAAAATTAGCAAAGTTGGCAATCGAAGTTTTTCTTGACACCCAAAAAGCTCATTACAGAAATTATTACTCACCCCCAAGTTAGCAGGAGTCGTTGACCTCTTCTTCATGCTTACTATCTAGATCTATTATCACAAGGCATGTGTAGGCTACACCTTGTCCTCAGTTTACTAACATGTCATCGCGAAATTCCACTTGGGAATTTTCCATTAGCTGACCAAACAATCCCAAACATGCATACGCAATTGAGCATTTGCGTATGACTATTTGATAATGTATTTACAATATTACTATATTGATGTTACATTCACTTACCCTATGGCGGGTCAACACTACTCCTCTATTTAGGTAGGGCTATCAGATGTCCACCAAAAGGAGAACGTTTTGTCGTTTTTGTGTGGTGGCAACTTTCGTCTGGCAGCCATTGAGGCCTTCACTCTGGTGTTTACTGTAATGGCTTAGTGTCTTAGTCAATCCTGAATCATTTCTGGTTTAATGATACAAACAATACCTAGTTGAATGGGGTGTTGATATGAAAATGTTCCATTGCTTGACCAGAACTGCAACTTGAAATAATGGCAGGACAGAAATATGTAGGTTTCGGACCAGGAACGGAAGCCCAAGCACCAACCTGCTGCAGGGGTGGGTTCAAACTATGGAATATCGCTACGACAGTCCGAAGCACATACCACACAACCAGTCTTGACTACCTCCTTCATTAGTCTTTTCGGGAAGTTATCGTTGATTAAATGCAATAAATTCGACGAAACAATGGAATCTTCAGTTGACAAGGCGAATGTCTTGGTGTGTGTGTTTGTCACCGTTCATCAAGAAAAATTTTATGGCGGACACCCGCACGGATGATATGGTAAAGAAAGAATATGGGGTCGTTTTCCCGGTGTGCTCGGCCTTCGGCCTCACCTCTTACCCGCGCGTCTTAAGATACGAACCATCGGTAATGGGGCTTTAACAAATTTACATCTGCTTGGATCCCTTCAGTAATTCAGACAGGCCGATGGAGGAGAGTTTGATGCCAGTTATAAGCCGAACTAGAAGTGTATGTGATTGTGTGGGTGTTTAGCTTTGGGACATGGATCCTGATTTACATTTAAGCAAGAGAGCCTATATAGAGACGTCCTGATTGGAGTATGTAAATTAAGAAAAGATGTTTAGAATACCTGTTGTCTCTAGCTAATGTTTTAACCGTTGCCACGCCACTTCCGTTATATTATTCAAAATCAGACATAGATCTATAGGCCTAAGCTCATTGGATTTTTTTCCTTTGATTATTATGATTATGAAGAAAAAAAAAACAAAGCTAATATAAGGGAAAGAACTGCCGTATATCTCAACACTGTACAATTTATTTCCCTTTCTATATTAAAATGAATTACCGTTACTTAATTAATTAATTGGTTTATTTTTTTATAAATGTTTGTTTCGCTATTAACTATGGATAATTGTGGCAACGTTTCAACTTGATCCGAGAATGAAAACTAGGAGAAATGAAATGTGTACCTGACAGACAGACAGACGGAGTGAGCTTCGATTTCAAAGATTAAGGATGAGTACAGCGTTTCAAACCCAGCAGCGACCTGCATGTCTCCACAACTGATGCAGACATGGGTCTATTTAAGTTTTCGTTTGTGCTTTACTTTGGGCCATAGACTATATATTACATGGACTGCCAACACTAAGGAAACTAAGCATAAGTTCCATTCACCGAGGCGTCCTTGGTTGCGTGGTAAATTGACTTCCGGTAGAATTTGTTACTATATAAAGAAACTATTCCCGAAGATTTTTACCATCACTTTTACAGCAAATCATAAATGGAAACTTAATTGTCATATACGATGTTACAGAGGTAAGTGTGCACAAATCAATTTGTGACTTAGATCTATGACTATAAAGCTTTGTAACTGATTTTCTTAGCCAATATAGATAATTAGCCAAGCCTGTAGGCCCTATTTCGTGTATTCTTGTTTACGACATTAATTGTCTGCTAATTGGTGCTGCCAGTTTGGATTATTTGTTTTTCTTTTTTTTTTTCATCACATTTGATAATTATTATCATTATTTTTACAATGTATATTTTAAATGTGATAAGCGATTTACTGAAAGAGTCAATACATTTCTGAGAGTGTCATTTATTAATTTTGTATGTAATGGGTGATATAGGCCTAAGTTAAGTCTGTGAATGAGTCAGTCTAAATAAAATAACAATATAGTGAGTCAATAAGCCTACAATCTTACATCTTTACCAACTTTTGTTCAGATCTACAAATATTTTTTTTATTCAATTTGATTTTAATTTCAAGATAATGTGCATTTTTATCTATAGTAATGGAAAATCAACCATAAAAAAAAAATCAACGATGTATGTATGACTAACTGAAAAATCTGCATAAAAATTTCGGCCTTCTTATCTTATCTTATATAATACAGACGTTACTTCAAAAAAGAAGATGATTACGTCCTACGCGTCATGCATTTAGTCATGCATATTAACCAATGACTTAAATTCTGCCAAGTCACTGGTTTTCCTGGCTAGCTCAGGCAACCCATTCCATGCTCTAATAGCACTAGGGAAGAAGGAGTATTTGTACAAATTTGTCCTAGCATATGGGACGAGGAATGTGCCTTTATCTTTGTGTCTTTCAGAGTATTTTATTAAATTTTGTTTTTGTATTTGAAGATTATGGTTCAGTGTTTTATGTATTATTGCTACTTTACTTTTGAGCCTTCTGTCCTGAAGGCTTTCTAAATTTAGTGATTTTACTAAAGGTGTTACTCTAGTCAAATGTGAATATTCGTTTGTTATGAATCGCACTGCTCTATTTTGTGTCTGTTCTAGTTTCTTAATGTTTTCTTGAGTTGAGGGGTCCCAAACAGAGGATGCATATTCTATTATTGGCCTAACCAAGGTTAAATAACATTTTAGTTTTATGTTCTTATTTGATTTATAGAAATTTCTTTTAATAAATCCTAATGCTTTGTTTGATTTTTTTGTAGTTTCATCAATATGTGGATTCCATGACAGTTTTTCATTTATTATAACACCTAGGTATTTTGCGTTTTTAGTCTGTGTTACTGGTTTGCCATGAATAAGATAAGTGGAATTAATTTGTTTTAGTTTTTTTGTTACTCTTAACAACTGACATTTTTCTGGGTGGAAAGACATGCTCCAATTTGATTCCCATTTCTGTAATTCATCTAATTCTCTTTGTAAAATATCTGTGTCTTGTGTTGTTTTTATTGTTCTATATATTATGCAATCGTCTGCAAATAATCTGACTTTTGTTCCTGAAGTAATGCAATTTGGTAAATCATTTATGTAAATTAAAAATAGTAGTGGACCCAAGACTGTTCCTTGAGGTACACCTGAGTTTACTGTTATCGGTGTTGATTTAGAGCCATTTATTATTACAGTTTGTTCTCTCCCTATCAGAAAGTCTTTAATCCACTGATGCAGTGGACCATTAATGCCGAAATATTTTAATTTTTTAAGCAAACTATGGTGGTGAACTTTGTCAAAAGCCTTAGAAAAATCTAGTAAGATAGCATCTATTTGTTCACTATTATCTAAACCTTTTGAAAAATCATCAATTTGTCCTTCAAGTTTTTAGTGTTTTTTTTTTTTTAACTAACTAGAATCCCAAATAACATCCAATTCTTCTAAAAGCTATAAAAAGATCTGATATTGTTTGGAATATATTCGCCCAATAAAATTTTAGAATCATCAGGCTCTACTTCACTAGAAAGTGATTGTACACATAAACATGTAGACTTTCACCCAGATGTAGTGACCTATGGCTATAAACTTTATCTACAAATACGAACTTACACTCAACACACTACTACACTACTATATATATATAATAGAACACTAAACACTATTTATGTAAATGCCCATTTTTAAGTTTGTAAAATAATAATTTGTTTTTATAAAAAATCTGGCTATGCCTATAGTACTCTTAACAAAATTATGACTAAAAATATTATGAACGTCGAGTCTCTAGATTCATCATCTTTGTGTGTCTGATAAATCCAGAGAATGAAGATATAGAATCTATATAGGCCCCCTATTATATAGAATCTAGCTCTAGTTGACTCTAGACTAGATCTAGGATAATTTCAAGTCTAGATGTTCAGCTTCATCTTACCTTGATCTTGATGATTAATTTTAATCTGACTTCCTGACTTGTTAACTTAAACTTCGTCTTACTTAGCCCTTAGGCGCCTTAGCCTTAGCTTCTTCATATGTGAATCATGAATGGAAGTGCTTGGCTCACAGTGTCACAGATCGTTCTTTAAACTATTTGAAGATCTACTTTATCTTTACTAACGACTCTAATCTATATCTAGTTTATATCTATATTTTATATGATAATAATAGACCTAGACTCTTATACTTATAATAAAGACAAAGTTATAAGATCTAGAATCTGTATCTAGATCTATTCCCATTTGTGATTTATACACTGATTATACACTACAGATTTAATGTTTCTGATGAGCAATACTACTATCTACAGCCATGCCCATTAACATAGACCCTACTCATGTACTAGATCTAGCTCTTTTGATCACAACTCATATCTTGCCTAGATATAAACAACTGTACTAGATTGGACTAGACATTCTAATCGGTTCTATTTTCGTTTTTCATTATTCTCACATATTCTAGTAGGCAATAGGTACCAAATTGTGCTATTTATTCACTGTAGATCTAGATCTTAACTTTTCTCTTAACTACCAAAGAAGTACACAAAGAATGTTGAAAGGTACCCAAAGGGCTCTAATTGCTACCATTCAATGTGTGGATTCAAGTATTTACCCAGATACTGCCACAATATGCTGTTATTGTTTTCAAAGGAGTTTTCACACAGTGCCAGAAGCTGTATAAATACATTTAACAGTAAGTTTTTAAGTAATTAATCATTTATTTTTAAACGTTATGTAAGTCTATTTTAATTGTAAGAATCCATGTGCTATTTTATTTAAAGCTAACTTATAGGTGAATATTTACACAATATTGTTGTTATGTTGTAAATAAAACATATTATATTCCCTCCAGCCTGTGCAGGGTATTTCTAAAGTGATAATTTTCTCATGCAGGCCAATACCACTCTTTTGTTATCTAAGGTGTTTTCCTTCAAATTATACTTTCTTGCATAAGAATTAAATATATTATGCAACAATTCTCAATTAGAAGTACAGATTAACCAGTTATCTTGGTGGAAAAGGATGTCAGATGAGTTGAGAAAATGCTTAAAGAAAGTCTTTACTTAATTCTTTGAACTAAGTCACTATAAATATTTTGGAGATTTTTTAAATTTAATTAGAATTTTATTATTGCTCACATTAAAAGCAATTGTTCTTTTCTTTTCCGCAGATGTATATTTCAAGAAGAAATGATGCTTTCTTATTTCTAAGAGTTTATCAATAGGATGAATGCCACAAAACTCACTTGTTATGCCAGAAACTCTTCCTACGAAACTTCCAGTAAGTAAAAAAAAAAGTAGAGTTTCCCTTTCAGACCTTGTGATTGATAGGGCAGATGATGTAAAGATCATCTGTTTCTGACCATTCTGTTGCCTACGGTTAACGAGGGTGTCATGTGGCCAGCACAGTGACCAACCGCCATTACTTTCCCCAACTAATGTCAGGTACCCATTAGAGCTGAGTGGACTCAGACTCAAATTAAAAATTCCAGTCTTCACCAGGATTTGAACCCCGGTCCCCGGTTCAGAAGCCAAGCGCTTTACCGCTAAGCCACCAGACGTCCTTCCAGTAAGTAGGGCAGCTTAAAATTTAATACTTTTATCTTAGTGCAAAAAGAATAAAAGCTGTCTTCAAATTCTCCCTTTAAATTTGCAAAGATATGTTTATAATTTAATGTATGCAGTAAAAAATTATGTTTCAAACACTCAGTACAATATTCAATGACTCTTTATTTGGGTTACCTCAGCATGCTTGTGCAGAAAATTTCCTGAATTTTTTTTTAAATCTGTTCCCTTCACTTTCAAGTGCATTTAATCATTCATTAAATTTTCATAATATTACTGAATATAATGTCAAAGATTAAATATTGTTATTATTATACTATTCCTTTTTTTTGTAATATTTTAGTTTCATAATATGTTCCCATAGCATTTTTTGTGTAAAACCTCTAATATACTTTACTATACTCCTAATATACTTTTTAAGGAACTGTTTTGTTAGATGTTTTCAGAATTGATTTTATCCGTAAAGGACTTGAACATATGGAAGTTTGGTACTATATGAAACTAAGATTGAATTGGTGACTTGTTATGAATTTAATGTATGTTGTTTCTATTCCATCAACAGTACTAGAATTTGTCCAGTGCCTGTGATCCTCTGAGTTGAAGGAGAATGTGCTCCATAATACCTACTAGGAGCTTGCTGATAGCTGGAAGTTCATGAATACTATGTTGTCCTTGATTTGATGATTCTGAAAACTACCATTTCTGAAGACTTGAGCATTATTTCTATAATTTAAAAAAATCTTTTCAGGAAATATTGTGTTTATAATATTAAGAAAGTGAAGATAATATTGTTCTTACTAATATTATTGACTTATTAAAATAGAAAGCACATCATTACCAATATTCACTTGTCAATAAATGTTAGCATTATTCAATTTTTAGTTACATGTTCAAACTATTAAATTTTATTATTTAAATTATAGCAACTTTCTCTTTCAGTACAGCTTAAGATACATTCCTGTAAAAAGTCTACAATAATAAGTTAATGTCGATGTAGTATTGTTCAGACACTTACAAGTTTAATCATCTATACTTCACAAAAAAAAAGTGTTTGAATGGTTTTCATTTGTTTGTACATCAAATATGTATTAATATAATTATCATTTTTAGATGAAACATTAAATACTGAAGATGACCATTTCAATTTCTGATGTAGGCCTATTCTCATTTCATGAAATAAACAGAATATTATCTGAAATTTCATCCCTTCATGGTAACTGTAACTGGCTTCATAAAAAAATGGAGTGATGACTGGGTTGACTATACATTTTTGTATAAATAATGCATCAATGAATGTAGCTTATACTGTTCTTTTCCTCATCTTGAAATGTGTGTACTGATAATTAGCTGTTGCATGATACAAATATCTTCTACTCATTACAATAGCATATTTCCATGCTGTTTGGCTAAGTGGAAGCAGATAAAATTTGTTCCTCTATTAGCTGTAAAATCTCGAAATTCATGAGCAGCTGAGAAAAAAAGAAAAGAAATTCAAACTAGTTTAGACATGTTATAAATATATATATTTGCTAATTAAAAAATGTAAGACTACTTTATGTTACAACAATGGACAGCATCTTTAAAGTTGATTTCAATGCAATCACAAGAAATAATTTTTTCTCTACAATTAGGCCTGCTTTAATGATTTTTTTTATGTAAATAAATTTTATGCATAGGATTAAATATAACATGTACTTAAGGAGATTTTTTACCTATTATTTCACAATTACAAGTAATTTAAAGTGATACATGTATTGATAACACAATGTTATTGGAGAAAGTAAAAGAAAATCTCACTTGTAGTAGATCCCTTTCAATTTGAAAGTTAGTGACAATCAAATCAGGTTTGTGGAAGTAGTATGCTCCTTAAGTAAAAAAAAACAATGAAAAATGCATTATAAAAAGTTTTCGCTTTAAATAAAATTTCTCTTGGGTGACTTGAGTAGAAAGTAATAGAAATATGAACTTCATTTAGCAATATGCTCACACTAAGCAGAAGTGGTTTTTACTAGTGAAAATTGTCTGTCCAAATAAGCTATTGAAACTACTGTTAGCTTCACATGATATGAACTGTAAAGTTTGACAGTTCTTCCTCTAAGACTTTTAGGTACCGGTATTATCTATCAAGAGCAGGGTAAAACAAGGATGGGTTTTGGCCATGAACACTATTCGGAATTGTTTCGTCTGTACTCTCATAGCGCCTTGGAAGATGGAGTAGGCCCTATATATCCACAGTAGATCGGATGGAAGGCTTCTTAAACTGGCTTGACCAAAACGAGGAAACTACATAACCTGATTAGGGAACTGATGTTTGACGACGATGCTGCTCTCACTACCTTTCGCAGTAATTATTACAAAGGCTAGTCAATACTTCAGTCTTACAATAACTCTCACCAAGACAGAAAAAAGGGCATAAAAAGTCACCATCATCAAACTCCATTTGAGTGAGGGCTTGAGAGGCTCAAATCTTCTCTTGCAAAAGACCTGGACAGAAACCCTGCTGTATTGCGTAGTGCATACATGTCACCATACAGATCGAGAATTTTTGGTTCTGACCTGTTGAGACTGAGATCAGCAAGTCTGGGGCAGTCAAACAGAAAATGAGGCACGGGGGCACCAGGATTCGAAATTTGGCCATAGCCGTGAGAAACATGAGGCAACAGGACAGTGGCCTGTCCTGCACTGTGTTATAATAACTTGCCATAAAACATCACAGAATGTACTTTTTCTATTTTATCAACGACAGCATCTAAATGCCAAACATACTTTTCTTACATTTTTCAACTCGGAGAAAACTTTACATCTAGACTTATTACTTTTACTTTAGGCCTACACATAATATAGGACTTTTTTACAACTTATAAACGAAAGGTCATTTTAGCCTATTATAGTAAGAGCATATAGATCTAATTTTACCGGGTTATCCTTCTGAATAAGTCTTACTATTTGGTTTATATATATATATATATATATATAGGCTATGCTCTCACAAGAACCTCAATTCAATCAATGTCGTAAACAAGAAAATACACGAAATACAGGCTTGGCTAATTAGTCTATATTGGCTAAGAAAATCAGCTATAAAGCTTTACAGTTATAGATCTAAGTCAGAAATTGATTTGTGCACACTTACCTCTGTAACATCTTCTTTAACAATTCAGTTTCCATTCATGATTTGCTGTAAAAGTGGTGGTGAAAATCTTCGAGAATGGTTTCTTTATACGTAAAAAAAAATCTACCGGAAGTCAATTTACCACGCAACCAAGGACGCCTCCGTGAACGGGACTTGTTTATTGAAAAATATAGGCTTAGTGCGTAGAGTTGGCAGTCCATGTAATATATAGTCTATGCTTTGGGCGAATTAATTTACTATTTAAACAAAAAATGTTTAAATATCTAGAGGCTAAATGGAAATTTAGTTTGGATCTTCTCTGATAAGCTTTGTCTGAGCATATTTCATGTGTGTTGTTATTAAATATATATATATATATATATATATATATAAACAAGAGAAACATAAAAACATACTTAAAAAAAATGATATAAAGTATAACTGTATCAATCAGTTTGAATCAGTCATGTAATTAAATTTGTAATGGATCAAGGCCTACCATAATAAATCTGTTCGATTAGAAATAGTTTTACCAAGTGTTTTTGTTTATCGCAATGTCATGCTTCTAGCTATCTCAATGCGCAATGATCTTATCAATTTGTCTGGACCAGTTTGGGAAACGGGGAGGGGAGATCGAAGTAAATCTGTGTGAATCTTACCGTGATCGCTTTTGAAATGCATTGTCGAAGAAAAAATTGTAAGACTTGAACTCAAATTCAGGGCTCAAGTCTCCTCAACTTATACCACCACATCTGTCAAGTACTATTTTTACCCTTTTTCGATACCAAATAAAACGGTTAATTGCCAATAGTTCATTACCGAATTTGTTTTTTCTTTAATTTATTGTTGTTTTGTCAGGTACAAGAAATAGTTGTGCAAAATTTCAACTTCATTCGAGAATTGGTCTGGGAGAAATAACGTGTACAAACTTTTTACCACCAGACAGACAGACAAGTTACCCTGGACAAGCTTTGTAAAAAGACACTTTCTTTTGAAGACGTTTTGGTCGTATTATTTAGCTTGCGCTCCAACATTTTGCAAGTTAATGCCCCTGCCTCTATTGTTGTAGGCTATATCAAGTAGAGCACTTTGTGTTGATCTAGCGAAGCTTGTTATTGCATCTGATTAATTTCTGTTGACGTCAAGGTGGCCTAACGAGCTGGGTATGCTATGAAATCTAGCAGACGAAAAAGAACGAGAATGCTTTAAATTATCTCCCATTTATCCTGGCTGCATTTGCTTTAAAAAAAAAGATTTGACGTTGGGGTATACTTTCTATACCAGCGGCTCTCGACATTTATACTTCATACAAATCTGGCCCCGGTGTTTGTTAACGCGCTTTATATAGTTTAATTATTATTACTAACAGATACAGTGGTCCCTTTGTCTTTCGCGGGTCCGACTTTCACTTACCACGGTGTTGTGAAAAGATTTCGGTGTGCGTGTGTTTGTCGCAGAGTAGAGTGTCATCCTTAAGTTACACCCCTGTCCTGTACCTGCCCCCCCCCCCGGCATGCTACCCTGCCTCATCGTGGCGCCCGGGTGGAAACGGTCGTGAAAGGACTAGGCCAAAGAGTAGCACAACAAGGTTCCCGCGGAAGTGTCTAAGAGGGTGCGAGAGCATCCTCATTGAATTGTGCGGGGATTAAAAGAACTCCAGCAGCGATCTGTCAACGTCCAGGCGCCGTCCCTCAAGGGGCCGTTACATAAATGGCGTGTCCCGCACGGTTAGCCTGTGGCAAAGAACACATACACTTACTATCACAATACAATAAAGGAAAATGACGGGGGTCCCGGTGGTGCGGCCTTCGGCCGAGTCTCTAGTCCGCGAGTCCAGAGTGTCCGTGTCCACCGGAAGTGAACGCAATATCAAACCCCGAGTCTCATCCCCCGTCAGACAGGGTGGTGTGAAGGAGGAACACACCGCCCACTTCAGGCCGGTAGAAGGGAGCTCTTGTTCGCTTTCGCTGGCCTTAGAGTTCCAAGTGCGATGCACAGCTCTACGTGACAATTTCAGATGTGACTGCCCAGTGGTTGAACGGGTCAGCCTAGCAGGGGTAACGTCAGGAATGCAGAACAACAGTTGAACTTCTAGACCTGTTGGTGTAGTTCTGAGATACAAACTTAGTAGTGAATTAAGCGCCTCAGATAGATATTTAAGAAAGATCTACGAGTTTGTTACTTTCAATACCAGTTTGTTATTATTACATGAAAATAGAAAGTCATCACTCGCGGGCTTTCAACAAAAAAAAAATTATTAAAGGGACAAATACCGACGTGTTATTCGGCGGCCACCTGATGTATACGTACACTATTGGAAAAATGAATAGGTCATCGAAGCGCCAATAGAAGTCGAGACTTTTCCCATTATGTTTATAGATAGCAGGATGAACAAAAAATGTAAAAGAATTTTAAAAAAGTAAAGTTCCCCTTTCAGACCTTGTGGTCTATAGGGCAGATTATGTTTCTGTTTCTGTGGCCTACGGTTAACAAAGGTGTCATGCGGCCAGCACAACAACCAACCGCCTTTACTTTTCCCTAACTAATGTCAGATTAGAGCTGGGTGGACTCAGAGGCGCCTAAAGATCCCGAAATTAAAAATCCCAGTCCTCACCAGGATTCGAACCAAGCGCTTTACCGCTCAGCCACCGCGCCTCCTAACAAAAAATGTAATTTGGGAAAATTATAATCAACAAATAAGTCTTTTGTAAAATTCAAATTTTCTTGTCATGTTACTCTACCGGCGGAGGGGGGGGGGGGTGAGTTTTGTTACTATTTGTTATAAGGAGTGGAGTGTATTTTTTTCTCCACACACACACATGTCCTCGACAACAAAAAATGAAAATATCAATGTGATTTTATTAATTAACTTTTAAAGTATTTAAAGTAATCTATCAAAATCGGTTCTTAAAGAGCAGCTAACAATCATTTTTCGTTCTTAGTAATGAGTTGAATCAAGTTTACTCGACTCCGGAACTTTATCTGTGAATGGACTTATGGCAAGTGTGATTTCACTTGGATGGCTGCCTGGTCGTGAGGTTTGCGCGCTGGACTGTCGTTTAGATTTATCGATTGTCGAGGGTTCAAATCCTGTCCGCTCCCATCTTCAACTCTGAAGGAGCATCCGAAACATGTAAAACATTTTACAAACAAACAATTGCAAACGGGATGTCATGTAGATGTTTTAAAGTACGATGCATTTCGTCAGCACGCATGCGCAAATGTTCATTAAATCACGTTTGTCAAGTTCAATGCCATTCCCAGAAAGCAGTAGTGTTGGATACATGTACATTTTAGTTTCCTCCAATTTTGTTGGCCAAAGCCAAAGTTTCATTTAGAAAGATCAAATTTGTTTTAGTCAAATCGAGGCATTCAGCATTACAGCCTCGCTTTCACAAGGAATAATATCCAAATTTATGTTCAATTAAAATCTGATCTGATCGTCATTGGAAAAAAAAAAGGCCAGTACGAGTTCAAACCCAGGACATTGGCGTAATAAGAATGATGCTCTATCAAATTCGCTGCCAGTTTCAGGAATCTCCCAATGTATACCTTTCTCATTCCACCCACTAGATAATTAGTAAGCATCAAATTAAAAAAAAAGAGAAAGGGCGGGCTTGAATGTAACTGAGTGACTTCCCTTAGAGGGAGTACATACTTGTTTTTGGCATGGATGAACCGAGTATCGACCAACTGTTAGGGCTTAGGGCCTACCACTACATTAAGTGAAGATCTTGTCTACAGAGAAGACTAATGAACATTGCCGATGTTTACGTGGCTGTGCTGTCATTTTAAACTTACGTGGTCTATCGCTGACTGTTTTTTTCAAACTCATACTGTCGTGGGTGACCGGTCATTTCATCCTCTGGTCATTTCATCCCCCGGTCATTTAATCCCCAATTAAATATTTTTCGTTTTTCATTGTTTAATTGTGCTGTTAAGGCTTTGACTTTAAGCCCTCATTTCATCTAATACCGGTATATAAAAATGTTTATGTAGAATACTTTTTGATATTTTTTGACATGTTACTAATGTGTTTATAGTGTTTCCTCTTCCACTTTGCATTCTTGATGAGAAATCGTATAATATATTGTAAATCTGGGTGTGTACTTAGCTATAGCGCTTCTATTGGATGTGGGGGGTGCAATATTATAATATTATCCTGCGCATGACGTAATGATCAAAGGCCAAGGTTTGGTGGAAGTAGTGGAAATCATTTGAGAGATAGAAGTGCCATTAGAATAATTATGACCGTGCCGCTGATAACTTATCATCAAAGGCCAAGGTGTGGTGAAAGTACGACCATGTTTCACTTTATTTTATTTTTCAATCGCTCTTTCTTGGAATTGGGCGCGTCATTTTTAGCCTTGAAATAAGGTTTTATTTTTTGTTTTCTACTAAAGGCTGACCACTCATATCAGGATAACACTTTTTTACATAACCTGTATATTTATAAATGTTAAATTTTTTAAATTTATAATGGCATTTAATTTTAATTTTATTCCAACGTGTTAAACTTTTTGTCATTTAAATAAAAATGAATATATTGCTAATTTCATGATTTTTGTAATTACTATTTTTGAGATAAAATGATCAGATGATGAAAATAACAGGGGATGAAATGACCAGGGGATGAAATGACCGGGGGATGAAGTGACCAGGGGATGAAATGACCGGGAACAACTTTCGTGCTAGTCCAAATGTGAATCATTTTTAATTCTCCTATCGAGCTGCTACTTCACCCATAAACTCACGCAGCGTGACAAAAAAATTCAATAATATTTCAAAAAGATCACTCCATTAATTATTCAATTAAATTTTTAAAAAATATCCGTTAAAGCCCAGTGTTCCACCTATAGGACTCAAGAAGAACTTGCAATTACATTTTTCTTATTATTGAGTATCAGTACGCTCACTATTACACATAAGACATTGGGCTGTTCTGATATTTATAGGGATTAGAATTGTTACAAAAATATGACCCATAAAATGTGAATGTTTCGTTGACTATATTATTGGAAGATAGAGTTCGAATTGATATTAGCTTGTTACAGTTTACATCCGGTTTCAGATGCACTGTAGTGTACGTTATTTTACAATCATTACCAATACGAGGAATTGATCAATAGGACACAGGTCAACATGTGGCATTACATAAATGGGCTAGAATGCTATAACAGAGGGGAGGGGGAATAAGAGGGGGCCCGTGATACCCCCCCCCCCGTAAAACAAGCGAAATAAAAAAATACTTTAAAAAAAGCAACAACAAAGCTTATATTAAGTGTATCAATTAGTCTGGATCAGTCATGTTATTAAATTTGTAATAGATCTATCATGGGCGTAGCCAGGATTTTTTTTCGGGGAGGGTTTTGGGGGGGGGGATTCACCCCGACCCCCCCCCCCCCTTGCGGAAAAAAAATTATATATATATATGTGTGTGTGTGTGTGTGTACATAATTAATCTTTATTACATTCTGACCCTTTCGGAAGACGTTTATTATTTATTGTAGACTCCCCGCCCTTGCTAGCAAGGGGGTCTGGGGGAGTTCGCAGCGCTCCCCCAGCGCGGGGCGAAGCCCCGCCGCCGAGCACTATTTCTGGTTTTGAAAGCCAACAAAATGCATATTCCGAGGTATCTACAGTGCATTATCTTGCTATTAAAAAGTTTTATTTCAAAAACCTAATGTGCTATTCTTACTGACTTAGACCATCTCGCGCCGTTCGGCGCATTTTCCGGCAAGCTGTTTCCGCAACTCTTATTTTGCGCAATTCATTTTGTGTGAGAACACGTCCCGCAAAACCTCATGCGACGCTCTGTCACAACCTTACTAAGGATTCGACTCCCAGTTCGGCATATGATTTTTTTTGATTTAGACCCGATCTCTATGACTGACTCCTAAAATCTGTCTTAGCCATTTTAGTTGAGACACATTTAATGATTTTCAATTTCGGCAGAAGACTATTCACACTTTATTAATGGAGCCCAAGCCACTGGTAGAAATTTGTAACCTTTCTTGACTACGCGCTTGGAATTACATGCCTGTATTTCGCTTTAGATTTTATATCGAAAAGGAAAGTTTTTTCGTCAAATCATCTGTTGAGGGGTTTTAAACTAAGAAATCTCGAGTTTTTTTGTTTTGTTTTTCATTCAAAACCCCATTTAGCTACGATCATAGAATTTGGTGACTGTAGTTTGCTTTAAAATTATATTGAAGAGAGAGGTTTTCAACTCTAAACGCTCTGTAGGGGAATTTTAAACTCAAAACCATCTGGAGGGGTTTTAAACTTTAAAGAAAAAGCCATCTGGAGGAAGGGGATTTAAACTCAAAACCCCTTTGGCTACGCTCATAGATTTTATAGTGTGTAATTTGCTTTTTTTTTATATTGAAGAGGTACTTTTTAGCTTCAAACCCCAACTGGAGGGAGGGGAGGGGTTTAAACTCAAAACCCCTTTGGCTACGCTCATAGAATTTTGAGTGTGTAATTTGCTTTTTTTATAATGAAGATGGGGTTTATCGTAAATTTTGGAGGGGGTTTTAAAATCAAAATTTTCCTTAACTGTGCTGTTGGAATTTGGGGATTGTTGTTTGCATTTTTTTTTGTTTTGTTTTATAGAAGAGGGGGATTTAACTGCAAAAACCTCTGGTAGGGGGTTTAAAATTCAAAACCCCCTGCAGGGGGTTTTAAACTCAAAGCCCCCTGGTAGAGAGATTTGTATCTCAAAACCCCCTGATAGGGGTTTTTTAAATCTCAAAACCCCCTGGTAGAGGGTTTTTAACTCAAAACTGCCTCGGATGTGCTGTGGTAAGTGATGATTTAGTATTAAAATCTCACCTAAAATAAACAAAATGAAAGCAAAAATCAGTCACTTAATTCCGTCCCCCCCCCCCTGCGGGGGGGGGGGGATTTCATTTCGGGGGGGGGGGGGTTTTGAACACAAGAACCCCCCCCCCCTGGCTACGCCCATGGATCTAAACTAACAATAATAAATCTGTGTGATTAGAAATATTTTTACCTATTGTTTTTTGTTTAGCGCAATTTCATGATTTTAGCTTTCTCAATACACTATGATTCTATCACATGTCTGGACCAGTTGGAAAGGGGAATCTGGGTAATCACTTTTTTAAATGTATTTTTTTTTAAAGGGGAAGAACCTGAATTCGGATCTGTGGGTCTAGCGAAGAGTCTATGAACATGGAGGATTGTATAGTTATCTTTAATATTTCATATTTATGTTCACTAAGCCTCAGACGCCTGACTAATATAAAGGGGACTAATTCAGCTTATACCATCATTTCAGTCAAGTACTAATAACATGTACAAACGTTTGGCCAGACAGACACACAGACAGACAGTCAGAGTGAGTTGATAAAAGCTTAGTTACAAAAAATCTAATATCGGGAGTTGCAGATGGATACAAGCAAGCTAGGGGAAAGAAAAAAAAAAAGACATTTTTAAATTAAAATGTGTATTCAACATTTTTATTACATTATTATATTATTACAAAATATTCTGGACGTAAATGAATAAGATCACAGTTTTGACATACTGACTGCATGTAGGGAGCTCATGGGAACATTCACCATTGTCACTACTCTAAATCAACATTTTTTAAAGTCCTGAAAGCGAGCTGAAAGTAGACTTACATTGTAAGTCCTGATACTTTGTTAAACAACATAACAAAACACAGACACACTTTGTATTCAGAGACTTCAGTTGTCTGCTTCATTTCCATTTAGATTGTACACACATGTCAATACAAAATCAATACAATCATTTTCTTCTTTCTAGATGAGTACAATCAAGAAGCTCACAAAATGTTCCGAGTCTAGATTCAAAACTAAACTGATAACTTAGAGTTTAAAGAAACTAACTTTTTTTTCTTGATCATACTGACCCTACCCTCCGCCTCAAATTCTTTTACAAACGCCCCCTCCCCAACAGTGGTTCAGATGCATTTTTGTTTTAACACAAGGTTTTGAGGGGGACGGAGGGAGTGTTGCAACAAGTGGCAAAACGAGGTTTTTGAGGCAGGAGGGGTGGGAGATTTCTGACATTTGCACCCCTCTGCCAGCTAAGCCAATACCATTCCCTTTTTTTTTAAATTCTGATGTCCACCTCCTCCTTACCCCCAACCCACCTTCACTAAAACACATATGCACTGCTCTTTTCCGGGGCGGTCCAACAATGTCAAGGATTTGGTACTGAGAGAAATATGATATTAGCATGATAAGAGATCAACTTTGATCTCTGTTTTCACTGACAAAAGTGGGATCACGAGAGAAAGGCATGCTGGGATTAGTACTCTAATGTTCTACTCTAACAGAAGAGCTGTGCTCCTTGCACGTAGAGCATGGTAGAACAACAAGATAGAGGAAGCCAACACTGAGACAAAAAGACATTTTTAAAAAAGTATATAACTAGATGTACAAGAAAGATCATTATTGTTACTGAAGAGGTCTTCAACTGGAATGTCTAGAACGCTGGTGTTTAGGCACAAGTTAGGCCAAATGTGTGAAGTTAAGCCAAATGTTTGAAGTTAGGCCAAATGTTTGAAGTTGTACATAACTGCTTGTAAGACTAGAGTAAAGTTACAATAAAGAAAAATGTTCTTTTAGCTGCTTCAACAGTTCCTTGGAGTCCACATGGTCAGGGAAGGTCTCCACGGCTCTCTTGGCCGACAGGTAACTGCTTTGGAAGTCCCCCAGCTGGAGAAGAAAATAAGCATTGATAAGTTCATTCAATAATCATCGTGTTTACACCCAAGAAAAAAAATACAATCAAATAATTGCAATGATTTCACTACATTAACATAAAAAGAGAAACAGTCAAATACTTGCACTGAATTCACAAGAAGTTTATACATAGAAAAACATAGTCAACTGCTTGCACTAATATCCACTATATTTCCCCATCTCTTTCGTGCGCAAAGTAAAAAAAAAAGTTTATTTATTTGCAACTATAGATAAAGTATTGTCTGAGCCATATGTCGTAACTATGGCCTTCAAGATACCCACACCGGTGACACGATACGTTTGAGACAGATTGTCACGATGTCATAGTTGAGATTGTGTTGAACAGGCAATGCGTTTCTGGTGCTCTAATTGTGTATGATTCTTTCTACTAAATCATTTCAGACTTCTCAAACAATAGCGTGATGCCGGAGATACTACTTCAAAGTATAAACTCAAAAACTGAAATCTTCTTTCAAATAAATACAAAGCTTTTATTCTGGAGCTTGAAATCACTTTAATAATATACACACTACACAATTCAATTTAAATTCATTTACTCTAGTCGCAGATCTCTCTGGAAACTGAATATGCAAGTCTTTAAATACTACCTCTGGTACAAACTGGTATCATCTAAACTATTTTTAAAGCTTATAGAAAAACCGTCACCGTTTTAAATAAACTTGTCATTACTTGTCAACAACATACAACCATGACCTTGCACTGCAAATATTCAATCTAAAAATAAACTTAGTGCAATAGCTGCTGTATGTTACGTGACAATAGGTCTCTCGTTATTACGATGGAAAATCATACAAAACTCGGACGTTTAGAATGGTTTATTTTTTAATACCCCCTCCCACACCAAAAAAAAAAAAAAACACGGGGAATTTGGTGAACTAACGGCATCCTTTTAATGTTTCGTACCTCCCCTTGAGGGTACATCCTGAAGTCCACCCTGTAAGACCGACAATAATGTAATAATGTATTCCATCCAATGGCGCCAGATTCCCATGTTGATTGTAGTACATTGTCTAGGTTCCATTAAAGTAGATGAAAATAAGGTCCGAAATAGAAGGTGGGCACGGAAGACAGTGTCGGAGACACGGCGCCACAATCAGCATCAATGGTAACAAAATCCTTTCATTTTTCCTTCCTTGACTGAGCACCCGTCGTCGTGGCGCATCTCTCTCGCGCCTCTGGTGAATGGCAAACTAATCTGCTGATAGCGAGGGTGGAGATAGACGAAACAGGAACAGGGGAGTTGTTTTTACACAGAAACTCGTCGAAGTGTGCCTGTGTGTGTGTGAGAGAGAGCGAGGGGTGTATATCCTGTTTTAGCAATACTAATAATACTAATGATAATACAAGATAACATTATTATTTTCCGCTTCTACTTTTTCCCAAATGAAATTCAGTTCAGTAAATGACACTGTGACAAAACTCCTGAATAAGGCACTGGATACACTTTTTGAGTGTACACCAGAAGTGCTAGTAGCACAAAGTCTAAGGAAGTGTCTGTGACGTGTACCAAGATGTGCCAATAACTCACACAGAGGTTTACTGAACATTAGGGAAGCAATTACACTTGTTTCACACAAGCAGCTGAGGAGAGGGGGTGGGAAAGGGTTGAACCTTTATAGATTTTCATCAAATGGAGGCAAATCTATAAATAGCTAGCTTTTAGGTGTATCCGGTGGTCATAAAACGGAAGTACTGCTAAGTAACGTACTTTCAAACTATTTCTTTTGATTCCCTTTCAGACCTTGCGATCTATGGAGCAGATGATGTTAAGGTCATCTGTTTCTATGGCCAACGGTTAACGAGCAGGGTGTCATGTGGCCAGCACAACGAACAACCGCTTTTACTTTCCACAACTTAAGTCAGGTACCCATTAGAGTTGGGTGGACTCAGGAGCGCCCTAGAAAGTCCCGAAATTGATAATACCAGTCTTCCCCGAGATTCGAACCCAGGATCCCAGGTTCGGAAACCAAGCACTTAATTACTCAGCTACCACGCCCCCACACCCAACTTATAAGATATTATAATATTTGTGCACATTTTGGGACTATCAAATAAAATTTCGAAGCTCATTCGGTAGTAGAACAAAGCAATTTTTAGCAACAGTGATCTTTCAATATGGCGTCCTTGACATTGTTAATTTTGACTCATCATCATCTGTCCCCTGACTTTGGTCGTAGGGGGTGCTCTGACAGATCGCGAAGCCAAATCCCTGCTCTTTTCCCGGTCAGCAGCTCTTCTTAGCAGAATATACCAAGCAGTATATCAAGAGATAGGTGTAACACTATGGTTTGATTATCAGCACGAGATATATGAAATATGTTGTTTGAACGTGAAATAGAGGACTTCACATTGGCAATCACGTGGTACCATTTTTGTTGATCACATGATGAGAAGAAACCGCATGCTCAGTAAGAGTCTGCGCCATGTTCGAAGAAGAGACAGACGTGTTAGGTCTGTGGTTTAGACTGTCTCATATTGTGTATTCATAGTGGAATTGTAAATGTTTGTGAAATATATGAACTTATTCATGTTATTCATGGCTGAGATTGCCTACTTGCAAAATATTATTTTATTCAATAAATGTAAGTCTGCAACATTGGAGTTAGTGCTATTTTATGTGTCTTGTGGTTAAAGTACACAGCAAGCTTAATAAGAATACACTACAAAGTCATGAAGATATAAGTGTTTAATTAATAAGACAAGAACTATACATCAATACCAGAATAGGTATTAACAACACACTAATCCAGTAACACCAATAGAATTTGGATGTTACATTCTGGTGGCCTGTTTGGTATGAGATTCACGACATTCGCAACAAAGAAATATCAAGCGGCGGAATATTTAGACCTAGAAAAATTTCAAGATGGTGTCATATTGACATAACGTGTGCTTGGAAGGCTGAGAAATCAACATTTTCTTTAATGAAGTCTATTCTTTGACACATTACAACCAAATTTTCTTTACTGAAGTCCATTCTTTGACACAGTCCAACCAAATTTTCTTTAGTGAAGTCTATTCTTTGACCCAGTCCAACCAAATGTTCTTTGGACGACCCTTTCTTCCTGCTCCCTCCACTGTACTTTGAAGGAAGACATTTGTTTGACAGTCATGTCTTATAATAAGACCAACAATTAGTTCATAATCTCTCCAAATCCTTTCCTTACGTTAATCTTCAGGACCCATTATATCGCCACCACATTTCTTCACATTGCTTTTTCTTCTCTCTTATTGGAGTTTATTGCTTAAAAAAAAAAGTAAACAAAATCGAACAGTAAACAAAGAGGAGATAACTGTGATAAAATGTTTACTCTAAAAATTCTCTCTAGAGGAATGTGCCACAGTCAAAGGTCAAGAACGATGAGAAAGAAAAAAATCAAACGAGACTAAAGAGCACTTGCAGACGAAGCAGGACGTTTTGGCGCCCAGGTCGTCTTGGCGCTAAATGTTTTAGATTCATTATGTTATGAACATTTAGAATGTGTCTAAAACATTCAGCGCCAAGATGACCAAGTCGCCAAAACGATGTCGCCAAAACGTCGCGAACCGTTCGCGAAAATGATAAAAAGGCAACGTACAGATACAATTGTCCCAAATTTGTAGCAAAATGTGTTCACATCGTTGTAGCCATAAACATTTTGTAAATATCTTTGTAGATTCAAACAAATTGTGTAAATATCTTTGAAAATATCAGTCAATTGTGCCAGCATCATTGTGGCCATAAACAGATTGTGTTAATATCTTAGCAAATACAAAAAAAGGGTGTCTGTATAGCCGCAAACAAATTGTGACAATATCTTTGCAGATGCAACAAATTGTGGCAGTAGCTCAGAACTTCCGAACAAAATAGTGTCAACATCTTTGATGGGACTTTCAAGAGTCGTCTAAAAGAGTGAGGTGTTCGGACCCCATTTGTAACACAGTCTCACGCTGTTTGTATTAAACGTCGGGGCCGTTTGTCTGTGCCATGTAGAACACTTCTCCCCTGTACCGTGTCTGTCATGCCAGTGACATGTGACATTCATTAAAGCCAGCTCCGTCACGGGGTGGGGTGTAGTACAGAAAGTGTAATGGAATAATTACACGTAGAAACGTCAGTGTTTTTGTATTGTGTCACTCGCACGAGACCTGCTAGTTTTTGTCTGGGTTTTTATGTTCGTTTGTCTGTGTTTTCTTTTTGTAAGGGACGATTAATGTAATGCCGTACAATGTGGGTTAAGTGAGTAGAATAAACCAACAAGAAAAAATTTTTAAAAGCTCAAATTTTTTTTTTTAAAGTTTATATGAAGCGTAGTTGCATCAATTAGTTTGGACCAGACATGTAATTACATTAGTAATAAATCTTACTAACAATAATAAATCTTTGTGATTAGAAATATTTTTACCAATTGCTTTTGTTTAGCGCAATTTCATGATTTTGGCTTTCTCAGTTACGCTATGATCCTATCATTTGTCTAGACCAGTTGGAAAAAAAAAAGGGGGGGGGGGAAGAAGGAAATATCTGTGTAAAGGTTATCGTGAACGCTTTTTAAATGCATTTATATGTATAAAAAAAAGGTTAGATCGACCTGAATTCGAGCTCAAGGCCTAAGCCTATTTAAGCTTCCTCAAGCCAACACATTGACCACTGTGCCAGCTAGGTGCTTATGAAAATAGGTTTTAAAGCTATCTATTGTTAGTCTCCATCTTTAAGGCGGCCACATATTTCTTTCTACATAGTTTAAAGTGGACTAATTCAATTATATCACCACGTCAGTCTAGTACAATTTCTTTCCAATAGTTAATTAATTAACATGTTTTTTTTTTATTTGATTCTTGTGTTGTCAGGTAAAAGAAATAAATGTTCAAATTTTCAGCTTGATCCGAGATTGGATGTGGGAGAAATAACGTGCACAAACTTTTTACCAGACAGACAAAGTTGATATAAGCTTTCTAAAAAAACTGGAAATGTAAATATATCAGACGAAAGACTAACGTAGAATGTAAAACAAATCACAAATGTTGACTATCCAATTGTGAGACAGTTGCTTGGTAATGCAAGTCCTTTCATCTTGTCAGACGATAGATTGGTTGGTTTTTCAGCGCATTAATTTCTCTTTTCACGTCTGCTGCCTTACATTCAAAGCACATTTATTTTGTTTTGCTCCCTTTGATGCTTGAAATAAATTGATACTACAGTTGTTGTGTTTTTTAATGATCACTCGTCTGCTAGGTGTGGTTGAGGATCACGCCCGGCACTTAGGGACGTACTAGAGGACCTTCCATACCAACTTATAATGAATTCATAGATTTACATTTGTAGTAATAGGTTTATTAAAAGGTTTATTAAAAGGTTTATTAAAATGTTTCTTAATAGGTTTATTAAAAGGTTGATTAATAGGTTTATTAAAAGGTTGATTAAAAGGTTTATTAAAAGGTTGATTAAAAGGTTTATTAAAATGTTTCTTAATAGGTTTATTAAAAGGTTGATTAAAAGGTTTATTAAAAGGTTTATTAAAATGTTTCTTAATAGGTTAATTAAAAGGTTGATTAAAAGGTTTATATTCTTTTCACGTGCTCGACCAACCTTTTTTTTTAACTGGACTGTATTTTTTTTAACCATGACAACTTTGTTTCGTTGCGTGCAACTTGTATCCTTCTCCAAGTTTTGTAAAGTTCACAGCTTCTGTTCTAGTTTACTTTCTAAATAGACTTCTTCTTTCTTATTTTCTATGTCGGAGAGTTCAGATGATGGTGGCGGCGGGGAGGGTCGCCCGTAATAGAAGAGGCAATCGGCGCCGCAGATAACATCCGCCGAGCTATTGGAGCTGTCGTTTTTATGCAGTGGGCGCCTTCACATTGCGGCGTGAAGGGCAATGAAACGGCAGACGCCCTCGCAAGGGAGGGTGCAATGGCAGCCACACACCTCGAAGCACCAAGCACGTACTTACAAGCAACGGCACAAATCCGAGCACTCATTCAAGAGAAGTGGTTAAAGTCCTGGGAGGAATCCGACAGAGCACGTGGTGTCTGGCAGCGCATGCGTCACCCAGATCGCGACGATCCATGGTGGCGACTGAGGAGGTCAGAGCAGTCAATAGTTGCGCAGTGCAGGACGGAACACTGTCCTATTGGGGCATACTTTGCCCGGTTCCGCACTAACTTTGACTCCCGATGCCGTCACTGTGGAGAGAGCGTCGAAACAGTGTCGCATGTCTTGTACGAGTGTCCCCAGCTCCGCGAGCTAAGGGGGGACTTGCCTGTGCAGTCACTCGACTTGTATGGTAGCTATGAGGCACTACGCCGGACGGCTAAGTTTCTTGCCAGAGCACTACGGGAGGACTAGTCCTTCCTGCTCTGATTTTTCAATAGGAGTTCATCTCAGGATGATGGTTACTATATCTGAGATGAACTGCGGAGTTGTTTCCAGATCGGGCAGTTCTCAGTATAGTTTTTCTTCTTTAGGAGGGTTTCGGGTCCAGAGTATTGTTAGGGCCTCTTGACAAAGTATGCAGCTTTGAAGGACATGGTCAGCATTCTCTGGTGATGCTCCACAAGGGCAGGTTTCGCTTGTCCCAACTTTTAGCTTCCGGAACATATGTTGTCTCATTCTGTTGTTTCCGGTTCTGAGTCGAAAAATTATTTGCTGGTCATGTCGAGATAACTTATAATAGGCGTCATTTTTCTTGTAATTGTGATGTGAGCTGGTCCAATTCTCATTTATTATGCTCTCTATCATTTTCTTGATTTCTTCTGGGTAGAGAGGAATTTTCATTTGTTTGTTCTTTCTTCCATCTTTGGCCAGTATGTCTGCTGTTTCATTGTCTTCTAATTCAATGTGTGCTGGAATTCATTGAAGAACAGTTTCCTTGCTGTTGATGTTAAGATTTACAAGAACTGTCCTGAGTTGCTTTGTATAGGAAGTACCCGCGTTTTTCCAGGCTTTGATGGACTGTTTTGGCATCGGTCAGTAAGACCATTTGGCTGTTTGGTGTACATGAGTAGTTTATTAGTGTAGTAGCTGCTACTTCAAGTGCTCACCTCTCTGTTCTGTAGCTGTCCGAGAGATCGCCTGCTGCAATAGTTTCTGGTCTCTCAATTGGGCCATTCAATTAGTATACCAGCTCCTCCGTTTGTGTTGGATTTTTGGGAGGACCCAACTGTGTAGACGCTGACCCATTGCTTGTTGGGGTAATGGGTTTTTAGGAAAGTGTTCACTAAGTCATTGAGCTCTGTTTGGTTGTGGTCACATTTTTGGTCACGTTTTCAATGCTGTCTTTTATAGAAGGGAGGGAACTTTAGTTCAAAGGAGAAGAAGCATGATGCTGAATTGTTGATTTGATAGTTATATTTTCTAATTGGTATTTCTCTTTAGGGTTCAGTGATTCATGAATAAAATGAGTTTTTTTTAGCCGGTTTTGGGTGCCAGACTTGTGGATTTTGGATTTCAGTGGGTACCTCTCTAAGGATTCCATTTTAATACGTTGGGACAGGGGGGTCAAACATTTGATGGTCTCTCTGTCCAAAGTTTTTCAAAGAAAGGAATAGAGCGTCACATACTTTCCAAAGTAAAAATTATAAAATGGAGGTATTTCTAAATGCTAGAGGCGCGGTGGCTGATCGATAAAGCGCTTGACTTCCGCACCGGTGGTCCCGGGTTCAAATCCTGGTGAAGACTGGGATTTTTTATTTTGGGATCTTTTGGTGCCTCTGAGTCCACCCAGCTCTAATGGGTACCTGGCATTAGATGGGGAAAAGTAAAGGCGGTTGATCGTTGAGCTGGCCACATGACACCTTCGTTAACCGTGGGCCACAGAAACAGATGACCTTTACATCATCTGCCCTATAGACCACAAGGTCTGAAAGAGGAACTTTATTTTTTTTTACTTTTATTTCTAAATGTTATTGATGTCATAGGAGCTATTATTTAAAAAAGGGGGGGGGGGGGATGGTCTGGTAATAAAAAATAATGTCAGTCCTCTTGAATTATGTGACAATTAGATGATGACAAAGTCAAAGACTATGTGACTTTTTAACAAAATACCTGACTTTCACACAGGAAACAGGACTCCTGTCCTTGGTACGTACTAAACTCACCAACCCCTCCCACCCGCTGATGTTACTGTGATCTTCGCTCTGATAGATGATTGTTACTTAGTTTTCTTTTGAAGCCACCCAATTGTACCCCCCCCCCTCTGGTATGCCGGTCGTGAGCGGCAATTATCTGAACATGTGGGACACTCGATGACAACGATGAGAGGAGAGAGAATGAAGAGACAGTAGATCTAGTATACCAGGGGCAGAGAGCATCAAGTACAGAGGCATTAACACAGAGAGAGAGGGAGAGTCAACTTAAGTATGACACAACCATTTGCTTTTTTCTCTTCTCTCTTACGCCCTTTTCTCTCTCTCTCTCTCTCTCTCTCTCTCTGTCTTTGTCTCTCTCTCTCTGTCGTACTAGGTAGCATGACTTGTAGCGGGCATGTTTTTGGTCATCTTTTCATTTATTTAGATTAATTTAGACTAATAATCAAGAATAAAAAATGTGATTTTAATTAGAGATTTTCATGCATGGTGGAAAAACTGTTTCTAGCTAGATGTTTGGTGTCTCCGGTGTACAGAAATAAAAGAAAGTGTTCATAAGGTTGTTGTTTTCTCAAGGTCTAGGTTAATGTAAGTGCACTTTTATCTCTGCCAAATCAAATTGTCTAAGCACTTCTGTTTGTATTTAGTTGGTAACATGGACATTCAATCTCACGACCTTGACATTGTTTCGTTGACTGTGAGAAATGCTCCACTCGTGACTCTATGTAGATCTATGTAGGTAACTCATGACATGGAAACGTTTCCACTAAGTAAGGTACGTTGATACTGTTCTAGTCAACATTGACTGGAGTCTACTCGTCTTTCGTTTTTGTCTTTGGTTGTCAGGCTTTGTCCTCCCGGGAGTGTAGGAGTCGAGTAACTTTAGCCATGTGTGTCTTGTGATGTAGCAGATTCTCTAGGCACAATCGTTTCCACACTGTTAGGCCACCAAAGCGCACCAGTGCACATATTGAATTGAGTAACTCTATCTTATGTACAATAATGTACATGATGAGTCGAGCAACTCTTATCTTGTACACATGTTGAGTGGAGTATCTTGTACACATGTTGAGTGGAGTATCTTGTACACATGTTGAGTCGAGTATCCTGTACACATGTTGAGTCGAGTATCTTGTACACAGGTTGAGTCGAGTATCCTGTATACATGTTTAGTCGAGTATCCTGTACACATGTTGAGTAGAGTATCCTGTACACATGTTGAGTAGAGTATCCTGTACACATGTTGAGTCGAGTATCTCTTATGTGCCCTACAATGCTTCAAGAACACATTCCTGTCACGATGGCAGCCACTTTAGGATCTCCGGAACTGCGTGCATTTTATTGGCTCTGATTCTAACTCAAAGCTCTGATCTCCGGCTCAGATACATAACAAATATAGAGACTAGCGCATGAATAAATCATTACTTGTGTTTCAATATTGATCAGCTACAGACTCAATGCACTATCATAAAGCTCTATATGGACCAACGCTATTTTGCCAGTGCGTTAGTACAGAAACCATTGTGGTCGTAGATCAAATTACACTTAACTTATTTCACTATCAACACAGACACAAGTACACAATGGTCACTTACCTGGTCAGCAAGAATGGCGAAGTTGTAATGTGGTTCATACAAATGGGGTGCCATGACAAACGAAGCTTGGAAAAAGGAACGAGCCTGTGAACAGAACAATTGAAAGATATTACTCTCTCTCATGTTTTATATGTTTCGGACGTTTCTTTAAGATAACATCCTAGCCCAGACATCCTGCAGGAAGCGGGGGAAGATGGCGGGCAAGATTCGAACCCCAGACCATGGAAACGACAGTCCAGAGCGCATAACACACAACCAGGCAACCATCCAGGTTAAGTATATTGATTAATTCGAAATCTTGTTATTTCATTTGAATTTTCATATTGTTATGTACTGAAATTGAAAGGTGGGGATGCATAATAAATAAAGTCAGGTCTAATTCTTTTTTTTATAAAGAAGTTTTCTGGCTTTATTCAGAATTGTGTAAAACTAAACATATATATATATATATACCCACACACAAGGGTAAGTTGGACTAGCTGCCCTTGGCTTCAACCTACATCACAACCTTATCAATAATTACTTTGACATTGTTTCATGCAGTTGGCCCAAGGAATGATGTGCAAATAGGCTCTTAGATAACTGAATGGACGGATGGATTGATGGAAGGTTACATGAAAGGAAACACAATGAGAAGATATGACTGACATACATAACAGTAATTCTTGTATATACATACTTACAACTATGCAAATATACATACATATACGTAAAGACAGGAGTCAAGATACCAGCTGACACAAGTACAAGCAGAGATAAAGAATACATACTACGTTAAAGAAATATACAGACATAAGGACAGCCATACAGATAGGTTACCTAAACAGAAAGTAGTGAAGTCTAACTAAACAGAAAGTAGTGAAGTCTATCTAAACAGAAAGTAGTGAAGTCTACCTAAACAGAAAGTAGTGAAGTCTACCTAAACAGAAAGTAGTGAAGTCTACCTAAACAGAAAGTAGTGAAGTCTATCTAAACAGAAAGTAGTGAAGTCTACCTAAACAGAAAGTAGTGAAGTCTACCTAAACAGAAAGTAGTGAAGTCTACCTAAACAGAAAGTAGTGAAGTCTACCTAAACAGGAAGTAGTGAAGTCTACCTAAACAGGAAGTAGTGAAGTCTACCTAAAAAGAAAGTAGTGAAGTCTAACTAAACAGAAAGTAGTGAAGTCTACCTAAACAGAAAGTAGTGAAGTCTACCTAAACAGAAAGTAGTGAAGTCTATCTAAACAGAAAGTAGTGAAGTCTATCTAAACAGAAAGTAGTGAAGTCTACCTAAACAGGAAGTAGTGAAGTCTACCTAAACAGGAAGTAGTGAAGTCTACCTAAACAGAAAGTAGTGAAGTCTACCTAAACAGAAAGTAGTGAAGTCTAACTAAACAGAAAGTAGTGAAGTCTAACTAAACAGAAAGTAGTGAAGTCTACCTAAACAGGAAGTAGTGAAGTCTACCTAAACAGAAAGTAGTGAAGTCTACCTAAACAGAAAGTAGTGAAGTCTACCTAAACAGAAAGTAGTGAAGTCTACCTAAACAGGAAGTAGTGAAGTCTACCTAAACAGAAAGTAGTGAAGTCTATCTAAACAGAAAGTAGTGAAGTCTACCTAAACAGAAAGTAGTGAAGTCTACCTAAACAGAAAGTAGTGAAGTCTACCTAAACAGGAAGTAGTGAAGTCTACCTAAACAGAAAGTAGTGAAGTCTACCTAAACAGGAAGTAGTGAAGTCTACCTAAACAGAAAGTAGTGAAGTCTAACTAAACAGAAAGTAGTGAAGTCTACCTAAACAGAAAGTAGTGAAGTCTATCTAAACAGAAAGTAGTGAAGTCTACCTAAACAGAAAGTAGTGAAGTCTACCTAAACAGAAAGTAGTGAAGTCTACCTAAACAGAAAGTAGTGAAGTCTACCTAAACAGAAAGTAGTGAAGTCTACCTAAACAGAAAGTAATGAAGTCTACCTAAACAGAAAGTAGTGAAGTCTACCTAAACAGAAAGTAGTGAAGTCTACCTAAACAGGAAGTAGTGAAGTCTACCTAAACAGAAAGTAGTGAAGTCTACCTAAACAGAAAGTAGTGAAGTCTACCTAAACAGAAAGTAGTGAAGTCTACCTAAACAGAAAGTAGTGAAGTCTACCTAAACAGAAAGTAGTGAAGTCTATCTAAACAGAAAGTAGTGAAGTCTACCTAAACAGGAAGTAGTGAAGTCTACCTAAACAGAAAGTAGTGAAGTCTACCTAAACAGAAAGTAGTGAAGTCTACCTAAACAGAAAGTAGTGAAGTCTACCTAAACAGAAAGTAGTGAAGTTTACCTAAACAGAAAGTAGTGAAGTCTATCTAAACAGGAAGTAGTGAAGTCTATCTAAACAGGAAGTAGTGAAGTCTAACTAAACAGAAAGTAGTGAAGTCTAACTAAACAGAAAGTAGTGAAGTCTACCTAAACAGAAAGTAGTGAAGTCTACCTAAACAGAAAGTAGTGAAGTCTACCTAAACAGAAAGTAGTGAAGTCTATCTAAACAAAAAGTAGTGAAGTCTAACTAAACAGAAAGTAGTGAAGTCTAACTAAACAGAAAGTAGTGAAGTCTATCTAAACAGGAAGTAGTGAAGTCTACCTAAACAGAAAGTAGTGAAGTCTACCTAAACAGAAAGTAGTGAAGTCTACCTAAACAGGAAGTAGTGAGGTCTACCTAAACAGGAAGTAGTGAAGTCTACCTAAACAGAAAGTAGTGAAGTCTACCTAAACAGGAAGTAGTGAAGTCTAACTAAACAGAAAGTAGTGAAGTCTAACTAAACAGAAAGTAGTGAAGTCTACCTAAACAGGAAGTAGTGAAGTCTACCTAAACAGAAAGTAGTGAAGTCTACCTAAACAGGAAGTAGTGAAGTCTACCTAAACAGGAAGTAGTGAAGTCTATCTAAACAGGAAGTAGTGAAGTCTACCTAAACAGAAAGTAGTGAAGTCTATCTAAACAGAAAGTAGTGAAGTCTACCTAAACAGGAAGTAGTGAAGTCTACCTAAACAGGAAGTAGTGAAGTCTATCTAAACAGGAAGTAGTGAAGTCTAACTAAACAGGAAGTAGTGAAGTCTACCTAAACAGGAAGTAGTGAAGTCTACCTAAACAGAAAGTAGTGAAGTCTACCTAAACAGGAAGTAGTGAAGTCTACCTAAACAGGAAGTAGTGAAGTCTACCTAAACAGAAAGTAGTGAAGTCTACCTAAACAGAAAGTAGTGAAGTCTACCTAAACAGGAAGTAGTGAAGTCTACCTAAACAGAAAGTAGTGAAGTCTACCTAAACAGAAAGTAGTGAAGTCTAACTAAACAGGAAGTAGTGAAGTCTACCTAAACAGGAAGTAGTGAAGTCTACCTAAACAGGAAGTAGTGAAGTCTACCTAAACAGAAAGTAGTGAAGTCTACCTAAACAGGAAGTAGTGAAGTCTACCTAAACAGAAAGTAGTGAAGTCTACCTAAACAGGAAGTAGTGAAGTCTACCTAAACAGAAAGTAGTGAAGTCTACCTAAACAGAAAGTAGTGAAGTCTACCTAAACAGGAAGTAGTGAAGTCTACCTAAACAGAAAGTAGTGAAGTCTACCTAAACAGAAAGTAGTGAAGTCTACCTAAACAGAAAGTAGTGAAGTCTACCTAAACAGGAAGTAGTGAAGTCTACCTAAACAGGAAGTAGTGAAGTCTACCTAAACAGAAAGTAGTGAAGTCTACCTAAACAGAAAGTAGTGAAGTCTACCTAAACAGAAAGTAGTGAAGTCTACCTAAACAGAAAGTAGTGAAGTCTACCTAAACAGGAAGTAGTGAAGTCTATCTAAACAGGAAGTAGTGAAGTCTACCTAAACAGGAAGTAGTGAAGTCTACCTAAACAGAAAGTAGTGAAGTCTACCTAAACAGAAAGTAGTGAAGTCTACCTAAACAGAAAGTAGTGAAGTCTACCTAAACAGAAAGTAGTGAAGTCTACCTAAACAGAAAGTAGTGAAGTCTACCTAAACAGAAAGTAGTGAAGTCTACCTAAACAGAAAGTAGTGAAGTCTACCTAAACAGGAAGTAGTGAAGTCTACCTAAACAGGAAGTAGTGAAGTCTACCTAAACAGAAAGTAGTGAAGTCTACCTAAACAGGAAGTAGTGAGGTCTACCTAAACAGGAAGTAGTGAAGTCTATCTAAACAGAAAGTAGTGAAGTCTACCTAAACAGAAAGTAGTGAAGTCTACCTAAACAGAAAGTAGTGAAGTCTACCTAAACAGAAAGTAGTGAAGTCTACCTAAACAGAAAGTAGTGAAGTCTACCTAAACAGGAAGTAGTGAAGTCTACCTAAACAGAAAGTAGTGAAGTCTAACTAAACAGAAAGTAGTGAAGTCTACCTAAACAGAAAGTAGTGAAGTCTAACTAAACAGAAAGTAGTGAAGTCTACCTAAACAGGAAGTAGTGAAGTCTACCTAAACAGAAAGTAGTGAAGTCTACCTAAACAGGAAGTAGTGAAGTCTACCTAAACAGGAAGTAGTGAAGTCTACCTAAACAGAAAGTAGTGAAGTCTACCTAAACAGAAAGTAGTGAAGTCTACCTAAACAGGAAGTAGTGAAGTCTAACTAAACAGGAAGTAGTGAAGTCAGATTACATTGTGAACTAACCCTATTATGTTATTTGTGTGTGAAAATAAAAGGAAACCAGATCAAAATAATGTTCTGTTGATTTACTGTTGTTTTATTTTTTTAAATCTATTAGACCGCTGGGGCACCACACACGATGTGTCCACCTTCTCTCTCCATTACATTCTGTCTTTTGCCCTTATTAGTCTCTTTCAATGAAAGGCATGTCCATCCCTTGATGTTTGTCTTCCCATCAATTTTTTGTTCTTCTTTTTCCTGGTATTGTTCCCTTCAGAAATGTCTTAAGGATCCAGGAGGATCTCGTGATATGACTGGCTATGATACAGCGTGTCACAATGTCATAGTGTAAATGCTTCCTATTAATGACATATGGTTTACATTTATTAGAATGAATGCAAATCTCAGATCTGATTGCAAGAGTTTTAGATCGGCCCGTCCTACCACTTTTTACTTTAACAGTTGTTGTTTTTTTTACATGCTCTCTTCTTACTACGAGTAAAAATCGTTGCAGACGCCAGGAGAAAGAATTTCTGAACGCAAGAAAACGCTTGGCGCATGGGCTCCGTCTCGGACCCATGCTGGGTAGAGCTTACTGCGCTCCCACAGACTGGGTGAGGGGAATCTGCTGTTTCTCCAATACTATCTCCAGAATTGACCTTTTCTATTATACAAAGCGTAATTTAAAAAATAACCTAAAGAGACACGCTTTGATGAGCATTCATTACGTAAATTTGGATGACGGATTGTGTTAGATGTTGTACAGTTTCTTTTCCTTTGCATTACATTCTTAAAATTCTCCAGGACCCAAATGTGGGAGCCCACCTACAGTGCGATAGTTCTTTTTTGTTTTTGTTTAGAGGGTCGCCATATGTAAAAGTTTGAGAAACACTGTCTTACAGTTTGTGACGCCAAATAATGCTATGCTCATTATATCTGCCATGTTAAAATTCTGGGTAGTGCAGGTTGGATCCCGTATCGTGAGATTGCTGTGTCACAACCGGAATTATAAAAAGTCAGTTCTATAGTCAGTATAATATTGTATGTTCCTGTAAAGTAAACTAGTAATAAATCTAAAGGAAGCTGTGGACCACTCCAGCATTCAATATGCTTTTAATGGTGAGTGTATTTAATGTCACAACGATAGAGCAGACTAATCAATATTTGAAATAAAGCCTGAGGGGAATCATGTTGATTTTTTTTTCTTGTTTCGTTCACAAAAGGCCCAAAAAAAAAAAAAAGAACAAGAACTGAGTAAAATCAGGATCAGTTTCTGCGTATTGGACGCTCTTACATTACGAACAACACCGCCCTTCTCGACCTTTTTATTACCCAGTGCCACGCCCCTCCCTCCCCTGTCATCCGGTAGAAATAATTAATGCAGCAGACGATCCGGTTTTCAACATTTACAAATCAAGCTCAGAGAATTCTGGGAAATGAACAAGGCTGCCAGTAAAAATCTATTGTGAATTTAAGTTTGGAAAAAAAAAGGGCGGGTGACTTTTTAAAACGAACCTGCATAACAGTAAAAATACTTTTTTAGACAAGATAAAAGCAGCTATTGTTTTTGTTTTGTCTGTCCGTCGTCTGTCACATTTAGATCTTACAAAGCTAAAAAAAAAAAAATAATATCACCTGCATCGAGCTCTTTTGGTCTAATGAAAGATAACTCTGTTGTTTATAAAAGTAAGTAATTAAATTTTTAAAACGATGTCTACATACATTGGGGAGGGGGGGGGGGAGCACCGTTTGTTGCCATATCTCTCACCATTGCAACGCTTATCTCCCATTAGCTTAGTACTATTTCCATGTAAAACACAATTAATGAATTACGAATAATTATTTAAATAATTGATACAAAATTTTATTGATTAAAATGTTGTCATCGACAATGAATAATTGTGGAAAGTTGAATTGATCCAAGAATGAAAAGTGGGACAATAAACAATTGCTTAAACTCGATTTCCAAAACAAACAAACAAACAAATACAAAAAGACAAAATGAATTATTTCCAATTAAAATAAATACATAATTTGTAGTGTAGTAATAGATCCACACTTACAACACTGACAGACAATGTAAACGTACAACTAACACACACACACTCTTTCTCCACACTTAGAACACTGACAGACAATGTAAACGTACAACTAACACACACACACTCTTTCTCCACACTTAGAACACTGACAGACAATGTAAACATACAACTAACACACACACACTCTTTCTCCACACTTAGAACACTGACAATGTAAACGTACAACTAACTCCAGACACACAAACACACACACACTCTTTCTCCACACTTAGAACACTGACAGACAATGTAAACGTACAACTAACACACACACACACTCTTTCTCCACACTTAGAACACTGACAGACAATGTAAACGTACAACTCCAGACACACAAACACACACACTCTTTCTCCACACTTAGAAAACTGACAGACAATGTAAACGTACAACTAACACACACACACTCTTTCTCCACACTTAGAACACTGACAGACAATGTAAACGTACAACTAACACACACACACTCTTTCTCCACACTTAGAACACTGACAGACAATGTAAACATACAACTAACACACACACACTCTTTCTCCACACTTAGAACACTGACAGACAATGTAAACGTACAACTAACACACACACACTCTTTCTCCACACTTAGAACACTGACAGACAATGTAAACATACAACTAACACACACACACTCTTTCTCCACACTTAGAACATTGACAGACAATGTAAACATACAACTAACTCCAGACACACAAACACACACACACTCTTTCTCCACACTTAGAACACTGACAGACAATGTAAACATACAACTAACACACACACACTATTTCTCCACACTTAGAACACTGACAGACAATGTAAACGTACAACTAACACAAACACACTCTTTCTCCACACTTAGAACACTGACAGACAATGTAAACGTACAACTAACACACACACACTCTTTCTCCACACTTAGAACACTGACAGACAATGTAAACGTACAACTAACACACACACACTCTTTCTCCACACTTAGAACACTGACAGACAATGTAAACATACAACTAACACACACACACACTATTTCTCCACACTTAGAACACTGACAGACAATGTAAACGTACAACTAACACAAACACACTCTTTCTCCACACTTAGAACACTGACAGACAATGTAAACGTACAACTAACACACACACACTCTTTCTCCACACTTAGAACACTGACAGACAATGTAAACGTACAACTAACTCCATAGACACACAAACACACACACTCTTTCTCTTAGACCTGTGACGTGGCAACGGGCTATTGGTCTAAACCGCCCACAGGCTGTGACGTGGCAGGTCAGTGTTGAGGCCTTCTATAACCAATGGTCTCGGACAGAGTCAGTTGTAAAAATCCACACAACAAAGCAGAAAATGTCGGACCAGAAACGCATTGTCCCAACTGACTTCTATTACGATTAGGCCTCTTCCGCCATACCACCAACCCTTCCCTCTTCCTCTGGGTGGTGATGTGTCTCTTGTCGTCTGCACGCGACCTTATGGGGCTTATGTTACTGTTTGTTACACTCCAAATTTTTATTCCTTGAAATGCATTTTTTGTTTGTTTGCCCCGTCTGATAGGTCATAAACTGCAGACGACTTTCAACACCAAGGCTCAACGTTGTGTATCCGGTTGACTTCAATTGTTGACGTGGTCTCGTGTATCTGGCATGATACGACCTCCGCTTCGAGTTGTTTGCCAGTTGGTACGAGAGTTGAAACGGAAGCGGACGACGAGACGCTGTCCCGAAGTTCTCATTTCTCCTCGCAACATTGTCTTAGTGATTTCATCAAGACATTGGCGGAATGCTCCATTAAGTTTGGGGGTAGTAACAATGTCATACTCTATTCTATATGAAAGGGAGGGGGGGGGCACACTTAAAACAAAGCTTTTACGTCGGTGTTCATCGTGAATGCAACCAACAGTCTGCCACGTGCTCTGAAGGGTCTCGTCCCGGTAAAAATATGAAGATCTATATCTAGTTTCCCCAGAGAAAGAACAGTAAGACTTATAGGCCTATCAGATAAATGTAGATCTCTATCTCGAGCTATTTAAGATGGACTCAAATTACCAAATGGTAGATGTGACGTTCATACATCCAATCCAACTTTGTTGTTGGTTTTGAACCACTACGCCAGGATGTTTTTTTTTAAAAGAAATTAGACCTAGATATTTGAAATATAGATCCCAAAATGGGAGTTATTTGAGTTAGTGACAAGGGGGGACAGGGTGAAAGTGTCAGAATTTGCCCACGGAGAGGAGGGACATGGTTTAATTGTAAGACTACGCCCATCTTACAGACACTTGAGACAAAGAAGATACAGTCTAAACTTTTGAAGAGCAGTGGCATGAGTCGAAGTTGGGCGACATTCAAACCCAGGACAATCGTGACCACAGTCTAAGGCGTAAACCACACGACTGCACTCTAGAAATGGCTTCTCAATGCATTTTACAATTAGTATTACCATAGTATTGTTACGAATCTCACTATCCAGGCTCTCTGCAAACTGCACCATACACCACCAACTTAAAGAACTTGACAAGTCAGGGCTCCAAAATAACGTAAAGGTTTAATGTCCATAAATAACAGCCAATACTGTACAATTGGCAGCAAGTAACACAAGACTGTACAAATATCTCTCCGCCGTATCAACTCTTGCACTGGCCTCTCCGTCTCGTTCTGGGCTTGCACTGGGTTCAACAGTTCAGGACTGACTTCACACACTAGGCTCGTTGTGTCGGACTCGATCGCAGACCAAGATCAAGACGCCAGCCGTCTCAACTGTACTTGACAGTACTCCGCACTGAACCGTCGTAATGCTCCGTACAGAACCACACCGCTGAACTGTGCTGTAGTCGACCGGACTGTAGTGAACCGGGCTCTGAACCCCTGCCGTGAACCCGCTTTCTCAGCCGTCTTGACTGCGTCGCCTCCGCTCTTTATATAGGGTCCCTACTAGCCTTCTCGAACCGGACAGAACGCCGCTCGACGTTTCTAGGTGGTCAGATGACTACAACTCTCGTGACGCTCCTGAGCTCTTGTTCACGACGGCGATCCTTCCCGAACTGTCCTGTTGACACTCGACTCGGCTGACAGTCGTAACTCGTCACGGTTGACCGCTCGTCTAGCGCTGGCCTGGGGCGATTTGCGTCGTCTGACTACACACACACACCACTACCCCTCTCTGTGCCACCACCAAGTTTATAACACTGCCCCCTCCTTAGATCTGTCCGTCCCGGACAGAATCAACATCATGACATTGGCTGTAAAGTTTCATCGCTGCAGGCGGGGGTCAATCAGTGGCAGTTGGCTTGCCTCTTGAGCTTGATGGAGCCATCCATGTTGCAGTCAGCAATGGTCGCTTCCTTCTCTTCCTCCAGTTGGCCTTAACCTGGTTGTTTCGCCGTCGTGCTTTCATCGCCATCCACGTTGAATTCAGAAAACGTTTTCTTCTTCTCCTCCAGTTAGCCTTCATCTGGTTGCATCGATGTCGTTGTCGCATCGTCATCCATGTTGCACTCAACAAAAGTAGCCTTCTTCTTCTTCTCCGCCAGTTGGTCTTCATGTGGCTGCAGTTATTTCTTGGTAGAATCACCATGCACGTTGGACTACGCAAACGCCGCCTTCTTCTTTTCCTCCGGTTGATCGTCCTCTTGTTGCAGTGACGTTTTGGTTGCATCGCTCTCTTGTCTGTCAGTACTGAGGACAGCCACTTGAAACATGGAGAGGTATAGGATGTAAGGGCAGGGATTACCAAGATTGTTGACCAAAGAGGTGGCTTCATAGGGCTTTGCGAAGAAGGACTGGGATGGGCTTCAAATCCACAGGACAGGGAATTGTGGGACAGGTCATCATCTTCAGCCTTGTCTGGAGGGCATGCTTGTGGGGCAGGTTGGTAACACTCCTCGTGCAAAGGTCCCTCGTCTTCGGCTTCAGGCTCCATTTGGCTTTCTTCACCACCATCAGGACCTCTCTCTCTCGTCTCAGTATCGGGCCAATCGCCTGTTGGTTTCAGACCTGGTCGATGACTTTCATCGTGCGAATGTCCATCAACTTCAACGTCAAGCTTCCTTGGATTCTTTTCACCACCATCAGGACTTTCATCTCCAGTCTTGGCAGCTGTACCAACGTCTGCTAGGTTCGGACCTGGCTGGTATCTCTCGACTTGCATATGTCTCTCAACGGCTTCGTCAGGTTTCAATGGGTCCTCATGATCACCACCAAGGCTCCTCTCTCTGGTTTTAGCATCTGAACGAACGTCTGAGTTGATGATTCTCTCCTCCACAGCAGGTATGGGTTGGTTCATGGCGGCTATCTTGGTGTTCATGGCATCTATCTTGGAATTGGTGTTTTCCAGCCCCGAGTTCATAGCTGCCATCTGCTCCTGTTTGCTACTGGCGATCTGTCCCTGCATAGCTGCAATCTGCTCCTGTTTGCTACTGGCGATCTGTCCCTGCATAGCTGCCATCTGTTCCTGCATGATACTGGTGAGCTGTTCCAGCAAGTTAGGTTCGACTTCAAAAAGATATGTGTCCGGATCTTTTTCTTCCAACATGTCTTCTCGGAGGCGTGCTTGTAAAGTTTCCTTGTTACCATATACCTTCAGCCTTCGTCCACGGAGTTCTTCCTTCAGTTCTCTAAATTCAAGTTCGTACAGCAGTTTCAGACGAGCCATAGTAGATCCGATCCAATCCGATTCCGATCCTATCCCACTTCTGACACCAGTTGTTACGAATCTCACTACCCAGGCTCTCTGCAAACTGCACCATACACCACCAACTTAAAGAACTTGACAAGTCAGGGCTCCAAAATAACGTAAAGGTTTAATGTCCATAAATAACAGCCAATACTGTACAATTGGCAGCAAGTAACACAAGACTGTACAAATATCTCTCCGCCGTATCAACTCTTGCACTGGCCTCTCCGTTTCGTTCTGGGCTTGCACTGGGTTCAACAGTTCAGGACTGATTTCACACACAAGGCTCGTTGTGTCGGACTCGATCGCAGACCAAGATCAAGACGCCAGCCGTCTCAACTGTACTTGACAGTACTCCGCACTGAACCGTCGTAATGCTCCGTACAGAACCACACCGCTGAACTGTGCTGTAGTCGACCGGACTGTAGTGAACCGGGCTCTGAACCCCTGCCGTGAACCCGCTTTCTGAACCGTCTTGACTGCGTCGCCTCCGCTCTTTATATAGGGTCCCTACTAGCCTTCTCGAACCGGACAGAACGCCGCTCGACGTTTCTAGGTGGTCAGATGACTACAACTCTCGTGACGCTCCTGAGCTCTTGTTCACGACGGCGATCCTTCCCGAACTGTCCTGTTGACACTCGACTCGGCTGACAGTCGTAACTCGTCACGGTTGACCGCTCGTCTAGCGCTGGCCTGGGTCGATTTGCGTCGTCAGTATTTTATTTGTGCATGGTCATTTTTGCCTGTTAAGCAAGTCATTTCATCTTTCTGGTCAAAATCTTTGATTACGTTATTTCTCCCACTTCCCATTTCTCGGATTACGTTGAAATTGTGCACACTTATTTATTGTTCATGACAAGACACGAATCAGCAAAATAAATTGACCAATTAGTTCATCAATTAGCCATAATTAATTAATTTGGTTTGATACGGAAAATGTACTATATCGGCAACGGGCGACCCGTGAGAATGTAAAGAAGTACGGCGTTCGTAACATTTGAACTAACAAGAATAAACTAAAAAGCTCTTTTTGTCAAAAAGGCTGCACGGAAATCTCACAGATACTACCCCCCCCCTCCCCATCACCAAAGTGATTGAACTATTGCACATTGAGAATGTTCTAAGCATGAGAGTGACGCAAAACAACAACGATTAATTTTTAAAAAATCCGATTGCACACATTTATTATTGTTAATCTCGATCTATTTAAAATTTATTACATGTTAGATTTAAAATAATTGATGAGCAATATAAGCGAGTTTTTTTTTTTTTTTATAAAGTATTTTTAGCGGCATCAGAAAGGGGAAAAGACGCTAATAGAGTTTTGTGTGGCCTGTCTGTCCGTCCGTCCCGTTTAGATCTCAGAAACTAGAAGAGAAAATGGAAATCGGACATCATGATATTTTAGATCATTCAAAGTTCTGATGCAACGGCTACTTTTTTCTTTTCCGAAAATGAACCATCTAATTTTTTAAATTATCTATGCAAGCAGATTTTTCAAGAAAATACACCACTTTTCAATGAAAAACTTCAGGGGAGGTAAAGTCACAGACTTCTCCATTAATAAATCAAGCTTCATTCATAGATTCGCGCAAAAACAAAATTGCATCTAAGGTCACAATGGAAAAAGTATCAATGGATCATTATAAAATATATTTTCCATTTATTAACTAACTCATGGAATAGAATACTGATTCAAATGTTATTTTTAAAAAAGAATTTTGATACGAACTTCATTTTAGTTATAAGTTTAAAAAATAACGAACTACTTTTATAGCGAGCAGTTTTGACATATCCTCAAAATAGGGGCCTACACTTGACAGTCTAAATAAGACTAAATTCATACGAGTTCTTGTCTAGATATAGACTAGTAGATTCTATATCAAGATTCTATATCTATTTCAGATCTATACTTGGATTTAGACTTAGATCTAATTCTAGATCTAGACTTAGATTGTTAGATCTATAGGCCCTATTTAGATCTAGAACTAGGTCTAGTTAGTATGACAAATGACAATGGGGATATTAATTTTTATTTGCGAGGGGAAAGTCTTGTCAAGTCATTTGAACACAAATGTAGCTAGCTAACTATCTAAAGTAATCTAGGTCAAGAATTATTATTTTTGTGTTGCCAATTTATCTAATTTTGTTAGAAGAATAAATCTTTTTTTAGTTTCTCTTTATTATTGTAACATGTTATTAATTTTGAATGTATGGATAAGGTTAATAATTATTATTTTAAAAAATATAAGTGTACGCTAAAAATATATATATATATGGAGATGCTGTGGCTGAAAGGTAAAGCACTTGGAACCGGAAGTCCCGTGTTCGAATCCTGGTGAAGACTCTAGGTGGACCACTTCGGGGGCCGATTTTTGAGTTTGTGTGTTCTTTGTAACCTTGTTTATATTGAACTTGTGTATACCTATCATCTGTTGGTAAAGATATCCGATAGGTGGTTTTCATTCAGACTTTGGGCGCTCGAGATTAAATCTTAACATGAACAAATCTGGATTTAAACTCTCATCTCGGCAACCAAGAGATTTATAACATAAGTTTGAATTAGCGTCGAATATATTAGATGAAATTTAAAGACCAATAATGATAGTTGTTTTTTTTTCTTGACCTTCTATGACGCGACAGCAACGCCAGAAAACCTTGCAGATAATGCTTGCTCCACAAAAGGTTACTTTTAATAGTGTTTCTAGATTTAACCACTTTCAATGCCGCCATCTTGTGAGTATCAACACAAGTCAACAATGCGCACAAGTGCAGATCATGTGACTATGACATAGAAGCCTAGATGACCAAACTAAATTTAGTCTTCAAGAAGCTCAGTCAAGGTTGAGGCCAAGCTAAAAACAAAAAAAAAAGGGGGGGGGGGAACCAAGAACATCTGTATCGTAACATGTTTGTCAAATGTTTGACATGTTTCGGATGTTCCTTCAGATTTGAAGATAATTACATCTTATCCCAAACCTCCCGCAGGATGACGGGGGAAGGCAGCGGGATATCGAGACCACCGAACGACAATCCAGAGCGCATACCACAAGACCAGGCAACCATCTATATCTATAGCAGTGTTTCCCAAAGTGAGTACGCGTACCCCAAAGGAGTACAGGACCGGGAAAACTTTGGAGGGGGTACGCCTTGCACCTCATTAACTATGCTGATTTTTTAAAAACCCATTTATTATGTTCTGTTAATGAATTCAAATGAGGTGGGAGGAGCGAGGGGTACTCAGCATTACAAAAAATTATACAAGGGGTACACTAGGTCAAAAGTTTGGGAAACACTGATCTATGAACTCACTGGGAAGGATAAAAGAAGCAATAAATACGAAGGGAAGCAAAATCCTCTATTCTACATTCACGTTAATGACCTGATGTAAGGTGACGCAATGAAAACAGTGTGCATAGGGATAGACATTCTAGCACAGAAAAAAAGTAGTTTGTACATAGTGATAGACATTCTAGCAGGAGGTATCTAGGTCAGGATGTGAGGACAGAAACTTGTGCATCAAGATTCAAGTTGTTTGAAGTTGTCATTGTTCGTTTGTTTTAGTAGGCAGGTAGATCAAGACACCAGAGACTGAGCGTTGTTAGCTGGACATCAGAGCATTGAAAAATCTAGACACTCTCTACTGTCTACGTGCACTTCTTTTAAATAATCCACCTACCACTCTATAGTGGCTACGTGTAGGCTACTTCTTAATATTGAAATAATCCACCTACCACTCTATAGTGGCTACGTGTAGGCTACTTCTTAATATCACCAGAAATAAATTAAAATGCCTCTAAGTTGATTTACTAACAGAAATGACAGGACAGATGTGAGACTTCTTTAAAACAACATAGACGCTCCACTGTATCTATGAATGAACTTTTCTATTGAAATGTATTGTCGTCTGTTGTCTTTGTTGGGATTACATAATAATCACTAGGAAGTATAAGGATTATCCGTGTAGTACGTATTTTATTAGATCTGTGATAAGTTTAAAAGATAAGTCACTGCAAGTCCCCATAGAGTGGCGTCAATGGCGTGTCTCCCCATCCCTGCACGCCCTAAATAGATGATCACATCCTTCTGTTCCATTGAAGTACTAAATTACTGTTCAATGTTTAAACTATTTGCTTGATTTCTAAATCTATAACAATTTGTCACCCATACCCTCGACTAGTTTAAAAGCCCTGGCAATATTGAAACTGTCTCCCCTGAGCTCACTAAGTATAAATGACGCGTCTCGGACACTTTCTCTACTGCCTTCCTACGATAATATAATGCTGTCACCCCCACCCCTTTCGCAAGATATGGTAGACACTGTCTCGCTGGATGCTAACACCCCTGCTAACATGGGTACTGTCTCTTCTGCTAATACAATGGTCGTCTCCCTTACAGTGCTTTTACCGCCTATATTTTTATGTGTTTTTTTTCCCCTTAGAAACAGTTTTGCATTCTTATAGACTTTAGGTTTTACATTAAGATATGGGAAAAAGCACAAACCCAAAGTAATGGTTGTTGTTTTTTAGGGAAAAAAAAATAAAAATAATGGGGGTTTATTAAACTATAATTAAATGAAATTAATTAACGAATCAGTAAGTAAAAGTCGAATCAAATATAAGATCGTACTGCAGCCTCCTTGATCACAGGCATGTTAAATGTGATTGTGCGTGTGTGTGTGTTTGTATAAAAAAATGGTTGCAGATGTAGGCGGCCCCGCAAGAAGACTCGTTATCTGTACCCCGCCCATAAAGTACACACATAGGCCTGTAATCACGCGCTCGTTTTCTGGCGCACATACACAGACACGCACACACATGGCGTTTTTTTTTTGTTTGTTTTTTTTGTGCATCATCCCCATTTCCCCACCCAAGTTTTAAGCATACAATGGCCATGGCATTATCTCACACAGTGACTCTGAGCAAGTGAACACTCTGTGGCGTTATCTTCACAAGTCTAGGCTCCCATATCACACACACACACGCTTTTCTACTCAAATTAATTCCAGATTCTGAGCCGCCATCCGTGGTCATCAAAGTCATAGTTTTGTCCGCGGTCACCGAAGCGCCCTAAATTTGTCCGCGGTCACAGAAGCGTCCTAGTTTTGTCCTATTTCTTGACGCTCTCAGCCGCCGAACGGCATACGTGTAAATGGCACCCAGTTTGAAACCAGACCACTATTGTAGAATTCTGAAGCAACTTTATACAATTGGGAGAACTTTGCATAAGCTTTACATCTTAGCTCCAACACAAAGAAATAGAAAAGTTCTGAATGCGTTCAAAGCAATAATTATAATGCTAAAGGTTGTACCGGCCAGGTCAGACGGAGACCGTGGACTGCAGAGTCTATAATTGTGCAAGCGGCTTTTTTTTTTCTAAATAAGAAACGTCACGTTTCTGGCAATGAAATGCGAACCTTTTCAGACTAGGGGACGTAAAAAACAACAACAACATATCATTAGTTTAAACCAGAACTGATTGTTTGAAGTTAAGAATTTAGTGTTAGGCTTCACGTATAATGAATAATAGTGAAATGCCCAATCCAGTTCCGTCTAGACATTACGGTATCTTCTCCACAATGTGCTGGTGTGTGTGCCATTAGCTTAGAGTGATTGACCCATCACTAATCAAGGTTTAAATAGAATAATAGATCATAAGGTTTTGGTTTTAAATATTTTGTAAAAAAACAACTGCTTTCAATCAGAGCATACGATATAGAATATTCCGAAGCCATGCTATTAGCAAAACAATAATAATAATAAGAAGAAGAATCAAAACGTCAACTTTGAACGAATTTGGCGTTAAAGAAAGAAAAAAAAAAGAAAAGAGAATAACAACAAAATGCATAGTAGCAACTCTCCAGACAAAGTTCAAGCAATATTCCAAACCATTTCAATCAAATCTATTTGGTAATCATTAAGGCCAACGTATATTTTTATTTAAATTCAAGACTTCCTAATTCACAAATCCTGAAGATTTCGGTGCTTTTATTTTGCTTAACTGTCGCGCTAAAACAAAAAATATCAACCTGCCTTTTGACCATAGTGGCTTGAAAAAAACAAAGCGGGCTCAAAGGGGCCTAATACGAGTTTGTGTGAACACGAACTTATTTCGCAATGTTTTAACCTAGGTTTAGGTTAAATATATTGGAAAAGGCGCCAAAGTTCACATACATACACACACACACACGTGAGTTTCAATAAAGTGTATACAACCGAAACTGACTTCTAAACAAAAGACTTAATGAAACGAGAAGAGCTTGCTTTAAAAATAGACCCAGACAGATCTCTCTCTTGTAGAGACGTATGCAAATTCTTTTGTCTGCCAAGTGTCCAAGTATCAATGACAAGGCTAGGTCTAGTGAATGAACGAATAACAGCTGCGTTTTGTCCTTCACGGACTTGGTAAACACACACACACATGCACGAAGCCACGTGGTCACACACTAGACTTAGTTATTTTTGTTGTGTTGTTTATGTTCATACATACTTTTGTGGGCTGAAATATCTCAGAGTTGGCAACTGTGGAGCAATCACTCGGGCATGACAACTCAGCGTGGTATCGAGTGACAAACCCCAACCCCCCACCCCACGCGGCTATTGACTAGATAGAGATTCCACACTTAACAAAAACACATTCAAGTGACAGTGACATGGGGTCTGGGGATTGGGAAGACGGGAGGGGCGGCTCGTGGGAGCCGGGGAGGGGGTGCTAAGAAAGCGGAACGTAGGCCTACGTTACGAACAAAATATGAAAACTAAATAGAGACCATTTCTAAACTTCATACTCTATATTTCAATACATGGATGTGGAAGAACGGTATCCCCAACTCCCATTTTTCTATATCATTCCACAACAATAATCAATGATTATTGCCTGCAGGCAAATACAGTTTAAAGGGAAAACGGCCAGATTTCATTACGATACCTCGGATGGGTGTCACCCCCAGTGTGAGTAGTGGTATGTACTTTAGAGAGACTAGTGTCAAACACAACCAGAGGGCAGCACATGTTTCTAGGTTTAGATAACAAACAACAATGTAGTCACTATGTACTTTGTAATTTTTTTTGAAAGGAAGGGGGGGAAGAAACTAGCCTACATAAAAATCTACTTGCAATAAAAAGGAAGCTTATCTAAGCAGAAGAGCTCCACATTTACAAGTATATCTCTCGATAATATAGAATGTATTTCCCTTTTTCGATATCAAACAACATAATAAATTACCAATGCCAGAATGACTATGATACATCTCGTAGAACACTTTTTCATGTGAGTGTGGAGTCTTATTTTGGAGAGACACCCACGTCAACATATATCGCAGGTTAAGGTGGCTTTCGCTTTGGAGGTAGAGGAGCCAGCCATTTTTTGTATGGCAACTTTTCTTCCAGAGCTGAGGCCCATGTTTTTTTTTTCGCTGTCCATAGCTTTCTTGGTCACTGTTGGAGTGAAACTGGGGTGTGAATGTATAGTTCAATCGCTATCATTATAAGGTTTTATTCTGCGGATTTCAGTAATGCACAAATTGAAAGACTATATTATTATTATTATTGAAATGAATAAAATTTCTTTCACTGGCACTGCCAGGGTTGAGAAAACAAAATTCATTGTAGTTCCCTGTAGTTCAGTTGTAGGTCCACAGAGAAATGTTTTGATGATGTGGCAAGTCTGCAGCAGTTCTGCCTTTGACAGGTAATGAGGGTCCTCTCAGGAATGTTTAGGGCTTTAGGGCTTTAAATGTGTCTGCAAGGTCAGTTGTCATTGTCCACTTGGTTGATATAATGACAGGGTGTATTGATAGTTAATTATTATTATTCCATCCAAGACTCAAAATAATATTGGAGCTGCATTGGAGCATATAGGCCTTACAGTACTATAGGAGTATAAAGTCCTTTCATCCACAATTAACATGGGAATCCTATATAAAAAAATAATAATTTAATTAAACAAGCTTTGTGTTGACTTCGAAGACCCAGAATACAACAGGGGCCTCATTAACAATGAAGACTAAAACGTTGTATACCAACTACCAAAACTAGCCACTGAAAACAAGTTATGCTAATTTCCAGAAGTCATAAAACATTCATCTAGCATACAGTTATGATGAATGTCACTAGAGGAAGTAGGACAGGAATGGGTAGAAGTGTCAGGAAAGGGAGGGAGTAACTTGAAGATTTTCACTACTTTTTTTTTCCCTTTGTCTCCTTTTTACACTTCTTTGGAGGTTGCTAAGGGGAAGGGGGGAGACAGTGCTGAAGTGAAGAACATGCTGCTAAAACTGGACACTTTCATCCGGTAAAATACAACCCTGTCCAGTTTTAGAGTTGAGTTTTTCAACATCAAAGCTTTAGTTCAAAATAACAATATACTTATTGGGTGTTTTCAGGAGTCTTTAAACTCACTAATTTATACTTTCTAAATATTTGTTCATTATTTCTCTCCATTTTTTAACTTTTCCATTTTTTTCTCTGAACCCTTAAACATTGATAAAAGTAGACCCTATCCATGTATGGCCCAGTCAGATGTTTGAGCTACAACATTGTTTTGTTTCACTATGCCCTTCCTAAGAACATTTCAAAAGCATATGCACAGAAAGAATTTTCCTTATTCATTACAAACAGAAGTCACAAACTTCTTTTTAAAAATATACCAAAGCAAAAACAAGACCTTAGAAGAAAAAAAAAAAAGATATCTGCATGTAAGAAGCAACCAAGATAATGTCAGGCCATTAAAGGAAAGTTACTCAAAATTAAGTCTGGAGGAGAGGAAAGAGGGTTGGGGACAAAACAAATCTCTCAAAATATGATGAAAGTCTACAAACAGACTAAGTGGCATAAACCTCTTAGCTGCCTAACAAGAGGGCTCGAGTTCGAATCAACCAAGAATTTGTAACTGGAATAGGTCTTGAGCTGAATTGTGTTTACTGAGAGCATAAAGACAGTAAGGAAACCTCCCAGATACTCCTCCCCCAAATGTCCACAAAAGTGATTGGACCTAAGCACGACAGAGAAGCTATCCAAGTGCCATTTAAGAAAAATGAACCAGAGGCTATTTGTTTTCTAAACTAGAGACAAGGACATAATACAACACTAAAGACAAGAAAAACTGACTCACAGCTTCTACGTGGTTCTTTTTCATCTCCAAGACTCCCAGATTGTTATAGGCTTCCGCATGGTCATTGTTGTGTGATAGAGCAAGACGGAAACATTGATAGGCCAACTTGATGTCACAGATACCCTGAAAGTTGAAAATAGAATGAAACAAATTTTCATAAACTTTAATAGGAAATTTGTATCTTTAAAATGTACTCAATGACAAAAGTCTAAGATTTTAATATAAATACTAAGGGAAGTAATTTCAAAAATCTTATGTTTATACTAACTGCAAAAGTTGGTGTTCCTGTTAATGTATCATGTTATGATAGCAAAGGAAAATTGCATAATTTAGATGTCCAGGGTCCAGGATGAGAAATAAAAATAAGAAAATATTAAATAATCTAATAAAAATACATAATTTATAGCCAGAAAAAGAAAATATCAAAGCCTTTGAACAAGCCCACAATGTTTTTTAAGAGAAAAAAAAAATAAATCGAAGTTTGAAAATGAAAATGCAATGTAACATATATATTTTACACAACCATATTTTAGGGTGTATCATTTAAACCTTGATAATTTATTCTTAAAAAAATTATCTTGATTTTTACATTAAATCAAGATTGATCTCAATAGCAACCAAGAATCAACTAATACACACTAACAGAAGACAGCTTAACCAAATCTGCTAATGCTGAGTAGGCAATATTCATGAATCACATAAAAAAAAATATGTTAAACATCTTAGACTCACGAGAGCTACATGTCCAATGTTAAACCATACATCACCAATAACTACATCATCTTCTGCTAAAGACAGGGCTCGCATAAAACAGGTCAAGGTCATGTCATACTGCTGAGCATAGAAACAACATAAACCAAGGTTGTTAAACAGCTCAGCATTATAAACACCCATCTGAAGCAGACGTCTGTAAAAGATAAAAAAATTTTAACATAACAAGCCAAGAGTAGCAATAGCACACAAAACACTGAACCTTAACTTGCAAAATAAAACAAACAAAAAAATAACCTAATAAAATACACAGAGACAAAGATTAAAGCATGTTTCTTATTCCATATATTGCTACCAAGACAAATTTATACTAGTGACCCTTTATCCCTAGGCCCACAAGAGCATGGAACAGGATGGTTGAATCAGGCAGGAAAACCAATGACTAAATAGAATTTAAGTCTCTTTTGAGCATGCTGGACTAAATGAACACATGGATATGGGTAGGAAGGAACATCTTTACTTTATAAGATAAGAACAGAAAATCTATGCTTTAACAAAAAAATGTAAATCTTGAAAAAATTGGATGAACAGAGTTCATAAGTATGAAACAGTTGTCTGCCTACACATTAATATTTGTCAATAAAACAATTAAATAGAGAATGTGAATATTGGCTGAAGTAATTTTTAAAAGGATTGACAGCATGGAAGTGTAAAAGAGAAGGGACAGCAGATGAAAAATGACAGATATGGAACCACAAGTGAATACTGAACAGCGAGAACAGTAGATTTTAAGTGAGTTGAGATATATTGTTTCATTCATTTGACATCTTGTAATTTAACTTTTTTCAATATATTTCTAAATTGAGATTGAAAGCTGTAAATATTTCTTATACAACTTTGCTGTCTGGAGCTACATGAAAACACAGGAACAAAAAGTAATAAACTTTTAAATATATGTGACAATCTTTGACAGAACCCATCATTTGTAGCAGTGATTACAATTGAGAATGAATATTTTCTAAATACATTAAATAGTCTGTGGCATTTTATGTCTCGAGAGACGATCTTTTCCCTTTGCAACTTCTTGTGTGACTAAAGAGGCCAATCCTTGATACACAGCTGCGATCGCAGGTTGGGCATATATAATCACCAGGCGCTGTTGCATTTTCACCCTTCTTTCTGCTTCTGTTGTGTATGACATCTGCAATCCGTGACCCTTCCTTTATGCTCTCTCTCCGTGTGGATCTATCCAGTGCCACCTCTTCCCAGTTGCCAGTGTCAATTTTGAAGAGCTTCATGTTGCGTTTGCATACATCCGTATAAAGTAAAAGTGGGCGACCAGCGGCTCTCCTGCCTTCTATTAGATCGCCATACAGGATGTCCTGTGGAAGTCGACCTACTGGCATTCTACGAACGTGGCCAAGCCAGCCAAGGCGTCTGCTGCTGATAACAGAGCAGATGTCCTGGCACCCTGCTCTTTGTAGCACTTCCTCATTGGTTATCTTATCTTGCCACCTTATTTTAAAGATCCGCCTTAGGCATCGGAGTTGGAAGACATTCAGCTTTTTTTCCTGCCATTAGTAGGTTGACCATGTTTCACTTCTGTACAGCAAGGTGCTCAACACACAGGTCTGGTAGACTAGGGCTTTAGTACTGCTAGTCAGCAATATGTTGTCCCAGACTTTTTTCTGCAACCCTGACATGGTGGCAATTGCCTTGGCTATCCTGTTGTTTATGTCTTTATTCAGTAGAGTGTTGATGGATATGATGGAGCCAAGGTAACAAAGTGATTAACAATTTCTAGTGGTTGGCCATTAATGCTTAGTTGAGGTGCAGTGTTTGGGTTTTGGACAAGTATCTTAGTCTTGCTTTGACTGATGGCAAGCAGCAGATAGTTTGTCAACCAGGGACTGTAGCTGAATATCAGAATCAGACACAATAGCTGCATCATCAGCATACAGGAGTTCCCTGATGAGTAGCTTCCTAACCTTGGTTTTTGCCCACAGCCTTGATACATTAAATAGTTTTCCAGAGGATCTTGTATGGAGAAACACACCTTCGTTTATGTCGTTGTACGCATAATGCAGTAGACAGGAGAAGAATATGCCAAACAGAGTAGGTGCTTGCACACATCCCTGCTTGACACCACTGCAAACCTCAAAAGGTGCTGATTAGGCTCCATTGAATTTGACAGTATATTTAGTTTCCTCGTTAAAGCATTCAATGAACTTCAGTAGTTTCATTAAACAGTAGCATTTTAGAAACTAGATCAGTTGAGAATGTTAAAATGATCAGAATCAGTCATTTACCAACATAAAACCTTTTGTACACATTATTTGGCTTAAAGCTCAAAATCATGTTAATTCATATCAGTGAGAATAATGTAAGATTAGCAAGAAAATAGTTGTTTCCTGACCTATTGGCAAGACACTATATAATTTGTGGTCAATACGTTATATACAACCTCTGGTCAAGACTCCATATAACCTGTGATCAAGACTTAATCTGAAACAAACCTGTAAAATTTCAGAGCCATCTCTGGCTGATCTGTGTAGAAATGATTGGTAGCTATACAGGCGATAGCCTCCACGTTCATGTTATCTGACTTTAACACATCCTTGTAATATTTCACACCTTCTTCCATTTTACCCAAGCCCTGTGAATTAAAAACAAGAATTTAAAGCTAAATAATCTTTTTATTTAGTTCATCTTTTTAATAAACAGTAGGACATCTTATAATGGAAAATGAACATCCCACAAGTAACACTGTCTATATTGAACCTTAAAACTATACTTAATAATGTTCCACATTATCATAAGTTCACTAGTAATATGACCTCGTATATCCTCGCTATCCCAGTTAATAATGTAGTTTCTCCAGGGAACTGCTTCAACCCCTGTGTGTAGACTTCAATGGCTGCCAGAGGTTGATCCAGTCGACAGTACACTTTGGCTAAATGAAGATAGGCATCAATAACTTCATCTGATTTTAGCGCAGACCTCAGTTGTTTCTCTGCATCTCTGTACATACCCAACCTGATTGAAAATTAAGATTATTATAATTCACTACTCATCTAAAATAAACATTATAATATCAGAGTTTCTAACAAGAAAATAAGATAACCAGAGATAACAAAACAAACAAAAAGAAAAAAAAATGAAAATGAGTATAAAAATGATTAATAGTGCTTGAAAGTTTCTTGTGTCTGGTTTAAAATGTTTTTGTAATTTCATCCATTTCAATGGTGTGCTAATAAAATGCAAATTGAGATAGTTGAAATTTTAATGATTTTTTAATGAATGAATGAATATTATACCATGAGGGTCAGAGGCGCTTTCTTTTAAGTTTGTGTAACTAATGTATATTTTTGAGTAGACAAATCTCCATTTTTTTAAAATAAAGTTTGACAAAACCTATGATCTTAAGTCACAAACTGACAGTAGGGCCTACCTGAAATAACATTTGGCAAGAGCAACCTTCCACCACCAGTCACTGTACTGACAAGCCTCTGTTGCTAAAGCTGCCAACTCTAGCGCCTTTTTAGATAAATGAATTATAAAAGAGCGTTTTTAAGTCAGCTTGAATGCTAATGTAATTAACATGTTTAACATGTATTCGACAAAAAAGTTGATTACAATGAAAGAAACAGGACAACAAAATACAAATCTAGAAATAACATTTGTTCATCAAAATCAAAAGGTTTCTACTTCAAACAAAAACTATTTACATGGCTTCTAGTCTTGAAAGACAAGGCTTGGGCCCAGACAAATGAATGACCCAGCTGCACTGCAATAGCACCAGAGATTCTTCAGTGGGAGATATTCCTGGGCCTAGATAAAGTGATTTAATGTTGTCCTTGTGTCATAGTTCTTCTCTACTTTCCGGTGTGATCCAAAGTAATATTTTAAATTACATCTGGCAGCAACTCAATAGTAAAAACTGTCGATAGTCACGACCAATAGAAGCTAGAAATCAAAGTACCCTCTTAAATGAAAAGCCTGATAAGCTCCATCTACCCCAAGTTTTTAGAGAGGCCGGGTATTCAACTTCATCCCTTAACCTGTCAGTAAGAACAGTTTTGCTGGGCTTAATTGACAGTCCAAAACTATGACATTTTATAAAAAAAATTATAAAAAATACATATTTATGAGCTAGAATATTTATTGATTCAACTTTTTAAAATGTAGGAAAAAAGTTTTTATGTAGCAAAAACATGTAATAAAACAAAACTCAAATCTGCGTTAATGCTTTGAAAATTGTAGAAATATTTTTTATTTTTATTTCATTTTTGCTACTAATAGTTTAATTTCTATTGATACTTACATTACGAACATCATTTTCATGATGAAAGATATATTCAAAGAGTCCTTTGGCTAAAGTTGGCCGTGAAGCATACTTGGAAAAGTTGATTCTAGCTATATTAATGAATGGACCATCAGGTGTTGACAACATGGATGCCTTCATTGACAGAACAGATAAAACTAAGGTTATTCTTTTACGATTGATTTAACGTTTTACTGGTGGATTAATAATTAACTATAGTTCTATAAGACAAAGATATACCTGAAGTGATTGAAATTGAAGTAGGATTATCTAATTGGACAAGGCAGAACATTTCTTAAGCACACTTTACTTTCCCAAACTGATGTCAAGTACTCAGAGATGAGCAAAATGAAGGACGAATAGGAATATTATATTTCGCCCACTTGTAGTGCAAACTACAAAGAGCAGGGTGCCAGGACATCCACTCTGTTATCAGCAGCAGACACCTTGGCTGGCTTGGTCACGTTCATAGAATGGCACCATGTCAACTTCCACAAGACACTCTGTATGGTGATTAACAGAAGGCAGGAGAGCCGCTGGTCATCCACTTTTAAGGTATACTGATGTATGCAAAACGCGACATGAAGCTCTTCAAAATTGGCACTAACAGCTGGGAAAACATGGCACTGGATAGATCCACATGAAGAGCGACCATAAAGGAAGGGTTCCCAATTGCAGATGCCAAAAACAACAGTAGTAGAAAGAAGGGTGAAAGCACAATGGCACCTAGTGATTACAGATGCCCAACCTGTGACCACAGGATTGGCCTCTTTAGTCACACAAGAAGTTGCAAAGGGAAAAGATTGTCTGTAGAGACATAAAATGCCACAGAGTCCAGACTGATTATAAAAGATATAAAATAGGAAAATCAGTGCTTTACTGCTCAGCTCACATGTCCCTTATGATAAGGGCAAGAAGTATATGACTTTACTCTCAAATAACAAAAATTCATCATCATAAGCTAAAAATAAAACAATTATAGCAATAAAAAATATAAAAAATTAGAATGCTTTAATTATTACACTTCTGCTATAGAGGTGTTGTAAGGAAGATTAAACATAATTTTTTTTATTTACTTAGGCTAAAAAAAAAAACTCACTGTGCCCAAACGAACAAATCTTCCTGATGCACTAGTCACTGGTCTAGCAGTATGAGCAGTGCGAGGTGTTCTTATAGCCTGCTCCATGGTGCCTGGCCTTCCAGACTGTGTACCTGGCCTGACATAGCCAGAGAGAGGTCTCCCACCTTGACTTGTGGGCCTAAAAGTAAAGGTGCATGCTGATGTCAAAGAAATTAAATATTAACATTTATAATTTTTGTAAACTTGTATTTTATATAAAATAAAATAAACATTGGTGTTAGACTGAATATATATTGGAATTGTAAAAATTCAATACATTAAATGTATGAAAATTGCTGACATTTTTTATTAAGTATTTTTTGGCTCTAAAAAGTGATACTTCTGTTCTGAATCAACAATCATTACTTCACTAAAAACATATTGTACTGTTTACAATATAAGTATAATCTGCTAAAGATGTCTGCATTTGAAACATTTGGAGAGTTTTATAGCTTGAAATCACAAATTCACACAACTATTGTTAAAGGAGAGCTTTAATAATAGACTAAAGAAGCTTTGTAAACAGAAGGAAAACCTATATAGAAAATTTAAAGAAACTAATGCAGAAAGAGTTTACAAAAAGTATATAAAAATTAAACACTTAACCCAAAAAGTAAGCAGACAGCTGCAGAGTGAATACATAAACAATGTAATATCTAAAGATAACAACAAAAACCTATGGTCATACATTAAGTCTAAGAAAATGGAAACAACAGGCATAGCGCCATTAAAAGATGAACATAACATAATACATAATGATAATGAAACTAAAACAAACATCCTAAACAAATACTTTGCATCAGCATTCTCAGCCCCAGGAGACAAAGACATATTACTGAATTTGAACCAAGTAGACAACATAGAAGATATAGTAGTACAAGAAAATGGAATTCAAAAACTATTAGCCAACACCAAACCAAATAAAGCTTCTGGACCTGATGGTATTCCAGCTAGATTACTCAAAGAACTAAGTAATGAGCTAGCCCCAGTGTTCAAAATACTCTTTCAGGCTTCACTTAACCAGGGCAGAGTACCAAAGGACTGGAAAGAAGCTAATGTCACCCCCCTATTTAAAAAAGGAGAAAAATCTGACCCAGGAAACTACAGACCAGTATCACTTACCAGCATCACATGTAAAATCCTAGAACACATAATATGTAGCAACATCATAAACCACTTAGACAAACATAATGTCCTCACACCATACCAACATGGCTTTAGGAAATATAGATCATGTGAAACACTTGTCAACTAATAGGACTAATTGATGATTTTTCAAAAGGTTTAGATAATAGTGAACAAATAGATGCTATCTTACTAGATTTTTCTAAGGCTTTTGACAAAGTTCACCATAGTTTGCTTAAAAAATTAAAATATTTCGGCATTAATGGTCCACTGCATCAGTGGATTAAAGATTTTCTGATAGGGAGAGAACAAACTGTAATAATAAATGGCTCTAAATCAACACCGATAACAGTAAACTCAGGTGTACCTCAAGGAACAGTCTTGGGTCCACTACTATTTTTAATTTGCATAAATGATTTACCAAATTGCATTACTTCAGGAACAAAAGTCAGATTATTTGCAGACGATTGCATAATATATAGAACAATAAAAACAACACAAGACACAGATATTTTACAAAGAGAATTAGATGAATTACAGAAATGGGAATCAAATTGGAGCATGTCTTTCCACCCAGAAAAATGTCAGTTGTTAAGAGTAACAAAAAAACTAAAACAAATTAATTCCACTTATCTTATTCATGGCAAACCAGTAACACAGACTAAAAATGCAAAATACCTAGGTGTTATAATAAATGAAAAACTGTCATGGAATCCACATATCAAACAAAGCATTAGGATTTATTAAAAGAAATTTTTATAAATCAAATAAGAACATAAAACTAAAATGTTATTTAACCTTGGTTAGGCCAATAATAGAATATGCATCCTCCGTTTGGGACCCCTCAACTCAAGATAACATTAAGAAACTAGAACAGACACAAAATAGACCAGTGAGATTCATAACAAACGAATATTCACATTTGACTAGAGTAACACCTTTAGTAAAATCACTAAATTTAGAAAGCCTTCAGGACAGAAGGCTCAAAAGTAAAGTAGCAATCATACATAAAACACTGAACCATAATCTTCAAATACAAAAACAAAATTTAATAAAATACTCTGAAAGACACAAAGATAAAGGCACATTCCTCGTCCCATATGCTAGGACAAATTTGTACAAATACTCCTTCTTCCCTAGTGCTATTAGAGCATGGAATGGGTTGCCTGAGCTAGCCAGGAAAACCAGTGACTTGGCAGAATTTAAGTCATTGGTTAATATGCATGACTAAATGCATGACGCGTAGGACGTAATCATCGTCTTTTTTGAAGTAACGTCTGTATTATATAAGATAAGAAGAAGAGAGCTAGAGTCTGACACAACTATTGTTAAAGGAGAGCTAGAGTCTGACACAACTATTGTTAAAGGAGAGCTAGAGTCTGACACAACTATTGTTAAAAGAGAGCTAGAGTCTGACACAACTATTGTTAAAAGAGAGCTTGAGTCTGACACAACTATTGTTAAAGGAGAGCTAGAGTCTGACACAACTATTGTTAAAGGAGAGCTAGAGTCTGACACAACTATTATATATTACTACCTATACAAGATACAAAGGGAGAGAAACTAAAAAACAACAATGAGACTTTCCTAAAATTAAATTAATCACATTCATTTGCTCTTGCTAGACTTTTTTTGGCCTGGAAACTTCTGGACTTTTTTTTTAGAAGATAAAAGAAAATAGAAAGCCATAAAATGATCTAAAGAAATGTAGGCATGACATAGAAGGAAAATAATGTCATTAAAGAATTTAAAAAAAAAAAAAAAGCATAAAGATAAGTGCAATGGACAATTCATCCAGATCAAATCTCTTTCTATTATGGTTAATCATATTTCTCAAACTACAGATCCTGGGAATGAGTGAAGTTCGATGGAACACATTCGGTGAAACAAGACTGCAATCAGGAGAAACCCTTCTCTTCTCTGGAAAGGAAAAAGAAGATGACTTACATGAAAATGGTGTAGCACTACTACTAAACAAGGAAGCTTTCAAAAGTCTTTTAGAATGGGAACCAGTTTCAGAACGAATAATTAGAGCCAAATTTTTGTCTAAGTTCAAAAATGTTCACATCATTATGTGCTATGCTCCCACCAACCTTGCAAGTGATACTGACAAAAATACATTCTATGACCAACTGCAAAGTATAGTTGACAAAATACCTACAAGAGATGTTTTGATCGTCATGGGAGACTTGAATGCCAAAGTGGGAAGTGACAACAGAGAGAGAGAGAAAAGTATGGGCACCCATGGACTTGGCACCATAAACGAAAATGGAGAAATGTTTGCAGACTTCTGCACATTTAATGAATTAGTGATAGGAGGCAGCATTTTCCCCCACAAAAAATGCCACAAAGTGACATGGGTTTCACCAGACAATAAAACAGAGAATCAAATCGACCACATTACCATACGGCGGAACTGGAGAAGCACATTACTAGATGTACGAAACAGAAGAGGAGCAGATATTGGCTCAGACCACCACCTAGTTGTTGCCAAACTAAAAATGAAGCTGGCCAGCAATAAAACAGAAAGAAACAAAAGGAAAAGATTTGACCTAGACAAGCTCAACAACACACAGATTAAAAAAGAATTCCAACTATCCCTTCAAAATAGATTTGCTGTGCTACAACTAGATGAGGCCAAACAAAGCGTCGATAAATCTTGGCAAAATTTCAAAGAAATTATTACTGAAACAAGCAATGAAGTACTAAGCCTTAACCCTAAGAAGAAAAAACAGTGGATTAGTGACGAGACATGGAAATTAATCGAAGAAAGGAAATGCGCTAAACAGGCAGTTAACCTAGCAAAAACAAGAAACCACAAGCAACAATCAAAACAAGACTACCAAGCAGTTTCACAGAAAGTCACCAAAATGCTTAGACAAGACAAACGATCATTTTACAATAATCTGGCAGAACAGGCAGAAGAAGCAGCAGGTAAAGGAGATATAAAACAACTATACAAAATCACCAAACTTCTCAGTACCAAAAAGGCTAATTGCAATGTTCCAGTCCGAAACAAATACGGAAAACTACTTTCTTCAATAAATGAACAACTTGAAAGATGGAAAGAATATTTTCAAGAAGTGCTCAATAGACCTAAACCACGAAATCCACCAGATCTAAATGCAGGACCAACACTAGACATAAACATGGAAGAAATAACGAAAGAAGAAATAAGGAATGCACTCAAACAAATGAAGACAGGTAAAGCAGCTGGAATTGACAACATACCACCCGAAGTCCTAAAAGAAGGAGGAAGTGAAATAGTTGACCAAATGCACAAACTATTCAACAAAATTTGGTTAACAGAAACACCTCCGGGTGAGTGGAAAAAGGGCTTGCTAATTAAAATACCAAAGAGTGGAGATCTATCACAATGTGAGAAATGGCGAGGCATCACTTTGCTGTCAGTACCAAGCAAGATTTTTAGCAGAATCCTACTAAACAGAATAAAGGGAGCATGTGATGAACACCTAAGGGAAGAACAGGCCGGATTCAGAAAAGGGAGATCTTGTGCTGACCAAATAGCTACACTCAAGATAATTGTAGAACAATGTGTCGAATGGCAATCTCCTCTCTATGCAACTTTTGTTGACTTTGAAAAAGCTTTTGATAGTGTCGACAGAGAATCTATCTGGACTGTAATGAGACATTATGGGATCCCCAATAAAATAATAACCATAATCAAGAACCTTTATGATGGTTTCACCTGCCAAGTAACCCACTGTGGCAAGCTGTCAGAGGAATTTCCAGTCACAACAGGAGTCAAACAGGGATGTCTTCTTTCACCACTCCTGTTCCTTCTAGTACTGGATTGGGTCACAAAAGAAGCCTACTCTAACGCAGGGAAAGGAATCCAATGGACTCTCACACAAAAGCTGGAAGATCTGGAATTCGCTGATGACATAGCCCTATTATCACACAGACTACAGGATATGCAAGAAAAGGTCACAGCTTTAAGCGAAGTAGGAAAAAGAGTAGGCCTCAAAATAAACCACCAAAAAACTAAAGTACTTAAAGTAAACAATAAACAAAGTGGAGACATAGTATTGGATTCTCAGACAATAGACCAAGTAGAAAATTTTATATACCTTGGGAGTGTAGTCAGTATATCAGGTGGAACAGATGAAGACATTAAACGCCGTATAAATCTAGCACGTCAGACATTTACACAGCTAAAACCAACCTGGAAATCTCCTTACATCTCAAACAAGAATAAACTAAGAATCTTTAATTCTAATGTCAAGGCTGTCCTACTGTATGGTTCTGAAACATGGAAAACAACTGAAGCCACAACAAAAAAAATACAGACCTTCATCAACAGATGCCTGAGAAATATCCTAAAAATACACTGGTATGACAAAGTAGAAAACACCAAACTGTGGGAGATGAGTGGACAGAAAAATATAGAAGTGCAGATCTTAGAGAGGAAGTGGAGATGGATTGGTCACACCCTTAGAAAAGATACCAGCAACAGAGCTAGGCAGGCCATAGAGTGGAACCCCCAGGGAACAAGACGCAGAGGAAGACCAAAAAGAACATGGCGACGCAGTGTACTTGAAGAAGCAGAGAAGACCGGGAAGAGCTGGGACACCATCAAAAAGATAGCAAGAGACCGTGGAGAGTGGCGTGTTTATGTCGAGGCCCTATGTTCCATGAGGAACTCAAAGGAATGATGATGATATTTCTCAAGATATTTATGTTCACATCAATTTAGTTAATGTTGAAAATATGCAGATATTGGGCGTTTGTTGAATCATTCTTTTCATTAAAGCCTATCGTTTTTTATTTTTATATTTTGTAAGTCTATAATTCTCATCATTAACTAGTAAAAAGCAAAGTTTGTAAAAGGTTGGTTTCTATTGTAACCATAATCCAGAGCCAAAATATTATGTAAGTGTCCTGACATTCCCAAACACTAATTTGCAAGCCACAAATAGGGTTCTATTCTCTATAAATTTGACCTGATTTTTTTTTACATTTACTTATTAGATAAGATTTGTACTCAATCAGTTAATTATATTGTATTTCTTTAAAATAAGTTAGAGGTGAAGGGGGGACTATTCCTCTGGATACAAGGTTGTTTTTTTTCTCGTTACTGGAGAGCAGGACTAAACTTCTTAAGGCCATACAATTCTTAAAGAACTTTTTAGCCCGAGGTGGAATAATGAGGATGACATAATGTTATAAATCACTAAGGCTTTAATTATGGTCTTGAGATCTACCAGATATGACCATTCGACACCGACTCGGGCAGAGTTGCGTTTACTGACCACCTAAAGGCAGCACGTAAAACCAACTCCTAGATACCTCCTTCCCTCCCACTGGTCCACAAATGAGATTGGACCAAAGCGCTCTGAGCATGCTATAAGCACGAAAGTAGCACTATATAAAAGCTGCAATAATAATTGTTCATAACAACAGATAAGTGTCAACATAAAGATTAAAAAAAGAACACATACTGGCAGCAAAACATAAAGACAAGAGGCTGAAAAATGTTAATATATTTTTTTACCCTCTTACCTCACACCTTGCGTTGGTCCACTAGTTTCTTTGACAGCTGGACCTCTAAGGGACGTCCCAGGGCGTGAGACATTGGCTATAACATTGTCATCCATCAGTATTTCGGCTAACCCTTCTTCATCCACCTCAACTTCATCCACGTACACCTGGTTTGTAAGTGCTCTTGTTTTTAAATGCCATGCAGCCTTAGAAATATAAAAGTTGACAATTCTTTTTGTAAGCTATTGGAATTTGTAAAATGTAGAACCTGATTTAATCATCAATGAATTTCAGATAATAAGCTATATATTATAAACACAATAGAAACTATTATAAAGTAGATGTTATGATGCTGTATCTTATTATAGATTACAGACATTACTTTAAACAAAAAAAAAATTACATCCTATGCTTTTCATGTGTAAATCTAGTCATGCAGTCATGTATGTAGTGTATCCCCCTCGTTTTGAACAAAGATTTGATGTAACCACTTTGAAATATTTCAGATCTAGCTCTAGCCGGGTCTTATCCCATATATATATCTGAACCTCTTACAAAATAGCAGGGAGTAGTTAACCAAGAAAGAGAACAATCTAGTTTTAGATCTTGATTATCATTAGCCTAGGACCTAGATCAAGTAGCTTTAGCTTAATATTTTGAAAGACTTGATTCCAGCTCTTTCTTATACTAAATATGAATATTATTGAAATTAAAACAGATAGACTCCATCTCACATTCATTTTCATTAATAAGAACCTAGATGATCTATCAATATAATAATGTCCAATAATGATAATTATGATAATACAAAAAAACAAATGAATAATATTAATAATTTTAAATTTAACGAGACTATTTTACCCTCCTTTGGCTTTTCGCATGGTCCCATGAGATTAAAAAACAACAACGTAGGCCTATATCTAGATAGCAGTCTTATATTTATAAATATAGATCTATATTAAATAATGAAGTTATAGATTACTGTATATAGACTATTGAGTCTATTGTCAGCATCTTAATTGTTTTGCTGAATCAGTGCACCATTTAAATGGCTGTAGGCGTGTAGCATTGGCGTCGTTGGCAACAAAAATGATAATAATATTTTATAAAATAATAATAATTAATAGATCTAGATTCTAACTAATTCATCTAGTTCTAGATATTTAATACCTGATCATATGGATTTCTCTCTAAAATTTGTGTGCAAACGTCCACTGCTTCTTTATATTTTCTTCGTCGAAAATAACTGTATGCCATAAAAAGTGGATCCATTTTTTTTTCTCACTTAGGAATTCTGAATTCGTATAAAAAGTTGGACTTGTTGCCAAATCTTAGACTGAGATCTAGAAATATAAATCTAGATTAGATCTAGGGCTATTTTATAAAAAAAAAGAGATTCTGTATAGTTTTTTTTTAAATATATAGATCTAGATATGTGTTTATTTATTTATGCATTTTTATATTAGTTGTTTAATATGTTCATATTTAAAAAGCTACGTCATAATCATCATATCTATCAAATATGTATGTAAATGTAAAATTTGACACTACTTTGTCAGGAAGTCCAGTTCCAAGGGAAGTAATGCAAAAGAAGCTTGTAATTCAGTAAAGAAAGAGTTCACTCCTCTTCCAAGACATCTGATAGTTCAGTTCGTGGTCTTCAACCTTTTTTTTTCCCTACCGCCACCCTTTCCTATTTTTTCTTTCAAAATATCCGCCAGCGCCCCCCCCCCCCCACCTCAAAGAAAAATACTAATAAAGAAGCGCCTGAATGCCAAATTTGAATAACACTTTATTTATTAATTTCCACGATGTCAAAAGAAGATAGTTAATTTAATAACAGTATGTGTCCATTGTATCAAATAAGCTGCAGTCATAGTACATACAAATTAATCTCATTGTCATGACTTTCATATCCTTCGAATAGTCCCTTTTCAAGTTAATGAATATTAGGGCAAAGTAGGCTTACTATTTTTAGGGTTAATTGTAAATTAATTTTTATATAAATATTATTATTGCTGAATTTACTAAAAATGAAATTAATCTTATGGGAACCTTGTGACGCCTCCAGTCTGACAGTATCAGAAATGTCTGGCTTTAAATTAACCAAAGTAAGGAGAAGGTCTTTTCTAGGCTACATCCAATCTATTTCTTTGCTTTATACTCATTATAATTTTGTTACGCACGAAATCCAGTTTAACCATGTCTGTTGATAGAAAAGCTAAACATAATTCCACTTTCCACCACAGTTTTGGAATTTTACAGGGACATTTAAGTCCAGCCATATCTCTGTTGTGCCTCTAATGTTAACATTCTTTTTATTGAAGACATGATTTTGTAAATCTTTTTTTTTTCTTCATGGAACTCATTTAGAACATCAGTAACAGATGTTTAAAAATTATAATTTATATTAAATTATTTTTAAATTTATTACACCCTAGAAGCAAATAGTCATTTCTTTATAAAGAATTGTTAGGTGAATTGCATAGACGTCGGTGTCCTTAGGCAGTAATTCATTTATTAACAAACAAGTTTTGTGAGATGGTAGATATCTTTCAAATAGATTGAATATCTCAATACAAGAGAAAAAATGAAAGTCAATTTCTTTCCTTGAATCGGAGGTTGGTTTCATTCATTTGTGTTAGATTACAACCAAGGCAATTACACTTACACAGACAACGAATCGAAAACTTAAGTAGAAACCCCCGCCCCCGCGGACAACTACTTTTTCAGCATTGGTTAAGGCAAAATATGCAAATCGCAACTGGGTTTGCGTGGTCATCCATAATTATCAGACTTGAGCACTGGCCTAGATAGAAAGAGAGATGAACCAGCCATTTTTCATTTGGCTCGCTCTTCTGCCAGAGCTGATGTCGTTACCCATTGCTCTGCCCATTGCTGTCTTATTTCCCCATCACTCTCCACACAGTGCAGTCTAGAGCTAGGATTTCCCAGTTTATAAAGTCGATGTCCACTTCTATGAGGTCTCGTTTGATATCATTTACATATCGGGGGTGTGGACGATCAGTTTTCCCCGTGCAGATCATCCAACAGAGATTGATCGATAAATAAGGGTGGGGGCGTTGTGTAGGTTGCCCCATCAGCGTTCGAAGGGGGAGAGCACATGCACCGCCCTTGGATTCTGAGAAGCCAATTTGTAGCTTTTTTTTTTTGCCCCATCATCATTAGTCGCAGTTTTTATTATATTTAGTTAAGGCCCAAAATATGATAAATGTCTATTTATTGTTGTTATTTGCTTTGGAGGAGAAATCCTTGTCAGTTATCTTTTGATGTGATAAATTTGGAAATTTCGTTGAACAAGATTGAAGAGTGCGGTCATCTTGGTAAATGTGTTTACATGTTGCGGAGTTGCAGTCAGTGATAATGCTCGATAAAAATAAAATTAAAATAGCAGGTGGAAATAAGGAAGTTCTTCACATGCTATCGTCTGAGTCAAAACGTTGATTTAAATCAAACGAAGCACTAGCAACAAAAGGAAACTAAAAAAAATATACGAGCAGCAGCATTATGACTGCATTTGCTGGGTATTTTGGTGATGAAACTCAGGCACTGAGCGATTTGGGGCGTTCGATTTGTTGATGGCGATTGTATTCGAGAAAGCTTCTTTGATTTTCTCCCTGTTGTTAAGAGAGACGCACTGTCTGTCTAACGCCATTGTCAGCAAATGCATTAAGTACAGTCTAGACATGGATAGACTACTCGGCTAAAGTTAGCATTCAGAACTGTATTGAGGCAAGGATTAGTGAATACATATATCCAAAAGCAGTCTTTGTCCCTTTTGTGTCTTACAGACTTGACCTTGTTGTCAATGACATGAATGACGTTTAGATATACGTAATGGTGTTGGAATAGAATAGCACATCAGCAATCTCATTGACATAATCACAAACCAATTTGACCATGCCGAGGAATACTTCAAGGATGGCATCCCTAGTAAGGCGAGACAGCTGGCAAACAAACTTGGTATTGAGTTGATGCTGCCAAGAGTTTGTAGTCGACAGACATACCGAGATAAAACCACATTTTTGGATTTATTTATTACAGACCACGGGTTAGCATTCCCTATCTTGATAGGTTAGTTTCTTCAGTAACGTCTCGCTTTTCGAGCAATACCAATGCTCAGTTCAACCTGTTTTGTCTTCATCGTAAAACGATTCAAAAATATCAGTACTGTGAACGATAAGCGTTCTTTGCTGGCTTGTCTATCGCGACGAGAAGCTTTAATAAAGCTATTGACAGTTTTGGCAGTGCCACAGTCTCGGTGGACATTCCCTGTTAAATGTTCATTCTTGGGTTAAGATGGTAATAAGACACGCGAAACTCCAGATATAGAAACAGGAAGTAGATTGACTAAACTTGACTTTGAGTTCAGTCAGTCAGTCAAGTGGTATCCTTTGGACAAGGCAGTCAAGTAGTATCTTTTGGTCCAGTACGGACAGTAGTGACTTATAGAGTCAAGTAGTAATTTGGAGTTAAGAAGTATCTTTTGGGCAGTTGAAGCCAGTGGTCACTTGAGACATGTATTTCTAGTAGTTATTATTCTGTTCTATTATTATTATTATTAAGTATTTGTTACCCGCTGTTATGCGGACGTTACTTGAATTCTATTTTGGAGAATTTGACATGTTGGATATATTTGATACCACTGTTATGCGGATGTTACTTTGTTTCTTATTGGATTGTATAACCGACAAGGAGTGCAGTATTATTATTGTTATCAAATAAACTTTATATTTTGTCTGCTGAAACGGACTTAAGTCAATCTGTAGTATCTATGTTTGTCACGTGTCAAGTGTGACTCCAGGAAGCACGAACCCAGCATTCTTCAACATTACAATTTAAACTATCTTTTACAGGCAGCCACATTCGACATTTGCAGTTTTTGTTTGATTGATCGCAGGGAGTCACGGATAACCTTAACAACGTGTGCAGTAAATAGTTTTGCATGTGAAGGATTTTTTTTAAATTTCATGAAACAATTATTTAAAGTGCACTTCATGTTTTTAATATTCTCCGTAACAAGAAAGATGAAGCTGCGACTTTGAACCATAGGTGGCAACTTGCAGCACCCTGCAAAACGTCCTTCGGGCGTCCCTAGTTGTTCCGTTTATTTCTTTTATAAAAAGGTCACGTGGTGTCCAAAGGTTGAATGAAAAAGTAAATATTAAAAATATTGATTGAAAAAAAATCATTCGCATTGAACATTGACGATGTTATCTCAAGTTTGGCACATGATTCCTACGATTAAACAATAGCTGATTATTTTCCAAGAACTGAGAAAATGATAATAGTGTAACTATAAATAGAACTCGTGTTATCTTTAAAGATAAAGTAGCATCATTGTTTATTGTTTATGATTTTTTTTTAGAAAGATAAAAGATATAACTTTATTTAATTAACTTTTAGAAAAAAATCTTGACTTCAAAATGTAGTAGTTGTCAGCTGTAGACTTATGTAGATCTACTTAGCTTTCTATTAGGGATTTTTACCATAAACTAATTGAACTATATTTAATTATGAACAGAAGTGACCTATAATTTTAACCAAATCTCAATACGCGGCATCTCATCTTGGTATCAAATATCCTAGGTAGTTGCCAATATGATTTTCAATAACTAAGTCATAGAGTTGAAGTCTCTAATATTTAAATTATTTTGTGCTACAGAACATTTCATTCTGCAGTGCTAAAAAAAAAAAGGGTGCAAGAAAATGAACCTATACCTGTAATACAATAGATCTGAACAACAGTTCCTTTATTTTTGTACACCGGATACACCAAACAACAACTAGCTATTTTCCGCCATATATAATACTCTCAAATATTATAGGTCCTTCTGTGACTGTTCTGTCGTATCCGCCTGTTCAAAGCGCATTTTTTAGTCCCTAGATAAAAGGGACCATGTGTTGCTGAAGTATTATGGTTTCTTTCTCAACCTTTACGAGGTCCAAAGAAAAGCCCAGATACTAAACTCAGTTGCATAATCTAATGGCAGAGCAACACATTAGTTGGTTATCCTAAAGTCTGGCGGGCTCCACTCTTGAAGTCTTTGCAACGCAAGACAATGCTAGACAACGCTAGACAGCGGTCGTTTGGAATTAGTATGGCTCCTCCCCTAGATATAGTTCCCTTTCAGACCTAGAGATCTATAAGGCAGAAGATACAAAGGTCATCTGTTTCTGTGGCCCAGTACAACGACCAACCGACTTTACTTTTACCCAACTAATGCCATCTACCCGTTAAAGCTGGGTGGACTCAAAGGCACACTGAAGATCGAGAAAGTATAAATCCCAGGATTCGAATACAGGACCCCCGGTTCGGAAGTCAAGTGCTTTACCACTCATCCAGCGCGCCTTCCTTCTGTATATAAAAAAAATAAAATAAATGTTCCCCCCTAGCAAACTACAATCACCAAGCGTAAGTACGTGGGACGGTTTAAGTTTAAAACCCGCCTCCATTTGGTTATACGTTTAAACACACCCTCCAGGAAGTTTGGAGCTTAAAACCCCTCTCTTCAATATAAAACTGAAGAAAACTACAGTTTTTACAAGTTCAACCCTACCCCAAAATAAAATAAATTTACACATTGATTTGTTTTTCTACCAGTCGCAGGCTCCATTAATAAATGGCCACAATTTTTTACTACAAAAGTAGCAGTGCTTTTGTTCTGTAGACTCCTCTGAGTACGCATTTTTAAAATTTCAAATACAAGAAATAATACTTGGCGCAGCGGCTGTGATCTCCTAGCTGGGCTGTCGTTACACTAACTCCAGAGAGAGACTATTTTAGGGTACAAAAGACGTCCGATAAAAATGAATGAACTGGATGAAAAGAAGGTTGAAACTGGCTATAACAATCTTCACATTTGAAATGGAACAGCACTGTTCAAAAACAATTTTTAAAAAAGGGGAGGGGGTAAAAAAAAAGATTTTCAAAGAAGAACTATTGAACTGTTTAGGATGTGAGGGACAGGGGGGGGGGGTGACACTGTGCATAAAATATAACAAAGCGATATCCGTCAGTCTAATAAAAATACTAACACTAGGTAGTCTCTGAAAACCTGACAAGTAAACAGTCATATACAGGGGGAACCTAGAGAGACAAAAAAAGCCAAAGTACATCCAACTTCACGTCTAAGGAAGTCATCAACACACTGGAGTTGGTCCCGAACTGTGGGCTGAATCTGTTACATAACTTTATTCTCCGTCCAATGAGTCTTGTACATTTTATGGCTTCTAACTGTAATATTTCTAGCTCGCGTTTTTTTCTTTTTAATTTCCTCAGCCAATGAGATGGCTGGATGCGAGGGCGTGTTGTTGTTTATTTCGGAGTACAGTTAGAGGCCTACGTTCAAAATGTATTGGGTCATTCTTATTGGGCATTTGTTAACTCTTTCTCTCCGTAATTATTTTTCCACGTTTTGAAGGAATTGTTCATTTGGCTCATTACTATTTCACTACCCTGTTATGATTGGGCTTCAATATCTTTGTTGTTTGTTATCAGAAAATGTTGTATTTGGTATAGAATTAAATGGGAATGCATGCTCTTTTGTATATAATTCAAAGTCAAGTTTAAAAAGTTAATCATTAATTTAATTTAATGATGTCAAAATTAACGATGGTATCGTCGATTAGGAGAGAAAGAGTTAAAGCACAACTGCATAGTGAGAGTCACGGGCATTTAAAAGAAAGAAATATTCTCCCGTTGTTACAGCACAAAACAAATAATTTAGTTCTTTCTACTTTATAAACTTTTTTGTTTTACAAAGCTTGTATCAGCTGACTGTGTCTGGTAACAAGCTTATAAACTTTATTTCTCCCACACCCCTTCTCGTAGCAAGTTGAAAATTTGAACAATTATTGACATAGACATGAATCAATATAGTAGTCATTTGGTAATTAATTATTTTGTTTGATACCAACTCATTTTAACCACGATGTGTGTTGCCAACTGTAAGATTTAAACTATTGTTGGTACAAATGCGAAAAAATGTTCTAAAAAAACTGACCAGTCAAAATATGGATTTTTTTCTCTATTGTGTGGATTTACATAGCATTCACAATACTATTAAGGTTATGGTTGGGGGGGGGGGTGAATGGAACAGAAAAAAAAGGGGGGGGGGTGACTTTCAAATTAGCTAGACTTTGTAAAGCAACCTCCCCTCGATCCGTGTTTACCATTCAGTGCTAATCATTCGGTGCTCACCATTCAGTGCTTACCATTCAGTGCTTAACATTCGGTACTTACCATTCAGTATTTACCATTCGGTGCTTACCATTCAGTATTTACCATTCGGTACTTACCTTTCAGTGTTTATCATTCAGTGCTCACCATTTGGTGTTTACAATTCAGTGTTTACCATTCATGTTTACCATCCGGTGCTTACCATTCTGTGCTTACAATTCGGTGTTTACCATTCTGTGTTTACCACTCAGTATTTACAATTCAGTATTTACCATTTGGTACTTACCTTTCAGTACTTACCGTTCAGTGTTTACCATTCAGTGCTTATCATTCAGTGTTTAACATTCAGTGCTTACCATTCTCCTCACTTTCGTCCACCATGAAGCACGTTTCAAGAATTCACTGCAGCCTCAAACAATCTGTTAGTGAAATGAATTTAAACCAGCACCACGAACGGGGGTGGGGTGTAAATTAACATTTCTGTCCTAGTTACCATGAACAATGAGCGCCGAAGTTTCGCAAATTTGTGAAAACGTTTCGCCTTTATAGTTCCGTTCCTTGAATCATGTCGAAAGAAAATTATTTGGTCTAATTCTGTTCTGTAATCAGGGATGGATTTAGACACGGGCTATATCCCTGCTTTACCTTAGTCTGTTGGACCGTTGGGTCACCACACAAGATCTGTTGATCGTCTTTCTCCATTCCTCTCTGTCTTTTGTCATTGATATAATCTCTTTTAATAGCATCCCCGTCCATTCGTCTTTCCAAATTGTTTTGAGTTGTGCAAGCGCTGCTGTGGACTGGGCAACTCTGGTCAGTAGTTCAGGGTTTGGTATCTTCATCTGACACGATAGCTCCTTTACTGATGTCTCCTTTATGGCTCCTTTACTGTTGTCTCTTGTATGGCTCCTTTACTGTTGTCTCTTGTATGGCTCCTTTACTGATGTCTCTTTCATGGCTCCTTTACTGTTGTCTCTTGTATGGCTCCATTACTGATGTCTCTTTCATGGCTCCTTTACTGTTGTCTCTTGTATGGCTCCTTTACTGATGTCTCTTTCATGGCTCCTTTACTGTTGTCTCTTGTATGGCTCCTTTACTGATGTCTCTTGTCATTGATATAATCTCTTTTAATAGCATCCCCGTCCATTCGTCTTTCCAAATTGTTTTGAGTTGTGCAAGCGCTGCTGTGGACTGGGCAACTCTGGTCAGTAGTTCAGGGTTTGGTATCTTCATCTGACACGATAGCTCCTTTACTGATGTCTCCTTTATGGCTCCTTTACTGTTGTCTCTTGTATGGCTCCTTTACTGTTGTCTCTTGTATGGCTCCTTTACTGATGTCTCTTTCATGGCTCCTTTACTGTTGTCTCTTGTATGGCTCCATTACTGATGTCTCTTTCATGGCTCCTTTACTGTTGTCTCTTGTATGGCTCCTTTACTGATGTCTCTTTCATGGCTCCTTTACTGTTGTCTCTTGTATGGCTCCTTTACTGATGTCTCTTTCATGGCTCCTTTACTGTTGTCTCTTGTATGGTTCCATTACTGATGTCTCTTGTATGGCTCCATTACTGATGTCTCTTGTATGACTCCATTACTGATGTCTCCTTTATGGCTCCATTACTGATGTCTCTTTCATGGCTCCTTTACTGTTGTCTCTTGTATGGCTCCTTTACTGATGTCTGTTGTATGGCTCCATTACTGATGTCTCTTGTATGGCTCCATTACTGATGTCTCTAGTATGACTCCATTACTGATGTCTCTTGTATGGCTCCATTACTGATGTCTCTTGTATGGCTCCATTACTGATGTCTCTAGTATGGCTCCATTACTGATGTCTCTAGTATGGCTCCATTACTGATGTCTCTAGTATGGCTCCATTACTGATGTCTCTTGTATGGCTCCATTACTGATGTCTCTTGTATGGCTCCATTACTGATGAATCTTGTATGACTCCATTACTGATGTCTCTTGTATGACTCCATTACTGATGTCTCTTGTATGACTCCATTACTGATGTCTCTTGTATGGCTCCTTTACTGATGTCTCTTGTATGACTCCATTACTGATGTCTCTTGTATGGCTCCATTACTGATGTCTCTAGTATGGCTCCATTACTGATGTCTCTTGTATGACTCCATTACTGATGTCTCTTGTATGGCTCCATTACTGATGTCTCTTGTATGACTCCATTACTGATGTCTCTAGTATGGCTCCATTACTGATGTCTCTTGTATGACTCCATTACTGATGTCTCTTGTATGACTCCATTACTGATGTCTCTTGTATGGCTCCATTACTGATGTCTCTAGTATGGCTCCATTACTGATGTCTCTTGTATGACTCCATTACTGATGTCTCTTGTATGGCTCCATTACTGATGTCTCTTGTATGACTCCATTACTGATGTCTCTTGTATGGCTCCATTACTGATGTCTCTTGTATGGCTCCATTACTGATGTCTCTTGTATGGCTCCATTACTGATGTCTCTTGTATGGCCCTGTTGGATATTGGTCGCGAACTGTGTTTCTTTTCAGCATTGATTTGTTGCGGAAATCTTGTCTATTCGCAGCCCTATTATCAATGCATAAGCATTATCTGCATAGTTTGACAGACAATATAAATATATAAAATTGTGATCTAAGGGTATGAATATAAAAAATGGACATGGTCAATTTAATTAGAAAAAGTCTAATGCAATGATGGTATTGACAGAAGGATGACTGCCAAAAGTTTGCTAGTCAAAACTATATATCAGGAGAGATGCACATGATTCCATTGCATTGAAACGAAAACTTTTGGCAAGTGCAGTTGCTCATAGTTTAACTAAACAATAAAAACAGATCGAATCCAACAAGTCATGGGTTAAGACAAACACCATATTTTACGTTGAAGTCTGTCAGGACCGGATTTAGTCTTGCTATGTCCCTAGGCTATTTCAGGCTCATTATTTTGTTTTCTTACTATTTGCCAGCCATAACAATTGGAGACCTAGAGGGTTAAAATGATACTAAAATTTTTGAGACGTGTTTAGACAGTACAATAATGAATCTTCAAATCAAAAAAATATTATTCATAACCAGGTTAGAAAAGCTTTGGTGGGCTCCAAGGAAAGTGGGAGCCCTTAGTTATAGCTTGTGTTTCCTATAAGAAACTCCTGCACTGCATGTGGTTCAAGACTTTTATAAAAGAAGAGCTACCACCAGTGGGCGTTTAAAGATTTCCTCCCTTGATTACTTGTATTGCAGATTTTCACGTATATCAGAGTAACCTACTCTTTGCTTTACACATTCATTTTTAGCGGCCCCCGAAAGGGGAAAAGACGCTATTAGTTTTGTGCGAAATGTCTGTCTGTCTGTCCGTCCGTCCCGTTTAGATCTCGTAAACTAGAAGAGATATTGAAAATCCGACTTCACAATATTTTAGACCATTCAAAGTTCTGATGCAACGGCTACTTTTTTTTTTCCTGAAAGCGAAAATTCTAATTTTTAAAATCAATTATGCAAGCAGTTTTTTATAAGAAAAAGCTAATTAGTATGCATTATATGTTAGACCTAATTTAAGACGAATAGTAATCTTATAAACATCATTCATGTGCACATTTTTTGCGGAATTTTTTTTTTTTTTTTTTTTTTTTTTTTAGGATTCGAAAATGAGATTGAGCCTTTTCAAAACAATTAACTTATTTAGTTCGAACCGAGGGTCCCGGGTTCGAATCCTGGTGAAGACTGGGATTTTCAACTTCTGAGTCTACCCAGCTCTAATGGGTACCTGACATTAGTTGGGGAAAAGCAAAGGCGGTTGGTCGTTGTGCTGGCTACATGACACCCTCGTTAACCGTAGGCCACAAAAACAGATGAACTTTACATCATCTGCCCTATAGACCACAAACTAGTTAGGCCAGGTTCACATCTAACTTTACATTCACTTTCACGTATCCTTTGATCTGCGGGACGGTTGGGGCACTACACAAGATCTGTTAACCTTCTTTCTCCATTCTTATCTCTCATTTGTCTTTGATATAATTTCATTCGGATGTTCTTTCTGAAAATATTGAAGCCTACCTGGGTGGACCACTGGTCGTGCGGTTTGCGCGCTGGACTGTCGTTTGGATTTATCAACGATCGAAGGTTCAAATCCTGCCTGCTCCCATCCCCCGTCGTCCTGCGGGAGGTTTGGACTAGGAAGTAAACCATCTTCAACTCTGAAGGATTATCCGAATTATGTAAAACATTTTACTTCGGGGGCCGATTTTGAGTTTGAGTTTCCACACAAACTGTCTTTTGTAACCTTGTTTTAAGATTCTCTTTTCATTATTTAAACAATAACATAAATTATACAGTGAGCGAAATAAAAAAGAGAGAAAGCTATTTGAAGAAATGTGGAGGCGATATAATGGACCGTAAAGGAAAACCCAAGAAATTGATAACAGGAAGACAGAGAGAGATTTTTAAAGAAAATCGACAATGTCAAGGACGTCTTATTGAGTTATCATTAGTGCCAACTAAACAATACACATTTGTTGTGGTACAAAAAAAAAAACAAGTTCGAAATTGGATTCTATAACGCTGAATAGTGCTGATTAATTATTGCATGTAATGATTTAGTAAAATGTTTCGCTTCTATTTTCTGTATACCGGTCACCTGATGCACCAAAAACCTTGCTATTTATAGATTTACCGCCAACTATGAAAATCTTCATTATGAGGTTCTGTGAAACGTAATTTTTGTATAAAATTATCAATGCCAATAAAGAAAATAATATTAAAACCAAGACTAACAATATTTAAAACAAAACAAACAAGACACTGAATAATTTAAGTCACTATTTAAATAGTTCGTCTTCCATTTTAATTTCCAAGAAAAGCCCCCCTCCCCCCTTTTTCTTTCATTGTCACTATCCCCAGTAATATAGCTACTACTCTCGCCTACCTGAAATAATTATCAATCAATTTGACAAATTACTATACAAGTAGACCTTGAGATAGGTGAAATTGAATAACAGTTTTATACGTATATATCTGTTGTATACAATGCTTAGGCCTACATTATCCGTACAAAGAAAAAACAAATTCCGAAGTGTATCACATAGATCCCGGTAAGGAGGCTACATGTAATATAAATAGAACTTTATTTTATTTATTTAAAGATAAAACGTCTGGGCTCTATATGCATAAAATATATAATCATCCTTGTTGAAGTGATAGATCTAGATAAAGAACTTTATCTTTGGTCGACTGCGTGGGTTGCGAACGCTGCTGAAATCAATTCAGTTGAAGAGAATATGTAGGCAAGTTAATAACTTACAGTTTTGACTTTTTAGTCATGAGATACAAGACAGTTTCAAATGACTGATTTGTGTAAGATGTCTGTCTGTGGCATTTAAGTCTTGAGAGAGGATCTTTTCCCTTTACAACTTCGTGTGTGATTAAAGAGGCCAATCCTTGATACACTGCTACGGTCACAGGCTGGACATCTGTAATCGCCAGGTTCCGTTGCATTTTCGCCCTTCTTTCTACTACTGTTGTGTATGGCATCTGCAATCCGGGACCCTCCATGTGGATCTATCCAGTGCCACTTTTTCCAAACTGTTAGTTTTGAATTTTTTGTAAGACAAACTTTAACAATTCGAATTTTCTCAGAATTCACAATTCCTGTTCAACAATTCCATACACTGTCACATCTGCCCCAGAACAAACATTAGTTGCCGCGTTAAATGGGTAGGGGTGAGGGGTGAAGGGGTAAAAGATTGCTGCCATGACTACACTATACCCTCGCTGGCAGGAGAAAACAGAAACCTGAAAGCTTCTAAGCCTATAGTAGCTCAGCTTATGAACTTTCGGTCTTGAAAGGAAACTTTAATCATGATGCTGGAACAGCAGAGGAGTTTCATTATTTTATTTCTAGGAAATGTGGAATAATGGCTGCATAAATTATATAGGATCGTCAACGAGATCCAATATCTGAAAACTAAACTAGATCTATATAGATCTATAGAAGTATTCAGATACATAACCTGAGTGTTGAAGAACTGAACTATATAAATATTAAGATCTAACATCCGATTGTTGTTTGGTTAGTTAAAAAAAAAAAAAGCTATCATATATCGCTAGTTGGTGGAGGGGTGCGGACCTCAGCGGAGGACATCCGTCAAGCAATGACACTGAAATTGAAATGCTTGACTTTTTTTTACAATACTTCTATTCAAGTCACAACTTCTTGGAGGGTGGAGTGTGGAGCCCGGATCCAGAATATGGATATAAAAAAAAACGTCTCTAATGATTTTCCTATAAAATTGAACAGTTGATGTATATCGCTGAGAAAAGAATTACTGGCTCGCTGCCCACGCGGGAAACTCTACTTTGATTGTAATTATTTTTGAAAGTAAAAAAAAAAGAAAGAAATTTAAATTTAGATGGAGAACTAGATCTAGATCCAACATCAGTTTTGAAAGAATTATCGCCTTCTTGAAATGTCTATCGAGTTCGGGAATTTCATAATGTAAGGCGTCTTTGATTTAAGGAGTTTAAATGGTGCGCATCGTCTTCTAATCTAAAGGTCTATCATTGGGACTATTATAAAGTGTCTATGACAAGGATTTTTTCCCGGGGGGAGAAGGGGTGATGGCATTGTGGGGGGGGGGGTCTGTATTGTTTCATTGTCATCTAACATTCATTAGTTATTAAAAGAAAAACAATCGTTCTATAAGTTGTATTTTTATTGTCTTTTTATTTCACTAAAGCTACAGTAGTCATCATTTTTAACTGAAGTTTCATTTCTCTGTCTCTGTCTCTCTCTCTCTCTCTCTATATATATATATATATCTCCTGTCTCCTTCGCCCTCTTTCTCTATTTCCTATGTCACTATCTTTCCATTTATCTCCCTTCTCTGCTTTCTCTGTCTTTCTCTCTCTCTCTCTCTCTCTCTCTCATGACCAAACAAAAATTCATGTCCAATTGCACGCTTACTGCACACTAACAGATCTAGGTGTCGTCTGCCCATGATAACGTGCCAACCGGAATAAAATATTTCTACCATGTCTTCCAAGAAACAGATATTGCATGTGTGTTTATGTGTAAGTCTGTGTGTGTGTGTATGTGTGTGTGTTTGGTACATCCTATAACAAGGAACACTTAAAAAGCCAAAACCTGCACATACACACACACGCACACACACAATTATACAATAGAGTCCGCTTAACCAGACCATCAGATAATCGAGCCAGCCCTTATTTGCCCTAAAAGTATCGAAACTATATTATGGGAGTGCTTGTGTAATCGGACTAGCCGGTTATAAGCACTAAATGATCGCGTCCTGATCTGTTATGGATAGCGAGAATCGGCTATTCCACAGCGACACAAAGCGACATGTCCCCAAATATAAGTGCTGCATCAGTTTTTTGACTTTGTGTTTTTTTTGTAAAAATAAATCTATGAAAGATTTTAAAGTAAATAAGGAAGCTGCGCACCACCAGATAATTTTCTAACTAACCTTCAGTTAATAGCAGATTTTTTTTCAGAATAATCCCACCATATATCTTTAGAATAATCCCACCATATATCTTTAGAATAATCCCACCATATATCTTTAGAATAATCCCACCATATATTTTTCAGAATAATCCCACCATATATCTTCAGAATAATCCTACCATATATCTTCAGAATAATCCCACCATATATTTTCAGAATAATCCCACCATATATTTCTAAAAATAATCCCACCATATATCTTCAGAATAATCCTACCATATATTTTCAGAATAATCCCACCATATATTTCTAAAAATAATCCCACTATATATTCTTAAAAATAATCCCACCATATATCTATTTCCCGTCACGTATCTACCCAATAATCCATTTATTCCTTTCTATTTGTATCCCACAATGTATTTATCCAAGTGTGCAGGACGCTTTCAAGGTTTAGTCTTTCTAAGAAAACATAACTCTCGATTATTGAAAAGATTCAAACAGAAGTCAAAAACAAATTAAGACGGAAGCAGACGAGAGAGAGAGAAAAAAAAAGCTTACAAAGCACATCAAGACAATAGCCGGGCCAAACAAATTGTTATGATAGCTAGAGATAACTTTACCGCACGTGGCTATAATTAGTAATAAACCCCGTGACTGATAACACAAACTAGAAAAGCAGCAGTTATTGTAGTCACACTTCAGCAGCCTCCACCCGACCTGCAGGTCACATTCCATACCTAGCGTTATCAAGACCTGTACAATCCTACCCAGTCACATGACAGAAACAAGACCCGGAACACGAAAATAAAAATGAACAACCCAAATCCAAGAAATGCGATTGGCTGAAATCGAAACTGTATAATTAGCAGACGATATAAAGGGTTTATATTTATCTCCCGGTGATATATGTATAATGTGTAGTTGACTAGACAAGTTTGTGTAACAATTGTTTGGTCTTCATGAATGCTATAAGGCAGATCAACACGTTTGTTAGATTTTGGTTTTGATTTGTGAACTAATTCTTGTGGCGGACTTTTGTTTTTACATTGTGTTCACGATGAAGGCGAAGCAGACGACGATCCAGGGAGACGCTCTTGAAAACGAGAACGATCCGGTGCACTGCGCCATCCTGGGGGACGGGATGACCGGCAAAACCTGCATGACCTTGAGCTACTCAACGCGCCAGTTCGTGGATGAGTACACGGCCACCATTTGTGATCAACGTGAAGGTGAGTGTCACGCGTCGCCCTTGGCATCGACCCACTACTGTTAGCACTCCCCCCCCCCCATCCCCACTCACACGCGAAATAATAAATGGTATGAATCTTAAGGGAGGTAATCGAAGTGCTATCTTGGGGCAATATTGACTATCTTTGAACTCTGTGGTAAGCGGAGGATATTATATATTTTGCAATACATTCTTATTATAGCCGTATCGTATTTAAAATGACTAGACGCCACGGAGATTGAAAATGGCATTCTGTAATTGTTTTGTTTTGCTTGAAAGAAAAAACTATTTATAAAAACAGTGATACTATATCTCCAAGATGGTATTGGATAGTCGATTAATAATTTTCACATATGAGCTTGTCATTGTCGAAGTCAACAATCCCTTCTGCCATCTTCTCGTCTGCTATTCCATTACAGTTCTTATTTTACATTCTCTCAAGGCGAATCATCTCATGTTTCTAGGAAGGAAAAGAAGATTCATTTACTATAGTTGACAGTGTTCTCCTTACGCATAACATTACATTGCGCATACACTGAAAAGTATTTTATTATTATTAGATTGTGACTGTAGTGATTTAAAAAAAAACAACTCTCTACTAAATGTCTAAACGAAAAAGTCACTAAAGGTGGAAATAAACATTAAGAAACCGGAATAGACACAAAATAGAGCTGTGAGATTCATAATAAACGAATATTCACATTTGACTAGAGTAACACCTTTAGTAAAATCACTAAATTTAGAAAGCCTTCAGGACAGAAGACTCAAAAGTAAAGTAGCAGTTATACATACATAAAACATAAAATACTCAGAAAGATGAAAAGATAAAGGCATATTCCTTGTTCAGTATGCTAGGACAAATTTGTACAAATGCTCCTTCTTCCCTAGTGCTATTAGAGCATGGAATGGGTTGCCAGAACCAGCCAGGAAAACCAGTGACTTGGCAGAATTTAAGACTAGATACATCTTCTTTTTTGAAGTAACGTCTGTATTATATAAGATATAACATAATGGAATGCTTATATAAATATATGTAATATGACAAGTAGGAGCTAAGTGTTTTGGGGATACGAAATTTCCAGAACCAGATAACCAGAAATATTGCAATTATCTCCCTTATTATACTCCTCAATTTTAACAACATCTGAATTATCCCCAAAGAGAAAAATCATGTCTGTGTGTGGATAAGACTTATAAGCAAATAGACTTCGTGGCCGAAGATGTGCACAATCTCATTTCTTAGGAGCTTTTAGACGGCAGTAAAGTCCCATCTTCGCTTTCTAAAGCCGATTTCATTCATGCCACGAGTAGAGGGACGTAACTGTTCGCTTGTTACTTCGCGGGGAAAAAAACAAGTAATTCAAGGGAAACAACCGCATAAAAGAACATTAAATATTTTGCTAAGTCTGTAATGGTGAGTAATAAAAAAATTCCCTCGGCTTATGTTGGGAAAAGAATCTATAGATGGTCAATAATAATATAAAAAAAAAAGGCAAAGCTGTATTGATTGTCCAAGACACCCATGCAATTTTTTCCCCTCTCTGTCTCCTGGTAAGCTCATTAGAAATGCAGAGATGTCACAACATTCACCATCATTTAGGGGAGGGGAGACAGAGGGTATTGAGATACGGGGGTCTGAAGGGCAAGGTGAGCACGACTGAGTTTGGTGCTCACGAGACTATGGCGTGACAGATAAGGAGGAGCTGTGCTATTATAAATCAATGCTAGACTGTCAAAGATGTCTTCAAAAGAATATTGGCAAGTCTTGTCTCCAAATAGCAATACTTGGCATTACAGGGGAGATAACCACGTCTGATTTGGATCTCTTCCTCAGACTAGAGCTGTCCTGATGCTCTCGGAAACATGTGACTTTTTGGCACATGTTATTTTCTTTTTATCAATACTAGTCACAAGTCATTTCATTGTCACTGCCAGTCACACGTACCTTATTCGCTCTGTCAAGTCACGTCACATTTTTTTTTATCACAGTCAGTCACGAGTCACTTTTTTTTTGGACACTGCCAGTCAATATCTTTATCATAGTATATAAATTTTGACGCTGTCAGATTATAATAATATAATAATAATTATAGCTTTTATATAGCGCTACTTTCATGCTTATAGCATGCTCAGAGCGCTTTGGTCCAATCTCTTTTGTGGACCAGTGGGGGGAGGGGGTATCTAGGAGTTGGTTTTCCGTGCTGCCTTTAGGCGCTCAGTAAACGCAACTCTGCCCGAGTCGGGTGTCGAACCTCGAGCCCCCTTCTAGGTAGCCAAGAGTACATCAGATAGTACATATTTTCTGCTGAAAACTCTAAAAAGTCTAAATCATTTCTTGAATCAGTTTGACCTATTTTTATAATTAATAACATTTTAAAAAATATAAAGATTAATTTCGCCTTTATAAAATAGAAGAAAAACGTATACAAGCATGTCAGCTTTTTTTATGAAATGTGCTCTGATTGGGTTACCGTACTTCTTTGACATGTTTCGGATGTTCCTATCAGTATAAAATCTATCAGTATATTAAGTACCTCTGGGTTATTTCAAATGCGTTTTAAGTCATAGAATGAAAGTCTAATACTTCCTCCATACTGATTTTATTTTGAGCTGCTAACGTAAAGCTAAGATATAGGATTCAGCAGCGCTAAAAAGTGGCTACAAATCATCCTATTCCTTGTAAACTACAACAACACTTCCTATCGTTATGAGGCTAAGGAACTTCACTGTTTCACATACAAGATAAAGTGAACACTGCCGTTACAAAACTAAATTTATGGCAAAAGAGAGTTGGTAATGGTAAAGTTCGGCTGCTAAAATTAATGCTGATAGTCTGAAATGCAAACCACGACAGTTTTCAAATGGACTTGAGAAAAAACTATTTCTCTGATTAAAACAAAAAAGAATGGATAGGAAATTCTATTAACTTGAACCCAACATCCATGTCCGATGTAAGTAATCCATGTCAGATGTAACTATTTGTTGGCAGTGGCTTCTGAGGGATTCTCAAAAATATATAAGGAGTGCACTTATCATCATTCTGGCTACAAATGCAACATGTGTATTTAGAAAAAAAGTTCCACTTTCAGACCTTGCGATCTATAAGGCAGATGATGTAATGGTCATCTCTTTCTGTTGCCTACGGTTAACAAGTGTGATCAGCACAACTACCAACCGCTTTTAAATTTCCCCATCTAATGACAGGTACCCATTAGAGTGGACTCAGAGGCCCCCAAAGATCCCGAAATTAAAAATCCCAGTATTCACCAGGATTTGAACCCCGTACCCCACCTACCGTGTCTTCACATGCGTATCAACAAGTTTTAAATTACATCTTGCCTTATGCAGCATCCTATTTATGGGAAGTTATTTTTTTCAGCATTTGTAGACATTGTCAAAAAAAAACAAAAGAAGGAACGGACGTGGAACCGCATCTAAGATTAAAGTTAAAAACAAGGGAACCACATTATATCGCATCTAAGATTAAAGTAAACAACCAGGGAACCACATTATGTCGCATCTAAGATTTAAGTTAACAACCAGGGAACCACATTATGTCGCATCTAAGATTTAAGTAAACAACCAGGGAACCACATTATGTCGCATCTAAGATTAAAGTAAACAACCAGGGAACCACATTATGTCGCATCTAAGATTTAAGTAAACAACCAGGGAACCACATTATGTCGCATCTAAGATTTAAGTTAACAACCAGGGAACCACATTATGTCGCATCTAAGATTTAAGTTAACAACCAGGGAACCACATTATGTCGCATCTAAGATTTAAGTTAACAACCAGGGAACCACATTATGTCGCATCTAAGATTTAAGTTAACAACCAGGGAACCACATTATGTCGCATCTAAGATTAAAGTAAACAACCAGGGAACCACATTATGTCGCATCTAAGATTTAAGTTAACAACCAGGGAACCACATTATGTCGCATCTAAGATTTAAGTAAACAACCAGGGAACCACATTATGTCGCATCTAAGATTAAAGTAAACAACCAGGGAACCACATTATGTCGCATCTAAGATTTAAGTAAACAACCAGGGAACCACATTATGTCGCATCTAAGATTTAAGTTAACAACCAGGGAACCACATTATGTCGCATCTAAGATTTAAGTTAACAACCAGGGAACCACATTATGTCGCATCTAAGATTAAAGTAAACAACCAGGGAACCACATTATGTCGCATCTAAGATTTAAGTTAACAACCAGGGAACCACATTATGTCGCATCTAAGATTTAAGTTAACAACCAGGGAACCACATTATGTCGCATCTAAGATTTAAGTTAACAACCAGGGAACCACATTATGTCGCATCTAAGATTTAAGTTAACAACCAGGGAACCACATTATGTCGCATCTAAGATTTAAGTTAACAACCAGGGAACCACATTATGTCGCATCTAAGATTTAAGTTAACAACCAGGGAACCACATTATGTCGCATCTAAGATTAAAGTAAACAACCAGGGAACCACATTATGTCGCATCTAAGATTTAAGTTAACAACCAGGGAACCACATTATGTCGCATCTAAGATTTAAGTTAACAACCAGGGAACCACATTATGTCGCATCTAAGATTTAAGTTAACAACCAGGGAACCACATTATGTCGCATCTAAGATTTAAGTTAACAACCAGGGAACCACATTATGTCGCATCTAAGATTTAAGTTAACAACCAGGGAACCACATTATGTCGCATCTAAGATTTAAGTTAACAACCAGGGAACCACATTATGTCGCATCTAAGATTTAAGTTAACAACCAGGGAACCACATTATGTCGCATCTAAGATTTAAGTTAACAACCAGGGAACCACATTATGATGTCATCTCATTATGCCCTACATACAATGTCATCCTTCTTATTGATTCAAATTAATGTTAGTTATAATGGGACTTTTATTGATATTTTATTTTTCGTTTATTTCTATTTAGTGTATGTACACACATACATACACATACACACACATATACATACACACATACATATACATAAATTATAAAAGGGGTACACTTCAGTCAAAAGTTTTGGAGACACTGTCCCATTGGATAAAACAATATACCTGGCAATGCCGTGTGTTCCCGCCATAATGTAGTCTGATTTACATCCAAGATTAACTTCATCTTTCAGAGCAGAATTAAATTGAACTGCGAATAGCCAGAGTCGTATGTCTTTGAACCCTGAACAAAAACAAAGCATGGAAATAAGATGTACAAGAAAAATAATATGAGTACATTCCCTTGTCGAGCTACACTTCACACGGCTCACTAAATGCTTGTATAATAAAATAAAGCAAATTGAACCCAACTACGGAAAAAGGGCAAATTAAATTGAATTTCAACCTTGCTAGATCTATATCCTATTTAGGCCCTACCACATAAGTCTATGACTTTAAGTTTAAACCAATTGATCTTAAATTTAGACGGGTTTTAGAACTTGATTTGAATCTGTGTTCGGTATTTACATTGATGAAAACGTTTTTGTTAAACTTTTCTCCTGCTAACTCAAGTAGTGATCATTTAACCTTCACCAGTGCCGGTTTTAAGTATGTGGACGCCTTTAACCTCTTTCGAAGACTTTAATTAAATGACACATTAGAATATTTGTCCATTTAATATCCTTTTCTTTTCTTTTTAAATATTTAGTAAGTATAGTAAATCCGGCCCTGAACTTCACACATTTTCTCCACCACCCACCCACCCCCCTTAGTTTCGAGCCATGTTGATTATAATAATTAAAAACAACTTCTGGTACTAGTGAACTTGATTCAGTTGATAAAATAAGCGATAGAAGTCTTACAAGACAAATGTCTTGACCTTAAAAACCGAAAGACTAAGACTGACGTCTGCTGAAAAAAAAAAAAACGAAAGGGGGAAATAACCCGATGTGGAGGAAATGATTAGCTCTGGAACTATCTATAAGTCAATCTATGTCAACATGTTATTGACTTTTGTTTTTGTTTGTTCTATCCAGTGGTGGTACACACTCAAGGGAGACACTACAACATGTGTGTGGTGGACACAGCAGGACAGGTAGGACATAGGACATACAATATTTAGAATTCACTTTTTTAGAACCTGACATTTGAAATCTAGACTATTTCGATGGGAATGTAGACTATTTCGATGGGTATCTATTAATCTAGACTATTTCGATGGTAATCTATTAATCTAGACTATTTCGATGGGAATCTATTAATCTAGACTATTTCGATGGGAATCTAGACTATTTCGATGGGAATCTAGACTATTTCTTTAATTGTCAAAAAAAGCCATTTTATAAGTCTCCGATTTTTATTTTAAAATGTTTTTAAACTCATGGAACACCTGGTGAGGTGAACGAAAGTAGATTACATTTATAATTCAATCAATCAATCACTATAGACTTCTGTTCAATGTTATAGAATAAAAACACGATACTTGTATTTTGAAACACAATGTAACGATCTGGTAAAGTAATGTATCTATCTAATATCGTCGCCTTGTTCCAGCTTGAGATAGTCAAGAGAAAGCAATAGAAATAGAGTTATGTTTATTAATTATTTCTCTTTACCCTTATAAGTACTTACAACGTGACAAAAATAATAGATAGACAGACAGACAGACAGACAGACAAATAGATAGATAGATAGATAGATAGATAGATAGATAGATAGATAGATAGATAGATAGATAGATAGATAGATAGATAGATAGATAGATAATTACGTTGATAATGTTGAGATCCCATTGAACTCATTCCTCTACAGAGTGACTATGAATACCTTCGATGTTTCGCCTACAAAGAGAGCGACGTTCTCCTGCTGTGTTTCTCCGTGTGCGACAGAGAGTCCTTCTACAACGTCTGCAACTCCTGGGTGCCAGAAGTCAAAAAGCACATCAAAGGGAAGCGACCCATCATCCTGGTCGGCACGCAAACCGATCTGCGTCACGGGAACCAGGAGACGGAAGTGACGTACGAGGAAGGTGTGTCCATGGCCAAAGATATTGGCGCTGTGACCTACATGGAGTGCTCCGCCAAAAATGGCTCCGGTCTTGACGAAGTGTTCGGCGAGGTTCTGGACAAAGCTTTGAAAAGGAAAAAAAGAAGTAGCAGCTTCATGAGGATGTTGTCCAGGATGGCCAACGGACTGAGATAAGCCTTTCTGCTGTCCAAGATTACCAACGGACTGAGATAAACCTTTCTGTTGTCCAAGAAGGCCAACGGACTGAGATAAGCCTTTCTGTTGTCCAAGATTACCAACGGACTGAGATAAACCTTTCTGTTGTCCAAGAAGGCCAACGGACTGAGATAAGCCTTTCTGCTGTCCAAGATTACCAACTGACTGAGATAAACCTTTCTGTTGTCCATGATGGCCAACGGACTGAGATAAGCCTTTCTGCTGTCCTGGATGGCCAACGGACTGAGATAAGTCTTTCTGCTGTACAAGTGCCAACAAAATCTTCCCACTGACAGACAATCCTTTCTACCTGGGCTTACAATACTTTCCTGATTTCAACCTTTGTTAAGCCACACGAGTAAAAGGATAGAAATAATCTGTACAGACGTTCAGATGTGCTAGCCACCCGAAAAACTCACTGGACAATTCATTGTCCAAACATTGGAAAATCTCCAGTCAAGACAAGAGCTGTCGACTAAACGTTTAGGGAACTATCAGAGTCCTAATAAGTGTACAATTTCATGACGACATTCCCAGAGACCAAATTTCACTGTTTCACTAGTGAAATAGCCTAACGACTCACTTTATATAATACATCAAAAATTTTTGCCATCAAATGTTTTTATATACAAATGACTCACCAGCGTTCCAAACTTGCAGTGATCAAATGAACCTGTCACCAAATGTCCTGCTTCCACATTGTTCCAACGAAGAAGTGTCTCCGAGTTCTATTTCCATATGAACACAACCAGAAGCAAACCTCAAGTTTCAAGTTTCACTTTAATGCTGTACAATTCAACAAAAAACACTATAAAAAAACCCAACTTTTTTTCAAGATTCTCAATGATAATGAGAAGAAAGCAACAACAGAAAACATTGAGTAATACATGAACTTTGTGCAAATGGATAAAAGATTCAGAAAGAAGTGAGAGAGAAGAAGAGAATGATAAAAAGAGAGAGGAGAAGAGAAAAAGAGAAAGAGAGAGAAGAAAAGTCTGAGAACTCGAGATGTGTAAACCAGAATAATTTTCTGTGTATGGTGAAAGTAATTCAATACGAATTAGTGTGTGTTTGGTTTGACACACTAAGATTTATGTGAGATTATAAGTTCTACAGATCTGTTTTTACTATGCCGGGCAGCAGTTTATATTAAACTGTGTTCTATGTCTTTCACGTATATCCTTAATACTCAAGCTGCATTGAATGTTGAATTCCACTTTGTGATCCATTCACTCATGTTCCGTACTGTGAAATACTTACAACTCATGATTACATTTCATTTTTTTTTTTTTTTGCACGTTCATTTTTCTTTGTAAATGAAGTTTGTAACTAACAGAAGGAAAGATGATAATTGCATTTAAAATGATATGTTTATTTCCTTCTTTGCCAGATTTCTCTGACAACGTGATTTAAAACAGTTTTACTCTATGCAACTTTGTTGTTTTCATTCCTTTGGTTTTTTTTTTTTTTTTTGTCGTATGTTGTTAATATGTTGTTATTCTTTGTTGTTCGTTTTTTTTTTGTTTGTTAGTGGGGAAGTTTGTGTGTGTTGGTTGAGGGGGAGGGTGATTCAGACTCCTATGAGTCCTTGACATTAGTTGGGGAAAGTAAAAACGGTTGAGAGAATCTGTTGACGCCCTGGTTTACTGCGGCTATGGATCGAAAGGTCTGTATAATGATGTGTTCTTGTTAAAGAGCGCCAGTCACGCCCCTGTATCATCGACATTTAAAATGTAATTGTCAGCCCAGCTGAGAGTCACTGCGAGATTGCGACATATTGACAATGTCTTAAAACTCACCCAGACAAACGAATGGAAGGAAGTGAGGTTATGGACTTTGTTTTCCAATAAGTAGATGTATTTACTATCTCAACATACGATCTCGAAACGACGATGGACCATCTCATGGAGCCTAGAAAATGCCTGGGCATTAACTCTGATTGGAACGATGTCTCCCACACCGCAGTTCGCCCCCCCCCTCTCCACACAGCTGACGTGTTCAAAAGAACAGAAAGGGCCGTACGCTAATAATAATGGGTAATGTTCAGATCCAATAATTTTGTTTCAATGATTAATATTAAAATAAAGAGATATAAAAAAATTGGCGATCCCTGGACATTCATGTCCACTGTCTCCACTAACCTGTTTGCACGTTTGGTTTCAAAGAAAAAAAAAAGCTGATGTTTCTTGACTTTATTTATTTATTTATTAATGGCTTTATATAGCTTTCATGCTTATAGCATGCTCAGAGCGCTTTGGTCCAATCTCATTTGTGGACCGGTTTGGGGGGGGGGGTTTGATAGGGTATCTAGGAGTTGGTTTTCCGTGCTGCCTTTAGGCGCTCAGTAAACACAACTCTGCCCTGGTCGGGTGTCGAACCTCTAGCCCCCTTCTAGGTAGCCAAGCCAAGTTCAAGCGCACTTGGCCTCTCGACCACTTGGCCTCTCGACCACGCTTCCCACTTTTTGAGATGCGTCTTCTTACCAACTTCCAGCCTTCTACCATCTTCCTTAGACCATGAGTGTCAGCTAATAGCAGGAGTTGAAAAGAAAATGTAAAACGCTGTTGTTCTACCGTCTTTAATGTTTGTCTCCCCTGGCCGGAGTACATTAGAGCAAGCTACGTACTTTTATTTTATTCGGCAGTCCAATATATATCCAAGATATACTACAATAGTTGTGCACCTTTAAGCAACGCAGAGCATGCGCAGATCTAAATGTAAGAAGAGTGACCTTTTAACACTGTTCTTGTTTGTTTTATAATATTCTGATTTTGTGTCTCAGCAAGAACAATGTTAAAGAATAAACGTGATGGGCCAGAGGTCCATCCTCTGTTTTGGGACCCCTCAACTCAAGAAAAAATTAAGAAATTGGAACAGACACAAAATAGAGAAGTGAGATTCATAACAAACGAATATTCACATTTGATTAGAGTAAGACCTTTAAGATAAGATAAGATAAAATAATTTTTATTGATCCAATCAAATGGAAATTCAGTTTGACTACACTTGACAACTTCAGCGTGACTGCTGTAACAATAGCATTATAGAGGCAAATACCAACAACATTCACACATGAAACACATACACACTCATAACCAGCGCTTTATGAATTAGGCTTCTATGAACTTCTCGATGATGACAGATGATCTTGTAACACATTTTTACCAACAGTGGGATGAAGGAGTTTTTTAATCTTTCTGTTTTAGTTCTAATGTAAAAATCATTAAATTTAGAAAGCCTTCAGGATAGAAGACTTAAATGTAAAGTAGCAATCATACATAAAACACTTAACCATAATCTTCAAATACAAAACAAAACTTAATAAAATACTTAGAAAGACACAAAGATAAAGGCGCACTCCTTTTTTCATATGCTAGGACAAATTTGTACAAATACTCCTTCTTCCCTATTGCTATTAGAGCCTGGAATGGGTTGCCTGAGTCAGCCAGGAAAACCAGTGACTTGGCAGAATTTGACACTGATTAACATGCATAACAAGATTAACCTAGGAACATGCGTAGAACCTCATCATCTTCTTTTTTTTTTTTTTGGAAATAACGTGTGTATTTTATAAGATAAGATAAGAACCAATTGGGTGTCCGAGTTCACATCCAAGTGAGAGGACTTCAGGGCGCTCCTGAAGCCAATCTGCTTTAATGTGTGCCCTGACATCAGTTTGGGGGATATAACGTCGGCTACTAGTTGTGCTGACTACATGATGTCCTCGTTTACATTTGGTCACATGACACTCACATCAGTAGATAAGTCATTTATTATCTAATCCATAGGCAGGCTAATCTGTGAGAGTAAAGTTTACTTTACTCTTTATGAGAGATTTTCATCTATGACGTAAAAAAAGTATAAATAGAAATCTTTTTGGTGTTTCCGGTGTAAATAAGAAAGGACGTGTTGATAAGCTAGGTTTTATTTTCAAGATATACTACAATAGTTGTGCACCTTTAAGCAACGCAGAGCATGCGCAGAGTCACAATTTCTAAGGTCTTCCGGTTGTAGTTTTTTTTTTTAGTTGGCAACATTGAAGTTCAATCATGGTTTAATTTAGCGCCCCCTCACGGAACTTTTTCGGGAAAATCCCCAACATTAGAGGAAAAGTACTTTCATTATACCGTACTTTCATTTGTTTGAATCAAACAATCATATGTTGATATCATAATCATATGTTGAAATATAATAATAATAATAAATACATATAAACATTTGAAAACAATTTTTTTTCTGTTCTTGTGGTGTACTCTTTATTTCAGTGCACCGTGTAGATGTATCAGTTGATTCCATGACCAAGAGACTTCTGCTTCCCATTCATAAAACTAAAGTTCACTTTTCATTGGCTAAAGCTCACGGAAGTCCTACCGCAATGCACTTTAGCGCCTTTCTACAGATTCGCCTGTCATCAGGGGCGGATATGGTGGAAAACGGATGAAGCTTGTGGTCCGGCGTGCCTAATCCCTCTAAGACCTCCCCGGGGAGGGGCACATTTGTGGGTCATCTTGTTCTTGACCTTCTTAAGACAAAGGTTAATTTTTCAAAGTGCTGCATTAGCAAAAAAAAAAAAAAAAAAAAATTGTGTAGCCTTGATAAGTGGGCCTTTGTATTTTTGTAAAAGTGTATGTGTTTATACCAATGTGTGCTTGTGTTTTGCTCGTGGTGTAAACTTCTGTTGTCAATATATGCCCAAGTTAAGAAGCTTATGGAGCCAAGAGTTGACCTTTGACGTAGGGAGCTGGAGTCAAATCCGATTACTGGGCGCGCTTTCAGCAGAGGAAGTTTAAGGCGAAGATGTTTAGAGGATTTTCTCTTTGTCTTACCCCCCCACACACACACACACTTTTTTACACATTTCTTTTACGCCTCCTCTTTCCTTCCATCTCTCTCTCACTCTCTCTCTTTCCGTAACTCCTTTTCAATTTCTCCATCTCTCTCTCACTCTCTCTCTTTCCGTAACTCCTTTTCAATTTCTCCATCTCTCTCTCACTCTCTCTCTTTCCGTAACTCCTTTTCAATTTCTCCATCTCTCTCTCACTCTCTCTCTTTCCGTAACTCCTTTTCAATTTCTCCATCTCTCTCTCACTCTCTCTCTTTCCGTAACTCCTTTTCAATTTCTCCATCTCTCTCTCCCTCTCTCTTTCCCTGACTCCTTCTAAATTTCTCTCTTTCCCTGACTTCTTCTCAATTTCTCTCTCTCTCCCTCTCTCTTTCCCTGACTCCTTCTCAAGTTCTCTCTCTCTCCCTCTCTCTATCCCTAACTCCTTCTCAATTTCTCTCTCTCTCTCTTTCCCTGACTCCTTCTCAATTTCTCTCTCTCTCTCTTTCCCTGACTCCTTCTCAATTTCTCTCTCTCTCTCACTCTCTCTTTCCCTGACTCCTTCTCAATTTCTCTCTCTCTCTCTTTCCCTGACTCCTTCTCAATTTCTCTCTCTCTCTCTTTCCCTGACTCCTTCTCAATTTCTCTCTCTCTCTCTTTCCCTGACTCCTTCTCAATTTCTCTCTCTCTCCCTCTCTCTTTCCCTAACTCCTTCTCAATTTCTCTCTCTCTCTCTTTCCCTGACTCCTTCTCAATTTCTCTCTCTCTCTCTTTCCCTGACTCCTTCTCAATTTCTCTCTCTCTCTCTTTCCCTGACTCCTTATCAGTTTCTCTCTACTCCCTCTCTCTCTAACAAAATTAGTAACTACATGATACACAAGTGCTCTACATTGACATTATACTTACAAAGTAAAGTGTGTGTGTGTGTATATACTCAAGTGAAAGTAAAAGTATAGGTACCCTCTTTTAGGCCTTACGGTCTTTGGAGATGGTCCATTACAACCAAACTGTCAGCGCCACCTGCCAGTCCCATGTAACTACATATAACAACTTCCTGTTTGTCGATATTACTGGTGGATGTTTTACGTTTGCTTCTAGAAGAACTCAAGGGAAAGATGTCGGGAACAGTATAATCACAGCCTCCCGAGTTCGTTCGAGTCACTGCTTTGAACATTGGCGATGGGCACTCGGCAGACATTATATTCCTCTTAGCTGTCAGTGACATTATATTCCTCTTAGCTGTCAGTGACCAACAATTAACCAAGTCTCTTAATGATAGGCTGTGGAGAAAATGCTGTCAGTGACCAACAATTAAGGAAGTCTCTAAATGCTGGGCTGTGGGGAAAGATGCTTGAGACACCGAGTAGGCGTCAAATAATGAGAAGCTTCGTCCTCCAGTGCATGGACCATAAACCATTGTGTTTACCCACTTCGGTCAGCACTCATTGCACCAGGATGACCAGTGTCCGAAGGTGAACGCCATTAGCCAGAAGGGATTCGAATCTTTATTTTTTTTTACCATCTAGATTTCGCGTGTCCAAGACACGGCTTGATGACATTTTTTTAAACTTGATTTACTTTATACAATTCCATTCTAAACTTGTGAATCAAAGTTGAAGTTGTCTTCACTGAAAAAATGTCCACACCCCTTTTAAATGTTCTAGATACGCCCTTGCAAATAATATGTTGTTGTTTTTTTTAAAGAAACGTTCCCCTTTCGACCTTGCGACCTATAGGGCAGATGGTGTAAAGGCCATCTGTTTCTATCGCCAACGGTTAACGAAGGTGTCATGTGGCCAGCACAACGACCAACCGCCTTTACTTTCCCCAACTAACGTCAGGTACCCATTAAAGCTGGCTGAACCTAGCGGCGCCCAAAGATCCCAAAATTAAAAATCCCAATCATCACTAGGATTCGAAACTGGGACCGCGGTTCGGAAGCCAAGCATTTTACCGCTCGACCTGTATGGTGACATGTATGCACTACGCAAGACAGCAGGGTTTCTGTCCAGGGCTTTTGCAAGAGAGGATTTGAGCCTCTCAAGCCCTCACTCAAATGGAGTTTGATGATGATGATGATGATGATGATGATGATTATGACCTCTCTGCCCGCGCCTCATATGGTCTTTTGCTTTGTTTCGATCCACTCACCATTATGATGGAGTAATTGAAGCTTTGCGCACGCGTACTGAAACACAAAAGCCAATAAATTCTAGAGACTGTCATCATTCCAATGTCGTAAAATTAGAAACGTTTCTTGTTGTCAAGTTATAGAACGCAACTTCCTACTTGGTGGCTGGGGACCAGTGCTGGATTTGCATACAGACAACACAATATATAGCTTAGGGCCCTAACTTGTTCGGAGGCAAGTCAAAAATAGTTCCAGGGATATTTTGAAGAAAGAGCAATAAAACAAATTGTCTTATGTTGATTGCAGTGGTTCTCAAATCTCAAATTGATTACAATGGGTTCCAGATCTCCTATTGATTTCAATGGGTCCCAGATCTCAAATTGATTTCAATGGGTCCCAGATCTCAAATTGATTTCAATGGGTCCCAGATCTCAAATTGATTTCAATGGGTCCCAGATCTCAAATTGATTTCAATGGGTCCCAGATCTCAAATTGATCTCAATGGGTCCCAGAGCTCCTATTGATTTCAATGGGTCCCAGATCTCAAATTAATTTCAATGGGTCCCAGATCTCAAATAGTCTTATCAAGTCTAAATCCAGTTATGGATAATATTTATGGTATCATGATACAGCCTATAGGATAGTATTTATGGTATCATGGTACAGCTCAGTGCAATCAAGAGACACCCCAGATAGCCAACAGTCGGAATGTTGGAAGAACATTTAACGTTCATCCAAATTTTGTTGACTGCGTCTGAGCGACTTTAAAACCAACAGACGCATCAAATTTAAATCATAACAAGGTTACAAAGACAGTTTGTGTGGCAACACAAACGCAAAATTAGCCCCCGAAGTGGTCCACTTTGAGTCTTCACCAGGATTCGAAAACGGGACTTCCGGTTCCAAGTGCTTTACCCCTCAGCCACAGCATAACCATATATATATTTATATTTTTTAAAATAATAATTTTTAACCTTATCCTTTATATTGAAGAAGTATTTTTTAGCTTCAAACTCCACTGGAGGGGAGTTTAAACTCAAAAACCCTTTGAATACACTCATAACTTGTTGAGTGTATAATTTGCTTTGTTTTTAATATTAAAGAGTCAAAACCCATAAGCTCATAACATTTTGAGTGCATAATTTGCTTTTTTTTCATATTGAAGAGGTATTTTTAGCTTCAAACCCCGCTGAAAGGGGGTTTAAATTCTAAACTGAGCTAAAGCCCATTTAGCTACGCTCATAACATTTTGAGTGCATAATTTGCTTTTTTTTTCATATTGAAGAGGTATTTTTAGCTTCAAACCCCGCTGAAAGGGGGTTTAAATTCTAAACTGAGCTAAAGCCCATTTAGCTACGCTCATAACATTTTGAGTGCATAATTTGCTTTTTTTTTTCATATTGAAGAGGTATCTTTACCTTCAAAACCTACTGAAGAGGGGGTGAGGGTTAACTCAAAACCCCTTTGGCTACGCTCATAGAATTTTGAGTGTGTAATTTTCTTTTTTTATATTGAAGAGGGGGTTTATCGTAAATTTTGGAGGGGGGTTAAAAATCAAAATCTTCCTTAACTGTGCTCGTGAAATTTGTCGTTTGCATTTTGTTTTGTTTTGTTTTATAGAAGAGGGGAATTTAACTGCAAAAACCCCTGGTAGGAGGGGTTAAACTCAAACCCTCCTGGTAGGGGGTTTTCAACTCAAAACCACCTGGTATGGGGGTTTTAAACTCAAAACCTCCTTTGCTGTTCTGGGACAAGTGATGGTTTAGTATTAAAATCTCACCTAAAATAAACAAAATCAAAGCAAAAAATCAGTCACTAAATTCGGATATATATATACAGAGAAAAAGAGAGAGATCTGGGCTCTATTTAGTCTTATATAGACTGTCAAGTGTAGGCCCTTATAATGAGGATATGCGAAAGTTGAGCGCTATTTAAGTAGTTCGTTATTTTTTAAACTTATAACTAAAATGTATCAAAATTCTGCTTTTAAAACATCTGAATCAGTTTTCTATTCAATTAGTTATTTAATAAATGGAAAATATATTTTATAATGATCCATTGACACTTTTACCATTGTGACCTTTGATGCCAATTTTTTCTACCAATGCGCGAATCTATGAATGAAGCTTGATTTATTAATGAAGAAGTCCATGACCTTTTTCAAAGAAAAGTTACCTCCCCTGAAGTTTTTTATTTAAAAGTGGTGTAATTTTTTGAAAAATCTGCTTGCATAGATAATTTAAAAATTTAAAGGGTTCACTTTCGGAAAGGAAAAAAATAGCCGTTGCATCAGAACTTTGAATGATCTAAAATATCATGATGTCTGATTTTCATTTTCTCTTCTTGTTTCTGAGATCTAAACGGGACGGACGGACAGGCCACACAAAACTAATAGCGTCTTTTCCCCTTACGGGAGCCGCTAAAAATTACATTAAAATAACTGTTACGTTTCACCTCGTAATTTAAGCTTAAATTTTTACATTATGATGGAAAATATTATTTTTTATCATTTTTACAAACATGTGGCGGATTAATCGTTTCTATGTGCTGGGGTTGGCCCGCGGGCCGTAGTTTGCCATCACTAAGCTTAGGAAACAAAAGAGTTCTTGTGTCTGTTTTTGTGATCGATATATTGTATCTTCTCTGTGATTACAACATGTTAAAAAAACGTGGGAGTCTTTTAACGTTTCAAATTTCTAGAGCTTTTTAAAGAGTGTTTTTCTCCAATAGTTGACCAAGTGTGTACTGTTTGTTGTCAATGATTTTGTTAGATCTAGATGTAGTTACATTTTTATTTAAAATCTGTTCTGAAAAGAAAAAAAAACTAGGTTATAGTTGAGCTTTTGCTGAACTAGATCTTATGGCCAACTTCACTTAATAGATGTAGAGCAAACTCTCCAGTGTGCCAGACCTTGAAATAAACAGAGGTCACGCTGAAATTAGACTATGGTTTCTTTTTAGTTTGGCGAAGCTAATAAACTGACTGAGAATTTGTAGAGACTATACTGGCCAAATACTGACCAAATATTAAATGCTGACCAAATACTGACAAAAAAATCAAATACTGACCAAATATTAAATGCTGACCAAAAAAACTTGTGAAAAATCAAATACCAAATACTGATCAAATATTAATTACTGACCAACAACTGACAAAACATCAAATACTGACAAAATCATAATTATCAATTAACTACTGACCAGATATTAAATGTTGACCAAATTCTGACAAAAAAAATTATACTGACCAGATGCTGGCCAAATATTAATTACTGACCAAATATTAAATACTGACCAAATATTAGATACTGACAAAATACTGACAACAAGCAAAAGAAAAATAAATATCTAAGTTTATCTAAGGGTAAGAGCCGCTAATTATTGTCATTTATCTGAAAACAGAATGGTTTAGCTCTCTCTGCTATATAAAACACAATAAATTAAGTAGTACTCATTGATTAACTAATTGTTGTTTTTTAAATTCCTGTCGGGGTTGTAATTTAGCCGTGGCTCGTCTGCCTGGGCACCCCCTAACAATCTAGCTATGAACTGAGTATCAAAAGAACAAATAATGCAAATAGTGACATACACTAGTCAATAACGAGATTACATATAACAAAGCCTATGTTTAATGGAGTAACGGCATGATGTGGGGTAAATGATGAATACATATTAATAGTATGTACAAGGCCAATTCAAGTTAAACACATTACTCAAAATAAAATAACACACCTTAATCTCGGTGTCACAATCCGATCAGGGCCCGCGAAGCCCACAACCTAAAACCATGGAGGCCAGGACCAAACCATACACTCTAGCAGAGTCCCAAACCTGCGTCCCTAAACAAGAAAAATAAGCATCTCCATTCACAAGATCACAGGACCAACGACTTTAGAGCTACACCACTAAGAATCAAGTAAAATAAACTAACTTACCCACTACTGGGGAAGAAAACACCAAAGAAAACAACTCCAACCAAAGATCTGCCATCAGTACAACCTCAACAGAAGCAAGGAAGCCAAGGTCATCAACAAAAGCAAGGAAGCAAAGGTCATCAACAAAAGCAAGGAGGCAAAGGTCATCAACAAAAGCAAGGAAGCAAAGGTCATCAACAAAAGCAAGGAGGCAAAGGTCATCAACAAAAGCGCGTCCTTAGAAACTAAAGTCAATTATTGTGCATAAAAGAAAACATCCCGCAATATGCGCACGACAGATACTGGCCAAATATTAATTACTGACCAAATACTGACCAAATTTTAAACACTGACCAAACACTGACCAAATATTAAATACTGACCAAGTAGGCTACTGACAAAAAAAAACACCAAATACTGATGTAAATATAGTCCTTCATACCAAATACTGATCAAATATCAAATACTGACTCATAACTCCAGACTTAATTTAAACTCAGAATGAAACAAAGAAAAAATTTTTTTTTTTAAATTGATGACAAGATTAAACCAAACAAACAAAAAATATATATATTATTTCTATTATTACTTAGTCTATCTCCTGACGAAGTTCAAGGTCTACCAAGCAAAGCCGGATCAACGCTAAGGCTAAAGAGGTCACGGCATCTAATACGATTGTTTCACCACCACCACCACCCGCACCCCATTTTCCTCTCCCTAATGAAAAAAAAAAAATCTGAAACAATAAATAAATAAGACTTGTCTTAACACTAAGAGAAAAAAAAGATAAATGATCGAATAAAATAGTGTAGGCGTGTATTTTATTTCATTGTTTTAAACCAATTATAGATCTAATTTTTTAGTTTGAAAACATATTTTTTGTTTAGCTGTGTGAGTCGGTAGCACGGGTACAACGCGCGCGTTCGTGTGTGTGTGTGTGTGAACAGGCGTCTAGGGAAAAACAACAGTCAAGGTGAATACATTGTGTACTTAACAATTTAAGTTTCGAAACAATGTAAGAATTTTGAGTTGTAATTTGTATCTCATTAAATTCAGAAATAATTTTAGCCAATGGAAGTGTTGGTCCTATCATTGGCTAGACGAGGGTCTAGAATTAAATCCTTTTAAGAGCTTAACAATAGGCCTACAAAAAACAAGCAAAATATTTAAAAAAACAAAAACAAAGCTTATCTAAGAAGTAGAACTCCGCACTTACAACTATATCTCTCTATAATGTAGAAGTTATTTCCTTTAATCGATATAATTAAATAATTAGTTTCCAATAATTAATTGGCTATCTGATTAATTTTTTAATTGATACACGTTTTGTTAGGTACAATCAATTATTGTTTAAACTTTCAACTTTATCCGAGAATGGATGTGGAAGAAATAAATTGTACAATCATCTAATGGGACCGAACCATACATATTTAGCCATATCTCTAAATACTTAAGGATTAAACAAAATAATTAATTATCAGAAATTAATTGACTAATTGGTTAATTTTTTTTTTTTGGGGGGGGGGGGGGTTGATTAAAATCTTGTCTATGCAAATGAATAATTGTGCAAAGTTTCAAATTGATCCGAGAATGAGTGTGGGAGAAATAACGTGTACAAACTTTTTACCAGACAGACAGACCGACAGACATAGTGAGTTGATATTTGCTTTGAACAAAAAAAAAACAACTTTCAAGACTACATGGCGCTAGGAGGTGCTATTGTAAGATAACGTATGTAACTTAAAACAATGAATGAAAGTGCAACTATGTCATAGTCATAACTAAAATCTTTAAATGTCTTTCTATCAGGTCTGCACTCCGTAATCAATTCAAAGACTTCAACAGAATATTTTTTCCCTCGCTATCTTATCGTTATTGTTTTATTAACACTGTGACTGCTGAACTCAAAGCCATCCAAGGTATCAACAATGGGGGACTATTTCTGCATGGACATCCTCTAGACAAGGTCAGACGCTATCAGTGCACTGGACACCCCCCAAACAAAGTCTGCAATAATATCTCGTTTGGAAAGAAGACAACGTGGGGAAGAGAGAGGGGGGGGGGGAATAGCGTCTTGTTTTGACATAGCAGTACTCTCTTGCTTCCCTTGATAAAAAAAAAAGATTAAAAAAACAGACTTACATAGGAAACGAAAGAATTGATGAAAAAAATAAATACATCACATAGACTTCTATGTCAAAGAGAAAAAAAAATGTTCTTCTTTATTCGCACTTCACCAAAATAGGTTTCGCAATTTAATGTATTTTGTAGGGAAGACTTATAGAGCACCTGTTCCCACTGGCTCTGGCAACCTAGATCAGGGTTTCTCAAACTGAGGTACCCACTTTCCAGAAATTACACTTTTTTTTTATAGGATTATTGAAAAAAAAAAAAAGATTCACTAATAGGTGACAGCACTTACTAAGGTGATAAATAAGATTGTGTGCATTTCTTGGTAAAAAAAAAAAATGTGTGGATTATCTAACTTGGAAAGTATTCTCTTCTCCTACTGAGAGGATTACGGTTTGAGAATCGCTCATCTAGACACTCTCTCGACAAGGAGCGTAGACAACTGACACGCTGAGCACAATCTAGAGCTTCTATTTTTAAAGCATTTGATTTCAAGACAGAACAAAACAAAAGTTGTCAAATAATTGTTAGTCATTCGATTGAACGTTAAGAAAGCTTATTGATTTTACAACAATTTGTTTTTTGTTTTTTTTTTTTGTTTGTTTGTTTTTTTAAGGGCGTCCATTTTCTGCTTGCCTCGTGAGACGCCTGCACGTGAATATGCCAGCCAATCAGATTTATTGGTGACGGAGGTGGCATAGCGTGTTACTTGATCGCATTCCGAAACAAAATCCTTGCATTTTTTTTTTGTCTCCCCTGATCGTCTGCTGATTTCCGTACATATGACATTGGTCATGGGACTTAATAGTCAGTCTGCACCGAGAGAATAGACTCGTCATACTCAAGTGAGAAGTCAGGGGCATTACTCGCGTCAATCATTCGATGCTATTAGTGAGGAAACTTAAGGTTATCGACTTTTTCAATGTCTGCTAAGAGTTACAGACCTTTTAAAAACACATTTAAATAGTGTTACAATTGAACCTAGTGGTTCAAACGTCCTGGTATTTTCCAAAGTTCAATCAGGTCACGTCTGGTGACCCAATATTCCAATCTGAGAACCTTGTCTAGGCATATGCTTGAATTCTCTTTACGAAATAAAGTAGTTAAACATTCAAGTAGAAAAGATTGAACAGGCACAACTATAAACAAGGTTACAAAAGACAGTTTGTGTGGAGACACAAACTCAAAATCGGCCCCCGATGTGGTCCACCCAGGCAGGTAAAAATATTTTCAGAAAGAAAATCAGAATGAAATTCTATCAAAGACAAATGACAGAAAAAAATGGAGAAAAGAAGGTTAACGGATCCTGTGTGGTGCCCCAGCGGTCCACAGACCAAAGGATAGGTGTAGGTGAATATGAAGTTAGATGTGAACCTGGCCTAATTAATGTCTTATAATGAATATATAATTGCTCTAATTGTTTTGTAAAGGGACTATCTCTTATTCCTCAACAAAAAAACCTTTCCTTAAAAAAATATTTTAAAAATCCTTTAGTTCAGTGTTCTATTGCAATCTAAAATATTATGATGTCTGATTTGCACTTTTCTAGTTTACGAGATCTAAACGGGACGGACAGACATTCCGCACAAAACTAATGGCGTCTTTTCCCCTTTCGGGGGCCGCTAAAAATGCACATTATGATCCAAATTCAATAACATACCACATAAAAGACTGAACGCGTGGCTCTGCTTATACTAAGATACAGTGACCTTTAATAAACGAATGATATAGTAATTATCATTAACTAACTTCGTAGATGACAAATGAGGATATTTGTCGAATTTTTTCTTTCTATAATATAATACTGTATTTAAATTGATAATTGGCTCGTGCAGGCCAATACCAATATTTGGACCCTGATATAAGTTCTTCTCTCTTGTATCTACAGGTTCTAAACCCAGAGATCGAAAGTTCTCTCATTTTCTGGTATCGGAAACCAATTATCTCCCCTTACGTTACCTCCTCTTTTTTTGTTTTTGTACAAACTCGATGCTACTAGAAGGCAAAGTGTTTTGTCTTTTTTTTTTTTAACTTTCTGTTTACATTTCTGTAGCAACCTTGACGCGTACATCACGTGACAAAGCCGCTTTGGGATGTAGAACACCAGCCAATGTGTAAACTAGCACTGGAGGTAATGCTTTCTATCATTTTTTTTTTTATTTATTTTTTTGTTCAGTGATAATTAGGACCAGTCAATCTTAACGACACTATCAACAACGTCGACTTTAAAATATCCAGCGGTGAATTATCTCTAGGCAACATACGCTATAGCTAAGGGACTCCACTTTCTTGGGGTCTCACTCTCACCGAAAATGGTTTTAGAAATATGTTCATTCAGTTCTAGGAAAGAGCGAAGGAAAAAAAAACATTTATGTTGATTACAAGGGGCCCTATTGCTCAAATAGCTTAAGGCAGTGGTTTTCTAACTGTGGTCCGCGGACCTCAGGGGTCCCCGAGACGACTGTGGGTAACCTCAGAAAGATGAAAACTGTATACAATTCAAATAACTTCTTGTTTAAAGTCCAGTTTATCCGATTGGATAACTTGAATCCTAATGAGCTCGCCTCTCACTACTGTTTAATATGTCTATTACGTAAGGTTAAAGCTATTCTTCACTTGGATATTCCATTTTGCACGTTGACAAGCTCAGATCCCAAGCGCAGCTGAATCTATACGAATACAGGAGCAGCTTATTGAAAGATCTACAAACGAGAAACTTAATCCAATGTTTCAACAAGGAGACCACAAAATGTGGTTACAAAACTGATTACAATTTTATATCCTCCATTATGGTTCATTGTACATGAGTTGTTGTTGTCTTCCTATTGGGTAGAACGTAACATTTATTTCCCTGATGAATAATCACAAATAAAATACACTTACTAGAAATGTTTGTTCCTTGAGATTTTCGATTGCTACTCATTAATATTTAGCTGGACATAAATATACACACTATCATCAACCTCGTCCAAGACATTTTTATTTGAAAGTAAAATTATAATTTCAACAAACACTCCTATGAAAAATAAACGTTGGATTTGTAATTTATAAAGCATGCATGTGTGTAGCTTTTTCACTTAGGGGTCAGTGGGCTAGTGTGGACTATATAAAGGGTTCAAAATGTTTGAGAACCACTGGCTTAAGGCCTTATCAAGGCTAAATCCGGTCCTAAATATATCCAGGTAAAGTCTTAGGCTATAGGTCAATGAGCTATTTAAAGATTCTCTTTAATCGTGTCAATGTAAATTTGTTAGTTTAAGGTTATGTTAAAAGATATTCGGGAGCTCTTTATTGATTATATGTAAAGTATTCAAGAGTAAAATTCATAACTGTCCTATTTGTTTTTTAAATCCTAATATTCTGTCTAGAACTAAGAGCACTAAAGACCTCTTTTATTTCTATCAGCTTAAATCAAGTTCATATTTCAATATACCCGTCATTAACAAAAATATTTTTAAATTTTGAGGTCAAGGCTATTCACCTTGTAATCATTCAGCATTTACACGACGTTAAAAAACAACAACCATAAGCCTCAATCATTTGAAATCATACCATTTTATCATTTTGCATTATGACATGTGACACTAGAATGAAATACTTTCTTCTGTATATTTTTTAAAAGTCTTTTGAACGAATGGAAAGGAGGCTACACTCACCGGCATCTATAGGTCTGTGGCTACACGGTTTAACAAATAAAGACGTTTGACTATAAAGAAAGGGAGGTAAGAATAGTCGAGTTTGTTGAAACGATAATGATAAAATTCATAAAATGAAAGAATTAACTGACAATGCAAATAAAGAAGAAAATAAAATAGAACTATACAGTAATATGCTGGAACTAAATAAACAGTTTGTATAAGTGTTAGACCTATGTAAACAGGAGGGAAAACTTATAACATATTCATCTAAGTAGCAACTAACATCTGATTCGCCAATAAAAGATGAAAACACTATTGGAATGCCGAAATGCAACCGTGCCACCCAACTAGAGGAGACGAACTTGTTCCTTTGCAACTTCTTGTGTGACTAAGAAGCCAATCCTTGATAAACAGCTGCGGTCACTGGTTGGTCATCTGTAATCACCAGGCGCCATTGCATTTTCACCCTTCCTTCTACTACTGTTGTGTATGGCATCTGCAATCCGGGACCTTTCCTTTATGCTCTCTCTCCATGTGGATCCATCCAGTGCCACTTTTTCCTGTTGCTAGTGTCGATTTTGAAGAGCTTCATGTCGCGTTTGCTTACATCCGTATACCGTAAACGTAGACGACCAGCGGCTCACCTGCCTTCTGTTCGATCAACATATAGAAAATCTTGTGGAATAGTATACGCCAGTGATGCCCAACCTTATTTGGTCTGCGGGCCATTTTAATTTTCGGCATTCGTGTCGCGGGCCATATCACGAAAAAGAAAAAAAAAACAATAAGCTATTTTTAATAGTTTTATTTGTTGACCTACGTACATAAAGTAATGTGATGCTTGACGTTTCTCCAAAAAGATCTTATGAATATCTGCCTGCATAGATGAAACACCTAGAAAAAGTTTGTCAACACAAAAAAGTGCTTGTAAACATTGTGATCATCCTTAGCGCTTGTTTTCGGAGATTTGCAAAATTTTCTGCAGGTAAAACGAGTAGAAGTCAATAGTTTGCATCACTTGAAATTTGTCAAGCAGAGATGTCTGGCGTTGTAAGTCAATCAGTTCCAGTTGCATGTCTGTCGTGGCACTTGACACATCGGCAGCAAACGGATTTTTTTAAATTATGAAAATCCACAAATCTTTCACTGCAACTATCCATTAAGAGCCTCAGAAGTTGGGTCATTCCTTCTTTTGGGAACGTGGACAAGATGCACCCTTTCCGCCTGTTGAATGTTGAATTTTGTTTGGAAAGCGCTTATGTCTGTATACACATGCGAAATCAATGTGTGTTTCCCTTGTACTTTGGTGTTGAGTTCATTTAGATGTGATGTCACATAAAAAAAAATCAAATCCCACAACCATGAGGTGCCGTCCAGTTGTGGTTTTGATTTGTCCGTCATAAATATTTCAATTTCGTGTCTCAAATTAAAAAAAAAAAGTTTGTACACCTTTCCTCGACTTAAACAGCCCCCCCCCCTCCCTTCTCACTGGAAATAGAACGTCTTCATATTCGGATTCTATTTCTGTCATTCAACGTTCTTGTGATTTGATGAAATTTACAGTGTTGAGCACAAGGATCATCACATGGTCCAGATTCAAAACCTTTCCACAGAAATTTTGTTGGTGAATGATGCGGTGAAGCCGCAGGGGTTCAGTTCCATTTGACTCAACCACTTTTTAAATAACTCTTACTGTCAGTCCGCTGTAACATCCAACCATATTTCTATCGCCATCAGAAGTCACTCCAACTAATTTATTTCAAGGAAGAGCAAGGTCCTCTATGATGGTTGACACTTCTTTGAACAGGTCTTCTCCAGTTGTAGTCCCATGAATGCTCTGCATAGCTGCTAACTCCTCTGTTATATCAAACTTGCTGTTTGTACCGCAAATAAATAGCAAGAGTTGCGCGGTATCAGTTATGTCAGTGGACTCGTCAGCGCAATAGAAAACTTTTGGAATTCTGCTGCTCTGTCTTTTAATTGTGAATGGAGATTTTCCACTCGCATTGTAATTATCATGCGAAAAAGGCTGCCAGCTTCTACTGCATTCTTTTTTTAGGGACACGTTTCTTCCATCACTGCTAGCAAGGACTTTTTTTTTACACATTTGCCATGTGTTGCCATGCTTCATTGTTCTACCTAAAATGTGAGCAACTCTGTAGCTGGCCCTTTTCGTTGATTCATTTTCTTGTCTCTTTTAGTTAAATCTTGTCTATCCCCCAATCTCTAGTCGAAACTTGGCAATCTTGTCTTCGCGGCTCAAACCAAGAATGCCACCATATGTGTTTATGTGTTTGATTTCAGAATGCCTTTTAATGTTATGTTCTGTAAAACAGCCACATTTTCTTTACAAATCAAACATGTTGGCTTTCTATCATATTCAACAAAAAAAGGAAAGATCTGTCCTCTTTTTCTGAAAGTTTCTACATTCAGAGTCTACTTTTCGTATCTTTGGCTCTCCCACTTTATTAAATCACAAACTTTAAACAGTACGGTACCAATGGCTTTGACATCAAAAGAACACAACCCAAAATGATGCTCTAAAGATGCTCTGTGTTGCACACACAAGGTGTCAAGGACACGACTAGCTCAAGACAGTAGTGGAATTGTCCAAGAATTAAAAATGGCTGTCAAGTTTTATCGCCATTGAAAAAAAACAACACAACACTTGTGTTCTTACACTAAAACAAGTATTGACTACAAATGTTAGAATAACACACCTAAAGGAGGAAATCATCCAAGAAAGGGTTAGAACCCTAACTTCAAGAGAGTTTTTTTTTCAACATTCTAATTTTTTGCATTTTTCTTTTTACATTTTGTTCCAATGCTTTGGCGGGCCGGATAGAAGCACGTCGCGGGCCGGATCTGGCCCGCGGGCCGTAGTTTGGGCATCGCTGGTATACGCTATAGAATAAAAGAGTTGTAAAATTTGGGAGGTTAATGATTACTGGTGTAGCGAAGGATGGTCATCGAATATTCTTAACTTTTTTTGAGTTTTGAGTTTTGATTGCTTTATTTAATATTCTGAGGGTAAAGTCTCCCACTGTTTCTTATATTGAATTATTATAAGGTCTTATTCTATATTTACCAAAAAAAAAAAAGGACTCTTCTATTAAGTTTGATATAAATTGGAGCAAGGTTTAGAACTGAAGGGCTACAGTTTGGTTGCCCTCTGCCAGCCCCGACGCACTCACCTCTCCCTTGCCAGTGACCTTGTGCGACAATGACAATGAAAAATAAATTATCCATTAGCCGAGATGTCTAGGTCAATTAAGGTCAAGACAGTCATCATGTCTCGTCTGATGTAAAAAAAAAATTAACACCGCTGAAGTCTGGGCACTATAGCCATATGTTTATATTTGTTTTCTAATAGGTATTGTACATTATATACATAAGACTATCGTAGTCGATATGGTAACTATTGAAGGGTGAGGGACATTGGTACAATTGTATTTAAATCTTAGCGTAAAGTATTTCTAATGGTGTGTACGTTGATATGACAGTCTCTCTAATACACAAACATTCTTTAGGAGAGGACTATTTCGGATGTCTTTTTTTAGATGGGGTCCACCGGTCCAATGATAATTCTAGTCATTGGGTCAGTTTTAGTGTTGGTGTGAACGAGTGAAATAGATCGCTTGGCTGCCTAGCTGAGAGGGCTCGAGTTCCAATCCAGATAGACTGGATGTTAATCATAAAACTTCATTTCTGTTAAGTGATGGTTTATCTTATTTAGTTCCCGATATAAAAAAAAACGTTTGAAAAAAATAAGCTTATGTAGGGGGAAGGGGGTGCGTTGGTCGAGTGGTTAAGCGCTTGGCTTCCGAACCTGATGACCTGGGTTCGAATCCCGATGAAGACTGAGATTTTGAATTTCGGGATTTTTAGGCCGCCCCTGAGTCCACCCAATTCTAATGGGTACCCGACTTTAGTTGGGGAATGTAAAGACGGTTGGTCGTTGTGCTGGCCACATAAACACCCTGCTCCATTAACCGTTTGCCAAAGAAACAGATGACCTTAACATCATCTGCCCTATAGATCGAAATGTCTGAAAGGGGAAACTTTACTTTTTTTTTTTACTATCTAGAGGGAAAAACTTCACATTTATAACCATACCCTTCAATAATGTAGAATTAATTTTCCTCGTTTGTATCAAACAAATAAATTATCAGTAATCAATTGACTTATTGATTAGTTTTTATTGATTCATGTTTTGTTAGGTACAATAAATAATTGTGTAAAGTTTCAACTTGATCCGAGAATGAATGTTAGAGAAATAACATGTTCAACAGTTTTACCAGACAGACAGACAGACTGAGTTGATATAAGCAATTGTTAGCGTCTATGAAATAGAAATTCGCCTTTTCGAGTGTATGTTTAGGACAAATTTTTCTGCCTAATAAAATAAGGTGAAGGAGCAATTTTTTTTATTTGAATTTTGAAATGAATATCTAAAAAAATATGTCAAGAACGATACAAGCGGAAGAGGTTAGAAATTTGATTTTGCAGTGCAAAGAGATTATTATCTTTTAAAAAAACATAACTTTGAAATTTCATTGTGATTCGTACAACGGATACACCATTTATAGGCATCCCTCATTTCTGTGTACGGTCTTGTAATTAGGGCGACTATATTATAGCTCTCAGCGCAAATTGGTTAGCAGTGAATAGATTCTTGATATTTGAAACTAAATGTGTTCAATACAATTGATTACTTGTCTCAAGATGTCGGTGAATGAGCCATTTAGTGGTGCAGCCATGTCGGTGAATGCACCATAAAGCTCTCACGTGCGCCATCATAGAGAAACCGAAACACGCCGTTCGTGCTTCGGGCGTATTCGGTTTCCGATCTGTTGAAGAATCGTGATGAGGCTATTGATTTCGGACACAAGTCGTGCAGTCCACTATTGCTCACGCGTGCACACACACACTCAAATAGAGAGCTCACATCCAGCACACACAACCACACAGTATCAACACACACAGCAACTGTGTCTCTAACCTAAGATTCGTGATCCTAGTTTGTACAACGTCTTGAATAATTTACTATTTGTTTTAATTTACATTCAACATTGACTGTCCATTATCGCCTAGCTCAAACAGGAGTATTGCTTAGATTGATGCTATTCTTAATTATAATAACAACCTTTTTTTCTGATATTATACTGAGTGGTGCCTAAGCCTGTGACTTACACTAAGACAGTGCTGCCTAAACATGTGACTTATACTAAGACAGTGCTGCCTAAACTTGAGACTTATACTAAGACAGTGCTGCCTAAACCTGTGACTTATACTAAGACAGTGCTGCCTAAACTTGTGACTTATACTAAGACAGTGCTGCCCAAACTTGTGACTTATACTAAGACAGTGCTGCCAAAACTTGTGACTTATACTAAGGCAGTGCTGCCAAAACTTGTGACTTATACTAAGGCAGTGCTGCCTAAACTTGTCACTTATACTAAGACGGTGCTGCCTAAACTTGTGACGTATACTAAGACAGTGCTGCCTAAACTTGTGACTTATACTAAGACAGTGCTGCCTAAGCCTGTGACTTACACTAAGACAGTGCTGCCTAAACATGTGACTTATACTAAGACAGTGCTGCCTAAACTTGAGACTTATACTAAGACAGTGCTGCCTAAACCTGTGACTTATACTAAGACAGTGCTGCCTAAACTTGTGACTTATACTAAGACAGTGCTGCCTAAACTTGTGACTTATACTAAGACAGTGCTGCCTAAACTTGTGACTTATACTAAGACAGTGCTGCCAAAACTTGTGACTTATACTAAGGCAGTGCTGCCAAAACTTGTGACTTATACTAAGGCAGTGCTGCCTAAACTTGTCACTTATACTAAGACGGTGCTGCCTAAACTTGTGACGTATACTAAGGCAGTGTTACAGCTTCATTATGCACTGTTCAGATGTTTAGAGAGGTCGGGCAGCACCATGTCAAGGGGACAGATTTTGCCCGCATGCCGTAGATAGAACATCACTGATGGATACGTTTGTCTATATTCTGTGATTAAATATGATATATCAATAGACTTACGATGACATTAGCAACCTTTTTAAATTTCAAAAAGTGAAAGTGCATATCCTTTCTCTCTTGTTTCTTCTCTTTCTTTCTCCATTTCCCTCCTCCTCCTCCTCCTCTCTCTCTCTCTCTTTCTCATCTCTATTTTCTTTTTTTTTCTCTTTCTATTACCATCTCTTTTTATACTTCTTTCTCTTCCATTATCATCTCTTTTTTTACTTCTTTCTCTTCCATTACCATTTCTTTTTTCTACTTCTTTCTCTTCCATTACCATCTCTTTTTTTACTTCTTTCTCTTCCATTACCATCTCTTTTTCTATTTCCTTCTCATCCATTACCATCTCTTTTTTTACTTCTTTCTCTTCCATTACCATCTCTTTTTTCTACTTCTTTCTCTTCCATTACCCTCTCTTTTTTCTACTTCTTTCTCTTCCATTGCCATCTCTTTTTTCTACTTCTTTCTCTTCCATTGCCATCTCTTTTTTTACTTCTTTCTCTTCCATTGCCATCTCTTTTTTCTACTTCTTTCTCTTCCATTACCATCTCTTTTTTCTACTTCTTTCTCTTCCATTGCCATCTCTTTTTTCTACTTCTTTCTCTTCCATTGCCATCTCTTTTTTCTACTTCTTTCTCTTCCATTGCCATCTCTTTTTTCTACTTCTTTCTCTTCCATTACCATCTCTATTTTCTACTTCTTTCTCTTCCATTGCCATCTCTTTTTTCTACTTCTTTCTCTTCCATTGCCATCTCTTTTTTCTACTTCTTTCTCTTCCATTGCCATCTCTTTTTTCTACTTCTTTCTCTTCCATTACCATCTCTTTTTTCAATTTCCTTCTCTAGCATTACCATCTCTTTTTTCTACTTCTTTCTCTTCCATTACCATCTCTTTTTTCTACTTCTTTCTCTTCCATTGCCATCTCTTTTTTTACTTCTTTCTCTTCCATTACCATTTCTTTTTTCTACTTCTTTCTCTTCCATTACCATCTCTTTTTTCTACTTCCTTCTCTTCCATTACCATCTCTTTTTTACTTCTTTCTCTTCCATTACCATCTCTTTTTTCTACTTCTTTCTCTTCAATTACCATCTCTTTTTTTACTTCTTTCTCTTCCATTACCATCTCTTTTTTTTACTTCTTTCTCTTCCATTACCATCTCTTTTTTCTACTTCTTTCTCTTCCATTACCATCTCCTTTTTCTACTTCCTTCTCTTCCATTACCATCTCTTTTTTTACTTCTTTCTCTTCTATTACCATCTCTTTTTTCTACTTCTTTCTCTTCCATTACCATCTCTTTTTTCTACTTCTTTCTCTTCCATTACCATCTCTTTTTTCTACTTCTTTCTCTTCCATTGCCATCTCTTTTTTTACTTCTTTCTCTTCCATTACCATCTCTTTTTTCTACTTCTTTCTCTTCCATTACCATCTCTTTTTTCTACTTCTTTCTCTTCAATTACCATCTCTTTTTTTACTTCTTTCTCTTCTATTACCATCTCTTTTTTCTACTTCTTTCTCTTCCATTACCATCTCTTTTTTCTACTTCTTTCTCTTCCATTGCCATCTCTTTTTTTACTTCTTTCTCTTCCATTACCATCTCTTTTTTCTACTTCTTTCTCTTCCATTACCATCTCTTTTTTCTACTTCCTTCTCTTCCATTACCATCTCTTTTTTTACTTCTTTCTCTTCCATTACCATCTCTTTTTTTTTACTTCTTTCTCTTCCATTACCATCTCTTTTTTCTACTTCTTTCTCTTCCATTACCATCTCTTTTTTCTACTTCTTTCTCTTCCATTGCCATCTCTTTTTTTACTTCTTTCTCTTCCATTACCATCTCTTTTTTCTACTTCTTTCTCTTCCATTACCATCTCTTTTTTCTACTTCCTTCTCTTCCATTACCATCTCTTTTTTTACTTCTTTCTCTTCCATTACCATCTCTTTTTTCTACTTCTTTCTCTTCCATTACCATCTCTTTTTTCTACTTCTTTCTCTTCCATTACCATCTCTTTTTTTACTTCTTTCTCTTCCATTACCATCTCTTTTTTCTACTTCTTTCTCTTCCATTACCATCTCCTTTTTCTACTTCCTTCTCTTCCATTACCATCTCTTTTTTTACTTCTTTCTCTTCCATTACCATCTCTTTTTTCTACTTCTTTCTCTTCCATTACCATCTCTTTTTTCTACTTCTTTCTCTTCCATTGCCATCTCTTTTTTTACTTCTTTCTCTTCCATTACCATCTCTTTTTTCTACTTCTTTCTCTTCCATTACCATCTCTTTTTTCTACTTCCTTCTCTTCCATTACCATCTCTTTTTTTTACTTCTTTCTCTTCCATTACCATCTCTTTTTTTACTTCTTTCTCTTCCATTACCATCTCTTTTTTCTACTTCTTTCTCTTCCATTACCATCTTTTTTTTCTACTTCTTTCTCTTCCATTACCATCTCTTTTTTCTACTTCTTTCTCTTCCATTGCCATCTCTTTTTTTACTTCTTTCTCTTCCATTGCCATCTCTTTTTTTTACTTCTTTCTCTTCCATTGCCATCTCTTTTTTCTACTTCTTTCTCTTCCATTGCCATCTCATTTTTTACTTCTTTCTCTTCCATTACCATCTCTTTTTTTACTTCTTTCTCTTCCTTTTACCATCTCTTTTTCTATTTCTTTCTCTTCCATTACCATCTCTTTTTCTATTTCTTTCTCTTCCATTACCATCTCTTTTTTTACTTCTTTCTCTTCCATTACCATCTCTTTTTTTACTTCTTTCTCTTCCATTGCCATCTCTTTTTTTACTTCTTTCTCTTCCATTGCCATCTCTTTTTTCTACTTCTTTCTCTTCCATTGCCATCTCATTTTTTACTTCTTTCTCTTCCATTACCATCTCTTTTTTTACTTCTTTCTCTTCCATTGCCATCTCTTTTTTTACTTCTTTCTCTTCCATTGCCATCTCTTTTTTCTACTTCTTTCTCTTCCATTGCCATCTCATTTTTTACTTCTTTCTCTTCCATTACCATCTCTTTTTTTACTTCTTTCTCTTCCATTACCACTCTTTTTTTACTTCTTTCTCTTCCTTTTACCATCTCTTTTTTCTACTTCTTTCTCTTCCATTACCATCTCTTTTTCTATTTCTTTCTCTTCCATTACCATCTCTTTTTTTACTTCTTTCTCTTCCTTTTACCATCTCTTTTTCTATTTCTTTCTCTTCCATTACCATCTCTTTTTCTATTTCCTTCTCTTCCATTACCACTCTTTTTTTACTTCTTTCTCTTCTATTACCATCTCTTTTTCTAATTCTATTACCTTCTCTTCTTTTCTATTTCTTTCTATTACCTATTCTATTACCTTTTCTTTCTTTATCCTTTTTGTCCATATTTTTCCTTCTCTTTGAATCTCCTTTGATTTCTCTTCCCCTCACTTCTTTCAAGCACCTCATTCTCTCCCTTCTGTCACTGACTCTGTCTATGTGTGTGTGTGTATATGTGTGTGTGCATCTTTTGTATCTAATTGTTTCAACTTTAAAATTCGATCTCGCCAGATTGTGGGCAGACGATATATTGCCAGAAGTCTTGGCACGCGGTGTCCAATATTATCATTATAGAAAATAATGCCATACAATTTGTGTATCCGTTGTCAGCTGATCGAAGTGCTGGGTAGGAAATACGAGAAGTAGGCCTTGCGTAAGTTTTCTTCCAAGGGCTAGAGCTCCAAACGCCTCCGTAACCCACGTTAACTCTATCTCTTCTGAACATAAACAATAATTTTTGCAAATTTAAGCCAACCGCAGGCTCAGTTAGGACGAAATGGGTTACATTGTAAGTGCGCAAAATGCTTAGCTTAGTGCACTGGTTCACTACCTTAATGCACTGGTTCACTACCTTAATGCACTTGTCAACAGTCCTTGAGAACTGAGACGGGTCATTGTTACTTCTAACTTCACTAAAACTAGAGTTAAGTGTATAGATGTTAACCTAAGTACGAGTGAGGCCGACTTGAACATTGTTTTGATGTAATGAGTTTACAAAAATAAAACCTAGGGCTTCCCGCTAGCCGAGGACGTGGTGTGTTAGTGGTAAACCACTTTGCTTCCAAACCGAGGGGTCTCGCGGGTTTGAATCCCCGTAAAGACTTGGATTTTGAATTTCGGGATTTTAAGGGCGTCCCTGAGTCCACCCAACTCTAATGGGTACCATTAGTTAAGGAAAAGTAAAGGCAGTTGGTCGTTGTGCTGGCCACGTGAGACCCTCGTGTGTACCAAAGAAACAGGTGACCTTTACATCATCTGCTTCATAGATCACAAGGTCTGAAAGGGGAACTCTTTTTTTGTTTACTTTCCCAGTTACGATATATTCACTTACACGTGGTGGACGAATACATGGTGGACGAATACTTGTAGCAGTTGGTGAATACATGGAGTATTATTGAGTACATACTGGATGTAATGGACGAATACATGGTGGGCGAATACTGGATACAGTGGACAAATACACGGTAGGTATTCTGGATGAAGTGGACAAATACACGGTAGGTTTTCTGGATGAAGTGGACAAATACACGGTAGGTATTCTGGATGAAGTGGACGAATACACGGTAGGTATTCTGGATGAAGTGGACTAATACACGGTAGGTACTCTGGATGAAGTGGACGAATACACGGTAGGTATTCTGGATGAAGTGGACAAATACACGGTAGGTATTCTGGATGAAGTGGACAAATACACGGTAGGTATTCTGGATGTAATGGACAAATACACGGTAGATATTCTGGATGTAATGGACAAATACACGGTAGGTATTCTGGATGTAATGGACAAATACATGATGGGCATAATGGATGAATACATGATGGGAAAACTAGATGGAGTGGACCAACACTTTGTGGTCAAATACTGGACGGATACATGATGGAAGAATTCATGGTGGACAAAAACTGAGGGCAAAGGAGGAGTATATTATAATCTACTATATATTTCTAAGTTATCACTGAGTCACTGATTGATCAAGAAATCTCTTAAACTGTCGTACGGAACCGCATGAAATTTCGTACACAGGTTTCCTTTTACCTCCTAGGCGCTCACTAAGAACCGGATCTAAGTTTCTATCAAACATATGTATTTTATTTTCGGTATTTCCCCCAAAAGGCTACAGTCTATATAATTGTTTTTAAAAATCTCACAAATCCATATTTTCAAAGCAATTTTTTTTCCTTAGTCTACTTATTTTTAATATGCATTACGTCATTTCCACTTCCTTTTAGACGCGGTCTTTTTTTCGCGGGAGAGAAAGAGAGAGAGAGAGAGAGAGAGAGAGCGAGCAAGGAATGGTACTTTGGAACACTGTCAAAAACAAAACAACAACTAATCCTAATATCATTAGAAAGATAAATATAGATCTATTGTCATTTCGATTAATTCAAAAAGGGGCCAAATAAGATAAGATACGATAATTTTTATTGATCCAATCAAATGGAAATTCAGTTTGACTACAAATGACAACCTCAGCGTAACTACTGTACAATAACAATATAGATGCAAATACGAACAACATTCACACATGAAACACATACACACTCACAACCAGCGCTTTATAAATTAGACTTCTATGTACTTCTCGATGACGACAGCTGATCTTGTAACACTCTGACCGAAAGTGGGATAAAGGAGTTTTCAAATCTTTCTGTTTTAGTCCTTATGGAAAGAAGACGACCACTTCGTTCAGATCTTATGTAACAGTGGTTTAATGGGTTTATGTTATCTTTAAGAATAGTGAGTGTTTTGGAAAGGCATCTTTCATTAAAAAGGTCTTCAATGAATTAAACCAAACTGATATTTAGAGAACCAAATTCCAAGATAAAAGAAGATAGGGTCACGGGGGTGTGGCATTTACTATGGGAGCTTCGGAAAAAAAGTGTTGTTTTTTTTCTCTTTCCCTGGAACTGATGGTATGGGGAAAAGTACTAATACCGTACATTGCTTGCTTTGAAATTCAAGATCACTAAAAAGTAAAGTAAAGGTCAAAGTATAAAATAGATTGAATGGAGAAGCCGAAGAAAACGTCATAGGACGAAAAGGGGGGGGGGGGGTATATGTAAAAGTGATACTACATTAACGGGCCCAAAGTATCAGTGCATGTCTGAGTCGGGGGGGGGGGCAGTGTCGGAGAAATTACGATGCGCATGTTAAAAAAATGGGGGTTCCAGAGAGCGAAAGAGAGAGAGAGAGAAAGAGAGAATGGGCCATGGCATTTTATTGTAACAGATACCCTAATTCACGCACTAAAAAAAAGTGTGTTAGGTTGATGGTTTAAATGTGTCTCGTCTATTAAAAATACAAAAAAAAGGATGTTCCAGCCATAATAAACAGTAGAAAGCCTTGGAAAAAAAATCAACGGGCGTTGCCTGTGTGTACTGCTAGTAGTGTCTAGAGAATATAGAGCAAACAGTTTGGCTACTACAGGAGGAAATAGGGAAAACATACAGAGTTAGACAAAAGTAGGATTAACAAATACAGAGGGACCAAACAATATAAAAACAACTTGTACACTGAACTAAATCTAATTCAGTTGACCCGTACAATTAATTTTCAGCTGAATAATCCACCTTCACAAGCAAAATGTATACACTTCCTGTATTCTTGTTATTTCAGTCAGGGACAAATGGGACAAATGCTGAAAAGCGTATTGCTTGCTATGTTACATAGAACAAACTGATTAAGAAGCACAGACATATAGCTCAGTATTATAGAGTTCTGATGACATTCTGGCAGATGTGTTAATTGACCCGTTAACCTTGATCACAACAGGAAGTAACCCAATATCCCAGCATGCTCTAATGAGAATTGCGGATAATAATCCCAATTTATTACAGAATCCATAAATATGCCTTCCTTTTAGACTCGTTGGTGTTTACCATAGGGATTTCCCGATTGTTTGCAAACATTCAACATCCAATCAAAACCGCTCTTTCCTCGTTTGGACGCAGAGTTCAACCAATGGGTAGCTAGATTCTTGACGTCACATCCAATCTGGAAACCAAATCCTTAAATTTGATGCTTCATGAAGTTAAGTTTTTTTTGTGTGTTTTTTTTTGTTTGTTTTTTGTTTTGTTTTGTTTTTACAGCTTTTCACTTGAAATTTTCAGCGACACCAGAAGTCAGACCAAAAAAAAAAACTACAGGCGTATAAACAAGATTTGTTTTTAATGTTTTAAGCCACCTGATCCTTATTTATGAATGTATGGGTTAAAAGTGCTTATCTGAAATCTTACTGGTCAGAAGAGTGCAGCTGTCAGACGTTCACGGTGAAAACATTTCTTTTTTTTTTTTTTTTTTTAATTTTCACTAAAAGTACGTAGATCTAATATTTACATCTCTCCGCAAAGACACGCGCTAAGAAATGACACTTATGTTGTGTTTTTGTTTCTTGTCTTTTTAATTCTTTATTTGGTTGAAAGTTTG